>NC_080848.1:38782700-39077928 GCF_030435755.1 Ochotona princeps | reverse complement strand
CGACGGCGCTCCCCTCCCCTCCCCCGCCCTGCGCGCCTTGGCCGCCTCGGCGTCCCCGGGGCCTGGGCGCGCGCCCTGCGTCCCGCTCGGGGTACGACCCGGGTTGGGGCGCGCGCTCGGGGTACTGGTCCCCGCCCCGCTCTGTGCGCGTTTGTCGCCAGATGGGGAGGGGAGCAGCGTGCGTGGAAAGCGGCCGGCGCCTCACCCGCAGTACCCGGGCGGGAACCGGGTTCAGTGTGGATATGTGTCGCTCATTGGGCTGGAAGGGATCTCCAGTGCGTGGCCTCTGTTCTCCCACTCCGCTTTGACTCCTGAAGGGTTAACACCCTTCGGGGTGCGCGCGTTAGACCTGGGGTTGGAATGCGGCCGTCTGAGGGGGTGACAAATAGCTCGCGGCGAGGGAGGGGGGTCCCCGAGGCTTTCAAAATGACGCCTGCCTCCCTCCTGGCCTCGGAAAACGGTCTCTTTGTTTTTTTTCCAAGGGGCCCTGCTCTGCTTGTGTCCCCTCCCTTTGTGCTATGGCTCCTTCTGCAGTATTGGGGCGGGGTGGGGGGGGCTTCTGCCAGATAAGGCAGTTGCCATGGCGGCCGGAGTTTCGGTTTCCCTGGAAACCAGCTGAGGTTCCGCGAGCCGGGCTGTGGGGGATGGGGCGGGCGGCAGCCGTTGGGGGAATGGGAGGGACTTGGGGCTCCCTGCCGTGTGGGGCGCGGGCGGGAGGAGCCTCGGGGTCTCCCTGTCGGGGCGCTGCGGGGCGTCACAGCCCCCGCGGGAGGAGCGGCGACGAGCACCACCCCTCGCCCCCAACTCTGCCGCCGCCGCCCGGCGGGGTCACGGCCCTGAGGTAACCGGAGCCGCCCCGGCGCCCCCCCTACCGCCCGCGGACGCGCGCCCTTCCGCCCGCCTCCAGGCCGGCTTCCCGGCGGGGCGGCAGGGGCGGGGCCGAGACCGCGGATTGGCTAGGCCGGGCTGTGGGGGCGGGGCCCCGGGGCGCGCGGCGGGCGGGCAGTGACGCAGCAAAGCCGGTCCGCGTGGGTGCGCGCGTGCTCCGCGAGGGGCGGGGCCTGGCCTCGGCGCAGGGGGCGGGGCTCCGGCCTGCTCAGAGCCTGCTGCGCGGAGAGGTTGCATGGCTTGTTCCTGCTTTTTTTTTTTTTGCAGAACTTGGTCTTGGATGTTTACTGATGCTTTTGCAATACCGCCTCTTAGCAAATCTCTGCCCAAGTGCTGTGCTAGTGTTTATGCATCTATGGCTTGCTGTAGGTTGATGCTGTAGGTTGATGGGGGTATTAGGGCGCATTGAGATTGCCTGTGCAAATAAATAACTCTCAACACTCCAGACATTAGTAGGAATTACTGAGACAAAAGGCAGCTCCGTGGGAACTGGACTGCGCAGAGGAGAAGTGAGGTGGCTTTCTGTAGGAAGGCAGGCCCTGGTGCTGGCATTGCAATCAGAGGCAGAGGAGACCCACAAGAGTTCAGCTTCTCTCTAGCCAGGTCCTGCATCTGCCAAGGAATTGGTGGGGAGCAAAGAAAATGTGGGTCTCCATCCCCATGGGTTTGGTTTTGTAGCCAGTTGTAGACCTAAAGGGTTCCGTGCCATGGCAACAGAATTGGGGTCAGGATGGCAAGGCCTGGCCTGGGGAGTTGGGGTAGCAGCTGCTGAGAGCTGCTGAAGCCGGCAGAGCCGAGGAGGGCGGGGGCCCAGCACAGGGCCATGCCTGCAGCTGGAGAGGCAGGATGACGGGTCCTGGAGGGACAGGAGTGTGCCGTGTGGGCCCAGGGCTCCCATTTCCTGTCCGAGAAGCTGTGGGAGGCAGCAGCTCCCAGCCAGACTTCAGGATGCTTTGGACAGGGTAGAGCGTTTGAAGATAGCTGTGGGGAAAGTTTACAAAGACAGCCAGGAAAGGGAGAAGGCAGGTGGCAAACGGTGCATCAAGGTGATTGGAAAAGCGGAAATGGGTTTAAAAGTGAAATCAAGTGAAGTAACGGAGGGGCTTCTAAAAGTGCACGACAAGGTTTTGGTCTGTGGTACACACACTCTCGGCCACATGGTTTACCTGCTGGCTAGTGGGTAATGTCAGATGGCGCTTTCAGATCCAGCAGCTGGCTTCATAAGAGGCAGCCCTGCCCCATTCCAGGCAGGGCAGGGTGAGGGGGAGAGTGTGTGTGTGTGTGAGAAGGGGAGAAACTGGATGACCCAGGGTGCCTGTGTGATGCCTAGCCTGTGGCAGCAAGGCTATGCAGGCCAGTGAATAGGGGTTCTGGGGTTCAGAGCTTTGCCAGAAGGCAGCAGAACTGCCCCAGGGAGTAGTGAGGGGAGGGGAATCCGGTGCCATGTACTCCCTGTGAGGCAGAGGAGCTGTGGCACAGGCCAGAAGGAACTTGCTCTGCTCCCTGCCCTGGGCGGGGCCAGGGGTGAGGGCCAGAACCTTCTGGACTGCGGTCCTCGGTCCCACTTGCAGATCACATGGGGCATGTTGCTGGGATGTGGTGGGGAGGAAGTCTGAATACCCCAGACCCAGCGCAGCAGTCCTGTGGTCAATACCAGACGGAGTATCATTGCGTAGTCTGTTGGTGGGAAAAGGGGGTTTCGGGGGGAGTATGTGACACAACAGTCAAAGTGTCCCCTGAACTCCTGGCTTCCCACCCAGCTTCCTCACTCAGCTGGGGCCAGATCTAGCACTGTGGGATTTGGGGGAGTGAATCAACAGAAGATACCTTTCAAATAAATTAAAAAGCATAAATTTTTATTTTAACAAAGCATGTGAGGGCAGAGGTGGTACTGGTGAGGACTTAACTGGGGGACAGGAAGGAGGTTGGACTCAGGGGGCGCTGGGAGGGCAGCTGGGGGGCTCTGCTCCTGGCTGTGCCTGTTGGGGACTGGGCAGGCAGTGAGGGCAGGAGCCTCTGCCCTGGGCGGTACAGTCACTGGCCAGCCTGACCCAGGAGTGGCTGCCTGCAGGAGCCGAGTGCAGAGTCCAGAGAGCCTGAAGACGAGAAGATTGTGTGAGAGAAAACTGAAGGAGGGGTGCGGGCCGGCTCTTGGGCACTGCTGCTGATCCTCATGGCGAGGGCATTTGGGGACCAGCTCACGGGGGAGCGGTGCCTGCAGCTGGGGCCGGGGCCTGGAGGCAGCATGGGTGAGGGAGCACCCTCCTGATGTTCTCGGCCACCTGATGGCGTCAGTGCCACAGAACAGGGCCCTCCTGGAAGGCCTGGAGGAAGGACAGTGGCCTCATGAGGGCACTAAGCTGTCAGCATGCCAGGAACCATTTCTTGATGTCCTTACAGCCTAGGAACAGGTATAGAAGTGCGGCACTGAGGGACTCCCGGTGGGCTGCAGGCAGGGCCATGAGGAGAGATGGGAGGCCAGTTGGCACTCGGGGCAGTAACTAGGAGGCTGGGGGACAAGCGCACCTGCTCTGCTGGTCAGGGATAGAGGCAGTGTGTGGGGATGGCACCCAGAGGGGCTCACAGAGTGTGGCAGGTCAACTGACCAAGGGTACCAGTGAGCAAGATAGGGAGAGAAGGAAGGGAGTGTGTTCTAAGGAGGGTGGCTTGTGGCCTGGTGAGAGGTAGAACACTGTGAATGGTGGTGGAGGCCTCGCACATGACCATGACCCAGGGCCTGGAGGGGCTGGAAGGAAGGACATGGGGCACGAGGACCTTGGCAGTGGGGTGGGGAGTAGGGAGGGGGCCTCCTCCTGTCCTCCTGGGGCTGAGGCTGACCTGGGTCTGCACTTTGAATCTGCTGTCGCCAGTGCTGGTGGCCACCATGGTCCCCATGGGCCAGCTGAGGTGGTGTGGAGAGGGGTTCAGTGGCACGCTGGGCCACGTGGCTGCTGCCACACTCAGGGTGTGCCATTGTGCCCCGCCCTGCCCCACAGTCCCTGAAGCGGAAGGAGAAGGAATATGAACATGAGATGGAGCGGCTGGCGCGGGAGAAGATCGCCACACAGCAGCGGCTGGCGGAGCTCAAGCACGAGCTGAGCCAGTGGATGGACGTGCTGGAGATCGACCGAGTGCTCCGGCAGACGGGCCAGCCCGAGGACGACCAGGCCTCCACTTCCACGGCCTCCGGTGAGCCGGTGTCCCTTGCGCCCCACAGTCCAGCCACCAGGTTCTCACCTGACAGCTAGGACACCCCACGCCCCAGCCCCAAACCGGACCCAGACCACCACCACCCACCCACCCCACCCTGGCCTTTAGAGCCTGCAGCCACTGGCCTCTGACCTGCTGTCTGCCCTGTGTTCCCCTGCAGAGGGTGAGGACAACATAGACGAGGACATGGAGGAGGACCGGGCGGGCCTGGGCCAACCTAAGCTGAGCCATCGTCCTCAGCCAGAGCTGCTGAAGTCCACCCTGCCGCCCCCCAGCACTGCCCCTGCGCCTCTGCCGCCGCACCCCCACCCTGTGGCCCTGTCTCCTGCCCACCTCCCTGTGCAGCCACCGCAGCAGCAGCCGCCACCCCCAGCACAGCAGAAGACCCCTCTCCCTGCGCCTCCTCCGCCGCCAGCCGCCCCTGCCCCGGCCCAGACGCTGGTGCCAGCTCCAGCCCACCTCGTGGCCACAGCCGGGGGTGGCCCCACAGTCATCGCCCACACGGCCACCACTCATGCCTCAGTCATCCAGACTGTGAACCATGTGCTACAGGGGCCAGGCGGCAAGCACATCGCCCACATCGCGCCCTCGGCCCCCAGCCCTGCTGTGCAGCTGGCCCCCGCCACGCCTCCCATCGGCCACATCACCGTGCACCCTGCCACCCTCAACCATGTGGCTCACCTCGGCTCCCAGCTGCCCTTGTACCCACAGCCCGTGGCTGTGAGCCAGCCCGTGGCCGTGAGCCACATCGCCCATACCCTCTCGCACCAGCAAGTGAATGGCACAGCTGGGCTAGGGCCCCCGGCCACTGTCATGGCAAAGCCAGCCGTGGGGGCCCAGGTGGTGCATCACCCCCAGCTGGTGGGCCAAACAGTGCTGAACCCAGTGACCATGGTCACCATGCCCTCCTTCCCGGTCAGCACGCTCAAGCTGGCCTGAGAGTGAGGCTGCTCAGAGGCCCCCAGTCGGGGCAGGGAAGTGACCTGCTCTCTACTCTCCCACCCACCAGCTCCATACATTCCAGCCAGGCCCAGGCCCTCCCCATCCATGCCCACCCCCAGGCCTCCCAGGGGTAGGGGGTGCAGAGACTCTGAGCCAGGGGAGGAGAGGGGCCAGCCGGGCAGCTGGACACAGGGCAGGGGGTGACCCCGCTGCACTAGCACCTGATGGAGTGACAGGATGCTCCGGGGAGCTGTCGCCTGTGTAGCTTAACCCCAGCTCCCCTCCCTGCCACACACCTGGTGCAAGCAGACATGGACGTGAACAGAGTGATCTGACGTCTCCCTGCCTCGCCTGCCTTCCCACGCTGCTGCTGCTGCTGTCACTATATGCCTGAGCCTCGGGGTTTTGCGCCCAGGCCTGCACGAGGGGAACGGGAGAAGCAGGGCCAAAGCTACCTGCTCCAGGAGTGGAGGGAGGCCTGCCTTTGGCAGGTGGCAGATCCCAGGCAATGACTGAGCTGGAGTCCCACCCCCTGCGTACAGGTGGGTACGCAGCCTGGGGCATGAGTCCTTCCAGTAGGAGGTATTGAAAGCGGGTCTCTCCGGTCTCAGCAGTAAAGGAAGCCCAAGCTGAGAAACTCCTGATCTCAGGAGGGTGGGGTGGAGGTGGGCAGGAAGAGCTTGGCTGGCCTGCCCCGCCTCCACCCCTCTCCCTTGCAGTCTGGCTTTGGGAGGAAGTGCTGCTCTGGCTCAGGCCCTGGGTTAGGGAATGCAGCAGGTTGCCCTGCCCTGTGGGCACCTGCTACAGCTGAGGAGACCTAGACTGGCACCTGGTCTTGGTTTCAGCAGCCATGTTGTACAGGCATCAGGAAGTTAGATCCTGGAGCTTGGCCAAAATCTGGCACATGTACCCTGCCCCCACCCGTCAGACTCTGGGGCTCGATAAAGGAGCAGGCCCCGACTTTGGGGGATGTTGGGGGCTGCTGTTTCCACTCAGCCTCTGCCTCTGTCATTTCTTTCCCTGAGAGCATTCCCCTTCTCCCGTGGGCAGTTTTGAGGGTGCCCCCTTTGGGTGGGGGCTGCAGAGTCCCACCCTTCCCTCTTACAGCAGGTCCTTAGTTGGCCAAGGACATGGCTGCGTGAGGGGTCCTGACTGGAGGATGCTGCCTGCCCAGCCCCGGCCTGGGCAGACATGGGTATTTATTACAAGTGGCCTTGTGTCAGACACACACTCGATACACACACCTGCACACACTCAGCACCCCACTGGACACACACTCACCAGTGGCCTTTCAGGGTGGGGGAGGAAGCGAGTGACCCCAGGTGTGAAATTTGTTCACAGGCTGGGCTGGATTGGGTGGTGCAGAGGGGAGCGGCAAGGACCCCAGGGTCCTTGAGTCGATTCTCCCTGCTGTCAGGAATGCTTTTTGGTTCCCCCACCTGGTCCTTGAGCCCAGCCAAGGGACTCCTTTCCTCACCCCTCTCTCCTGGGAGTCGGGTCAGGAGCTGTACCCCAACTCCTGTGGGATCCCCTCCACCGCCTCCAGTAATATCCCAGCTCTAGGACGGCTGTTCCCATTGTGACAATGGCAAGGGCAGAAGCCTGACAGCACAGTCAGGGACAGTCCAAGCAGCTTTGTCCGGGTGTCCCCCCACACCCCTTTCCTCATTGACCCTGAGGCCAGTTTCAGAGTTGAAACTGTCATGGTAGGCGGGCGCTCCTCGGGCCAGCAGATACCTCATCAACTCCCCACATCCCCGCCCCTTCTCCCTGCGCCCCCGGTAGTGGGGGCTTCCAGATTAGTGCCGAATGACTATGTCCAGATTGGTGGTGACGATGGGTGTTGTTGCTGTTGTGTTGTCGTTGTTGGTGAATGCTGTGCCGCTGTGTGCCCGAGTGGGCGGCCACCACCCAGCAGGACTGCCTGCACCTTCCCTCCCTTGTCCTTCCAGCCTGGGACACACAACACACACACATCTTACCTCTCATGCGTGTTTTACCTGTTGATGTTCAGAGTGGCTCACTGCTGGGAGTCTTTACCTTGGGGGAGGGGAGGTTGGTTCCTTGTGGGGGCCAGAGAAGGGCAGGGAATGCCTGGAGGGAGACGGGGGTTGCCACAACCCCTCCTTCTCTCCAGGAACAGCTTCTTCCCCCCACCGTCCCAGGGTCCCAACTTCCCTCCCCAAAGAGGTGGCCCTTGTTTACAGTGAGGACTCGGTCACTGTGTCTCCGTTTCCTGAAATATAAACGTAGTGGCCCCAGACTGTAGATTTTTATGTGTTTGGATACATCTGCTGTGTGGGAAAAAAAAAAAACAAAAAGACTACAAAAAAAACAAAACCCTAATTTTGTACATATTGTATTTTTACTATTGAACTGTATTCTAGTGGCTGCTCATGCTGCAAGACTTTAGGTATTGAGACATGAATACTACCCATGTTATAAGCACTTGCCTGGAATAAAATATAAAACTGAAATAAACCTGCACTGAAACCGAGACTGAGCCGCTAGCCTGCAGCCTCTAGGTCCTTTCGTTGCCAGGGCGCCCTGGACTGAAGGACGGCAGCTGCGGGGCCCTGGGTCTCCAGCCGCCTCCCTGCCAAAGAATTCTAGAGAAAGCCAAGGTCTCCCAGGTGTGATCCCAAAGCCTCAACAAGTTTTCCAAAGGGCACTTGGGCTCTTGTGCTTCCTCAAACCATTTTCACACACATTATCTTGTTTCATCTTTAACAACAGCCCAGTGAAGTAAACAGAGCCAAGAAACCAGCCTTATTCTGGCTGGATAAGGAATCGGGCTTGAGGTGGCACAGTGACTTGCGAAGGTCACACGGCTGGCTAGCCCAGGACCTGGTTGAACCTGTGGTCACATCCCTTCTTCCCCTAGCATTTTTTTTTTTAAAGACTTATTTTTTTATTACAAAGTCAGATATACTGAGAGGAGGAGAGACAGAGAGGAAGTGGAGCTGCCGGGATTAGAACCAGCAGCCACATGGGGTCAAGGCGAGGACCTTAGCCACTAGGCCACGCTGCCGAGCCCTTCCCCTAGCATTTGCCATTCCTGGCCACAGGCCTGTGTACATGGCCGAAGGGAGTGGCCCCGGACCTGGACCCCGAGGGTTGGAGTCAGGACCACACAGGCATCTGGGCAAGAGGTTGGAGGGCAGATAACCATGTTCTCAACATGTCCCTTAAGCGTCATCTGTCCTGAGAGCAGTTGGAAGTGGTGGGAGGGTGGAGGCTGCCACCTCTTGTTACTGCTACTTCCCTCATGCCATTCCTCCTCGCAATTCCAGCAAAGGAGACCCACCCAGCTGCTATGGGGATGGGTGTGGGGTGTGGCACCCACGAATGTCTCAGGCTCCTTTGCTGAGGAAGCGTGGGGAGTGCTGCCCCTTGGCACTGGTGAGACAAGGGCTCCCTCTACTGGTAGCTCTAGAAAGAGGTTGGGGGGGAGTCCCCTGCAGCGGCCCACTGGCGCCACCTGGGGGAAGGGCCAGGTGGTGCTGGCTGCCATCTGAAGGTTGGCACCATCTTAAGCGTAGGTGGATGCTCCCTCACACACAGGCTGCTCCTGGAAAGGGCCTGAGGCTACTGGGGAACAACAATACTCAGGATAAACCCTGTTACTGCCATTTCCCAGCTCCTACCTGTGGACATAGAAGGTGATTTTCCAGGGTGCAAGTCTCCTGAGATGGAAAGTTCTGGAGTGGAGAGGAAGCCCCTATCCCTAACAAGCCAGTGTCCTCCGGGACCGGAAAACAGGTTCAAGTCCTCCGCCAGAGCCACAGTTGATGTGATGATGATACCAGGGTGGGGACAGGCTCCTGGAGAGGAGGGGGTCTCCTATCTCCCTTTTCTGATGCTCCCCCTATCCCCAGCCCAACTGACTTGGCATCTCAGAGACCTGCTCAGCAGCTGGGAGTCACGTCAGCAGGGCAGGGTCTTGGCTCACTAGCTGGAGGGCCCAGGAGACCCATGAACTCCAAGTTCCTGTTCCACAGGAGGATGGGGGCGGGGGGCAAAGGCCAGAGAGTCAGGAGTGCTGAGTTCTGGCCAGCCTCCCTGAGCAGCTCCTTGTCTCACTCCGCCACCCTTCCCCTGGGGGCTGGCCCTCTTGACTGACCGTAGAGCTTATATAGTTCCCCACACGCTCACCCGGTGTCCTGTGCCTATCCCACAAGCAGCCCCCAGAGCCTCAAGTGTTGCCAAATACTGTTTTTATTGGTTGCTTACACGGAAGAGTATAGTTTGAGCCAAAAAAAAAAAAAAAACCAAAAAAAAAAACAGACACTCTGCTCCTCACAAGACCACTGAGTCACTAAGGCAGGCACACGAAGGCCACCCGTGCTTGGTAGAGGCCAAGGACTCAGGAATGATGGGGATAAGAAGGGGGTGGGCTGGCCCCCAAACAGACCGTGCAGCGCCCAGAGGCAGGACCAGGCTAGGCAGATGTGCTGGCTGTGGTGGGGCAGTGCAGGGCATGAGGATGGCAGAGCAAGCGACATGCCTGGGCCCTGGGTCAGGAGCTGCACTCTTGCTGGCAGTGGGTGCGGCTCCTCCAGGGGAGGGGCCAGGCCCTGAGGCCTGTCTACCTCCTGACAAAAAGAGCTGGCCTTGCTCCAAGGACAGAAGGCGAGAGGCGGGCACCCCCAGCTCCCTTGGCCCCAGGGACTCAGAAGGTGCCTGGGAGAGGCCAGGTGCTATCCTGGAGATGCAGCTCCCATCCCCGAGCGGAACCCGATGCCTCCCTCCAGAATCACCCCGGGGTCCCCCAGGGGCACATGCTGCTGCCACATGGCACATCATCTGGCTGGCAACAGTTACTGACATGGTCATCAGGGATGTATGTAATGCAGAAAGCGGGGAGGGAGGGGTGAGGTGCATTGCACAGTGGGTAGGAGGTGGGGAGAGTCACCTCAGGTGGCCAAAGGCAGTGGCATTGCTGCTGAGGTGGGCTGCTCACACCCTGGCCCAGATCTCCTGAAAGGCAGCCCCGGTCTGCGGCCCCGATTGGGATCTGTTCTAGCTGCACCAGCAGGGGCTGAAAGCCACTTAGAGCATTCGCATCTCGGAATCCCTGGACCCATGCAGCTCCTGCTAGGAGCCGCCACAGTCGCTGACAGCTCCAACCCACCCACCCTTGCAAAGATAGTGGGGGAACAGTGCAGACTGAAGCTGAGGCTGTGGGTGGCAGTGGGGCTGTTCCCAGCTGTCTGAGACAGGGGTAGGGTGGGTGATCCCCAAGACGACAGACAGGGGCCCTGAGGCTGACCCCTCCCGTCACAGCCTGAGGGCGCCTTGGACCCTCACGTGCCCTGCAAGGCCAGCACTACCTGGAGTCCGATCCCAGGCTCAGAATCACTTTGTTAGCAACAGAGTGGGACATGCCGGCAGGCGGGGGCGGCCGGGGGCCAGGGCAGTCTGGGCTGTGTGGCCCCCACCTCTACCCAGCTGGAACCCGGTCATCGCGAAGCTGCCTCCCGGCACGGCCCTCACTTATTCTCTATGAGCATCTGCACCTTGTGCACGAGGTCTCGGGCGATACGCAGAATCTCCTGGGCGTCGTGACGCTCGGCCCATTCTGGGGAAACACAGATGACTGAGGGGTGGCCCAGGAGGAGGGTGGTGGGCTGAGAGGAGCAGTGCACTGACTACTCTGCTGGTCCCAACCAAGGGAAGGGACCCCTTTGACTCCATCAAGGTCAGGAGCCGAGACCCCCGCAGCCTTGCTGGACATAGTCAGGGTGGCCAGGCCTGCACGTACCGTTGAAGAACTTGATGATGTCAGTGAAGTCCATGTTGTTGTCGCGGATGATCTCTCGGTAGGCCTCCACCAGGGCCAGGGCGATGAACAGAACAAAGTGCTCCGAAGAGATATGCCTGGCTGCCCAGATCACCTCCCACACAGCAAATACGTCCTCATACAGCAGCTCTGGGGACAGTAAAAGGCTGTGCTCTGTGCCCAGTCCCAGCCGCAGGCTGCCTGTATGTTGGGGGCACTAACAATGCCCTGCCCTAAGATGATGCCTGGACCCTACTGCCTCTTGGAGCCTTGGAAGTGCCCTGTGATTGGCCCTTTACCGCATGCCTCGGGTGTGTAAGCTGATTGGATAGGATTGACAGATAAGTCAGGGGCTTTGGGGGAGGGGCGGGGCTTCTGCGTTACTGTTTTTTACGGAGTAACGGTTTTAAACGGATTTAACGGAAGCTTTCAATAAAGCGCCCCGGAAGATCTCCAGTGTGTCGGGTGATTTCTTCCGCGGGATGGGAGACACCGATACCTGTAGGCGCCAGGCTGAACCAGGCAGCGAGGCTGAGCGCCAGGGGCCTAAGCCCTGGATCCCCCTGGTGACATGCGGCCTCAGGCCTCTATGGCCAGAGACTCCAGCCTTCCCTTGGCCACAGCCCTAGCTGGGATCCTGCAGACCCCACACCTGCTCTTGATTTGGCAGCTCCACTTCCGAGGCCTTACCTTCCTCACACTGGTGTTCAAAGAGCTGGTTTGAAAAGTTCTAAAAACAGTTATCTGTCAGCTTTCCCTCCCCTGTTTCTTGGGTGGCACCTGGGGTGGTTTCCCACAGCCCCCGGGGGGCCTCCAAGTACAGTTAGGGCTCCCCTCAACCTTATTGTCCAAGCACTTCTTACCTCGCTTAAAATCCAGCAGAAACCAGCGGTAACAGAAGTAGAAGTGGGTGTAGTCCCCATTCTGATGCATCAGCTCAAACAGCTCTGAGTCCAGGATCTGAGTGGAGGAAGAGGGAGTGCCTGGCCGGAAGTCACCTCTGTGCCTCCCACCCTCTGGGCCAGGAACCCAAGGTGGGTACTGGGTGGCTGTCTTGTTCCCACAGCTGTACTCTCCACTCCTGGGTGGCCAGAGGCTGGGCTCAGGGCCCTGCTCCACAATACCCTATCCCACCCTGGCTGCACTCCTTGTGGAGTTTAAGGCTGTCAGGCATCTACACAGCCATACCCCTCGATCTGTAATAATGAAAGCAGCAGCCCTGGGAAAAGCCCTGGCCCCCATGTGCTGAAGCAGCGAGCAGCTCTGGGCTGCCTCCCCTCATGCCCAGGGCCACCTGTACAGCTCACCTGGATGAGGGAGCGCATGTTGGCAAAGTGGGTGTCCATGGCGCCCCCATTGGGGAAGTTCTGGCTCATCCTCTTCATGAGGTGGCTGAAGCAGCTGTAGGCCAGCTGATCTGAGGAGGACCTGAGTGAGGCCGGCAGGGCAATGGCCCCCGGAGTCCACCTTCCAGACTTGGCTGGCTCCTTTCCCTTGCTCCAGCCCAATCTGCCCAATCCCAGCATCACACAGGAATTCCCATCCCTCACCATTGTCCAGGATGACCAGGAGAGGCGCCAGCAGGTCACACATGCCTTGCACATAGCCCACATCCAGGTGTTCCCACACATAGCTGCAAGGTCAGGGACAAAGTTACTGTGGCCTCCGGGCCCCTAAGGAGAAGGTGCATGCCCTGAAGTCAGCCTTCCCGCCCCCCTAAATCATTCATTGGGAGGGGACAAGGGGACAAGCCCATGCCCTGCCTCCAGCCACAGTCAAGGAAAGACACCCAAGGAGGCCATCGTGGCTTGGAATTTGGGCAGAGAAAGGAAAGCAGGTAATGCTTCCTTGAAAGTGTGGTCAAAGCTGAGATCCAGGGAACATCTCAGGATGTAGGCAGGGTGCAGAGGCTGTTACAGAAGAGAAGTATCCCAGACAGAGGGAGCCCAGTGTGACAGGATCCCCGAGAGAGGTGGCCTCCTCAGACTTAACGTTTCCTCCCCCAGCCCTGTAGCCCCACCCCCCAGAGGCACCTGCACATGATGTCTCGAAGCCTCTCGAGGTTTGGGGGTGTGAAGTACCAGTAGTTGCGGTCACATCTCTGCACATCTTTGTCTATGCGGTGCAGATTTAAGGCCACGGTGTCCAGTAATTCTATCTGAAAGTGTGGAAGACCCTTGGGTGAGACTGGCCAGTTCTTCCCAAATGCCTTAAAGACATGCAGTGGGGCAGGGAAGCCAGGGAACCGGAGAGCAGGGCCCAGGCTCTTCCCTTCTAGAATGGTCACCCCACCCCACAGCCCAGCCCGAGCCTCGGGATGTCAGGGGGCTAGCTAGGAGCAGTGCCCAAGAATGTCCACCTACAGTGTAGGCAGCAGCACACACAGCCTCTAGCTCACTGGCCTGTGGTGCCTCCTCCTGGCTGGGATCCTGGGGCCTGGAGAGAGTGTGGACTGCAGGGATAGGGTCGTTGGTGGAGCCTTCCTCTCCAGCACCATCCTCTTCAAAGCCCACATTCGGCCCCTCATCCAGGCTCGACTGGATGCCGGAGGCCACGGAGTAGTTGCGAGAAGATGGCAGACCCGAGTCTGGAGAGTCGAACTCTACTGACTGCTGCTCCCCGGCGGGGCCAGGACTCCCCACTCCTGCTCCCGGCTCCAGCTTGACTTTAGGATCATCAGGGCCCTGTGCCCCTGGGGGCTCCAGATCGTCCACAGAGATGAACACCTGCGGGGGGGGAGGGAGGGAGGGAACATGGACACACGGTGGCTCCTGCCTGCACACCAGGACCTTCCTGCAGCCCTCGCCTAAGCCCTGGGTCAGAATGGAACCAGGAAGGAGAGTTTTCACACCCCGTCCACCCACTCATGACCACTAGGCTGGCTTCTGACCTAGTTGACTGGTAGAGAAATAAGGGTCTGGGCAAATGTGAGGAGCCCAGGCTCAGCCCTGTCCTGTCCCTGCTATGGTTGCTGTAGGGGTCTGGTCGCTGGATGCCAGTTCCAGCTAAGTCTCATCCCAAACTTGAAGCCAGCAGAGCTTCCTTGGTGTGGTTGCTTGGTATGCCTGCTGGGCCAGAGGTCTTAGGAAAAATGGGATTCTCTTTGTTTTCTGTATTGTGTCAGCAAGACACAAACTTCTGAAGCACATATCTACTTGGTCACATTGGCCTTCAGACATACGGACAGGGTAGGGAGTGAAGGGAAACCTACTTCACTTGTCCCTGGAAGGTAACTAGCAAGGACAGTCCCAGGGAGAGTAACACAGGCTTCTCCTGTCTGGACCACAAAGGGAAAGAAGGGTGCTGAAAGTGGTTTTCACCTTGGGAAAGGAGCAAGACATGATGGGCAGGGCCCCAGTTAAGAGCCTTGGAATGGTGAGCTGGTCTACCTGGGTCATCGCAGGACTCAAACCCAGACAGAACAAGAGGGTACTTATCAACAAGAGATCAAGAACGTAGGACATGGAAAGGTAGGGTTTCCTTGCTGGCTACAATACTGTATTACTTCCAGTCTTGCCCTAGCTGGGATGCTTTCTGTTCCTAGAAAAATACGGTGAAGTGACAAGAACATGCATGACCCAAAGAAGGAATTTCAAAAAAGAAAACACACAAATTAATACACAGAATGCTCTTAAAAATGGAACTTGTCCATGCGAGAGCTCTAAGCTGGCTGCTCTAGAAGCAGGGGTGGTACTGGGATGAATGACACACTCACACTGTGATCCAGCACTGATCAGGGAGACAGCCACCCTGAGGGGACCACCCCATGTGCCCTTTAGTTTCTGATAAGTCTCAGCACAGCCTCTATGAGAAGAGGGGTTGAAAGCTCAGAAGGGAAACCAAGAACAAGCTCACAGAAAGTTCCCAACACCTACCCTGTCAGGAGTGGACATAGAACTAGAATAGGGGCAGCCTGCGCCAGCCAAGGACTTCTCTCCAAGCAACGAGGTCATCCCAGCAAGCCCACCTTTCCCTACTTGTAAAAGAAAGCATCGGGCCTGGCGGCGTGGCCTAGCGGCTAAAGTCCTCGCCTTGAAAGCCCCAGGATCCCGTATGGGCGCTGGTTCTAATCCCGGTTGCTCCACTTCCCATCCAGCTCCCTGCTTGTGGCCTGGGAAAAGCTTTGGGACCCTGCACCCGCATGGGAGACCCGGAAGAGGTTCCAGGTTCCCGGCTTCGGATCGGCGCGCACCGGCCATTGCGGCTCACTTGGGGAGTGAACCACCGGACGGAAGATCTTCCTCTCTGTCTCTCCTCCTCTCTGTATATCTGACTTCGTAATAAAATAAATAAATCTTTGAAAAAGAAAAAGAAAAAGAAAGCATGATGCACTAATGACATCTTATTCCTACAACATCCAGGGAACTCTAAACTTTTCAGGCCAAGAAATTAACACACAGGCCCTAAGCTTTTCTCCCAGGACTCCACTGCCAGTCTGTTAGAAGCCAGGCTAGTATGCAAAACGCTGGTGGTCCCTACAGGTGCCCCGCCCCCAGACCCTGTCGGGCTCACGTCGTTGCTGATGGTGGAGTCACGGTGGAGGAGACGCTGCACATGGCTGTCGATACTGCTGCCCGAGGAGAACTTGGTGAGCGTGGTGGGGTGAGCCTCCCGCTCCCGCTGCCTCACCACTGCCTCACAGGCTTTCCACTCCGCCAACACCTGCTGGTATCTTGCCGCCACCACTGCGTCCACCTATACTCAGACCACAGTGCGACCATGAGGGATGCATGAGCCAGGCCTCCACTGGACCTGTGGCTCCTACAGTCGCAAGGGCCGAGGTGGCTGCAGGTCGAGTAGGGCCGAGGAGAGGCCCTGGGGGCTGCTTGGCTAACACCCTCTTCCTGCCAGGTGCCTGTTCCAGCTGAGAAGGGCTGAGGCTTCCCTGGGGCCCTTGGCCCAGCTGCCCAGCTCCCGAGCCCACGGGCACAGGGTTTGCCTACCTGCTCCATCTCCTTCTTGCTCATGCCAAACTTGTAGTGACCCAGTAGGAAGGGCCAGACGTCCTTGCGGATCTCATGCTCCACACCTCCATAGTAAACTTGCCGCAGCAGCTCCAGCTCCTTGTAGTTCTGAGGACCCAGGGGGATGAAGACTGTGTGGCTCCTGTGGTCTCTTTAGCCCAGATGGGCGCTTTCGTCACTCTGCTGAAGCTCACGCAAGTCCTACTTGGGACAGCTATATCCTCCCGAGCTCCAGGTTACAACTTGATGACATCCAGCCCACCTACCCTCCTATCTAGAGCAGGAAAAGGAGCCCAGATACATGGAAAGACGAGTTCAAGGTTACAGCTCAGACCTTTCGTGTAGACCCACCAGCTCAGCTATAGGATGATGATTCAGCTCACTCCCAGTCACCCATCCTGGCCTGCAAACCCATCTCTGAATGTCCACTCGGCCTATAAAAGCTGCTCCCATAGCTCTCCTTGCTGCCAGTTCCAGCTCCATGACTGGCTTCTGAGCACAGAACCCGTTCTAGAATGTGCACCTTTTTGTCCTTCTGATACTTGCTCCACACGTCCTTGGTGAGGCCCCCTGAGGCCCCAGGGGGCCGGTCAGGTGGGATGATGCTGTGATGCACCAGTGCCGACAGGTGGGTCCGAACCGTGGACAGGTGGCGGCAGTAGGCCAGCCCTGCAAGGAAGGGGAGTGCGGTAGGTGCGTGAGTCTATGACTGAGGCACCTCCCTTGGCGGTCAGCCCCGCACAGCCCCACACCACCGCACACTCACAGCCATAGAAAGCCCGGGACACGATCTGTCTCTTCATGCTCTCACACAGCAGCCGGAGGGGTAACCTGTGGGGACAACCTGGTTCAGAGGGAGGGGAGTGTGGCCCCTCTGGTGGGAGGAGGACAAGAAGGAAGGACATTCCTGTGGGGGCTAGGAAAGTAAAGTGGGGTAGCAGAACCCTCAGCCTGGAAGCCACCAGTGGGTACCCCATCATCCTGCCAGGAACTCTGGACAGAGCTGGCCCCCAACTAACCAGTGGTCTTGGGCAACTAACTTTACATTAGTGAACCTTGGTTTCCTCATGTGAAAATGGAGATGCCCTTTGCCCAGACAGACAGCCTGCCAGCAGCATCCATGTCCACACTGTACCTACCTCAGGGTGTGCACAGCCCTGAGCATTCACTTGGGTTATATTTCATTTAGTGCCAATGAGTCCCTTAAGAAACAGGGAATATTATCCTCATTTTATAAACAAGGAAGCAGGTTCAGAAATGGAATAGAGAGGCTCCTAGACACTCAGCTACTGGACAAAGTCCTGTGGGTGGCAGAAGTGAAATGTGAATTCAAGCGTGTACAACTCCAGGGGCTGCCCTGTGTCATGCAAGTGATGCAGTCCCTAAGGACAGACAGACACACGTGAATGGACATGGCAGGGGAAGGCTGGTGTCCCGGCACTGCTCACTCACCGGTCAGGGACACAGCGGCAGTGGCAGGGGGCTATGCATGGGCAGCTACTGCAGGAGCAGGAGAGGCACGATCCCTGGCTGCACAGGGGCTCCAGGCGCCAGGCTGGCAGGCTGGGCCCAAAGCCTTGCATCTCGATCATGTCACCAGCATCTGAAGGCAGGAAGGGGGCTGAGGTCAGGCCCAGCAGGTCAACTCCCATAGCCACCCTGCAGCATGCCCACCTCTGTGTTCAGAGCTGCAGCATGAGGCCACCTGTTGGTGGAAAATTACAAGGATGGTGCCTGCCAGGTGCAGAGCCCAGAGATGGACAAGGGGGGGTGGGAGGGGATCTTGGAGCGGGTTGGCAAGGTCAAGGTGTCTCTGCATGTGGCAAAGTACTGGGACCAAATCGTGGACCAATGTGACTGCCTCCATCTCGCTACCAGCAAACACTTGCTTTTCTAGAGGGAAGGGAAAGAAAGCAATGGCAGAGCAAGAGCCAGATGTGTGCCCACCTCGCTTGCCTTTTCAGCCTGGGTCTCACGGGAGAGCACTGAGATGCAGGACAGCTTCCAGCCCCGAACCCTCCCCTTCAGGGCACTCTCCAGCAAAGTCCCTGAAGGATCTCACAGGCCTTGCTTTTCTAAAGGGTTCTGGAACTGACCAGTGGCTAAGTAGGAACAGTGCTGCTCCCTGCCCAGGCCTTGGGCCCCTGTTGCCAGTTTGCCTGGACCCTGTCTGATTCCCCATTCTCGCCTTGTATATAACTGCACTCAGCATGGTGGTCTCCTGGAAACAGGGAACTGAAAGGAAGGGCAGAATTCTCAGGGTTTTCAGGCTGCTCTAGGCACACAGGCACACCCTCCAACCGCCAGTCACAGAACTTGCCCAGGTGCGGGTTCTGGAGGCGGGCTCCTGGGGACGGCAGACACACCGCCTTCTCCACCAGCTCCGCTGGCTGAACCGGAGCTCAAGACCCTGGGGAGCTTCCAGAGTGTGAGGGGGACGCTGGCATGGCCAGAGAGCCATGGCGATGAAGCAAAGGGAGGGCAGAAAGTGAGAGGGGCTGGGGCTGAGACCAGAAAGGAGAGCGAGCCGAGTGAAGAGCAAGGAAGGGGAGAGCTGTGTGTGCTGAGGCCTCCCTCTCAAGGGCCTTGTCTCAGCCAGACTGGTGTGGCCCTGCCTCAGCTTGGGCCCTGGCCTGCTTTTGGTAGAAGACAGGCTCTAGGCTGAGCTGGGCACCCTAGGGTCTCATTAGGGATTGCCCCTGCCTTGGCCCTGGGGCTCTCTTGTCCAGACCCAGGGCTAGGGTTTTGATCCATGTCTGGCCCTTCAGCTCCACCAGGAGGCAATTTAAGGAAATGTGTTTTGTGAGGAGGGGGCTGCGGCTCTGAGAGCAAGGGAATTGAAGCCATGCCCGAGACTCAGGGGAAAAGAGAGGGTGCAGGTGGAAGGGCACAGGACCCAGTTCCTGCCCCTGCAGCAGGCAGGAGAGGCCAGTCCTGGGAGGAGCTGGGGGTGGGGATAGGCCCAGCTGGGCAGGCAGCAGGCAGCAGGCGGGAAGGTAAGAAAGGCAAGGGGTGCAGAGGGTGGGCACCAAGGAAAAGCAGCTCATGCCTGAAAGCAGGGCCCAACCAAGGCTGATCTCCTGGGTCAATGCTCTTCACCTTAATTCTCCAGGAGCTGAACCTGCCAGCTCTGAACACTCTGTCTCTCTGAGTCTGCCCCGTGTGACAGCGGGAGCTCTGGAGTGCCTGGCTGAGGGGCAGCAGCTGGACGGGGTCTGCCGGGTCAGCTTGGACTCTGACTCTCCCCTCTGAGCATGAGGACAAACAGCCAGCGTGGGTGAACCCCACAGCCCCTAAGACTCCGAGTGAAAGGTACCTGGCCTGGAGCAGAATTAGAGTGAACAGCATCTCTGCTCTGGGGGTGGGATGGGGGAAGGGAGGGAGAAGGAGGGAGGCAGCAGGAACAGAAGGGGAAGGGGGAGGAGGGAGAGGAGATCTGGACACCCGCCACTTGATTTACATGCACAAGTCAAGCATGTTGCAGGCCTGAAAAGCAACGGCTAGTAGAACGGCCTCCACAGTGTTGTCATTATGGACTGGAGCGGAGCTGGTGGCTCCCACCGCCACACGGACCCCCAGCACCCATGGACTCACCTCTCTTGCCCCACCTGCTTTCCCAAGAGCTGGGGGCCAAGGGGTTGTTCACTTAGTTAGTCTAGCCCCTGAGCTCCCTGAGAGGATACCCAGACAAGCCTTGAGGCTTCTAAGCCCCATGGATCTGGAACATTCTCTGATTCCACAGGCTTTAGTCCTGTGACTAGCTGGGGATGGCCTCTCTATTGCCAAGTGTGCCAAGATCCTCCGGCCTGACTTTTGGCTCAGGATGTAAGCAAGTACTCTGTGTGCAGGGCTCAACTTTCCCACTCTGCTCCAAGGCAGTTAGCCGGTAAATAAGCATCAGCCCCAGGTCCAGGTTTGCAAGGAATCAGATGGCAGGCATGTGTGCAGCAACAAACATGAAAATTAGGATGCTCTCCTCTGGGCCTGGCTCACAGACTTGTATTGGAAGGGCTGAGAGGGAGGGCGAGCCTGGAGGTGGGCCAGGTGGCAGAAGAAAGGTTGGCTAATGGTGTGCTAAGCAGCTAAGCATGTGCTAGGCCATGGGCCTGGCTGCCCAGGGGTGCAGAGATGAATTACTGGCTTCACATCTGAGTTGAGCAATGGCAGAAGAAGGGAGGGGATGTTATATATTCTGTGGTCTCTCCAACAGGGGCAAGGAAGGAGTAGGAGCTATTGATTCTATGGCATAGGATTGGGTGGGAAGGGCCAGATCTTCAGGAGGGCTGGCCTCAGCCTCTTCCCATCCAACCTTTCCTTGTACATTCTGTCTGAGCCTCACAGTCCCCCTGGCTTCACTGAGCTCCAAGTGAGTGGATGCCCTCCTTACCAACCCAAGAAAGATGGGTGGTGACAGAGGACTACGGAGGGACTGCGGGCATGGGGCTGTGTCATTTCTAAAAAGAAGACCTCTGCAATCGCACTTTGCAGTCCACAAGAGCGGGGACATTCCTGTCTTACATCCCCAGGCACACAGGAGGAGTCAGAGCTGTGGGATGGCAAGATGCTTGCTCAAAGCCCCCATCAGCACACTGGGGATACACCTGAGCCCATGCGCCAGTATTTCCATGTTTCATGCCAAGCTACCAAGCCATGCCTGCTGGGAAGACTAAACCCTGAGAAGTCTTCCTTGGTGCTTCCAGTTCCTCACCTGACCACAGGACTCAGTGTTGCCTGTCCAGTCTCTATCCCTGTCCCAGGAAGGGCCCAGCACCTCTGTCCTGTTTCTAAGTCAGGCATCAGAGATACAGGGCTTGCTGCCCCAATCAGCACAAAGAAACGGGCCTCCATCTGGCAATGGCCAGTATGTCTCCCAGGAAGAGGAATGGGCTCAGACAGCCATGGAAGGTGCCTGCACAGGAGGCAATGCATACCCAGGCCTTCCCATCAGCAGCTGCTCTTCCCCTCAGGCATGAGGCCCCCCTCCCTAAGTCCAGAGCTACTCTCTCTTCTTGCTGGCACTGTTTGCCCTCCTTCTGCCTTTCCTGACTTGCCTGCTTGTGGAAGGGCACTGCTCTGGCAAGTCCCCTAATGCCAACACTGCTGTTCGAGCCCGTGCGGTGGGTGGCAGGTGGGCCCAGGAGGGTGGGGTGGAGGACAAGGTGGGTCAGGGAGAGGGGAAGGATAAAAACCTTTCATCGGATTGGGAGCTGTGAGGTTCCGCGAGCAGATCATTGAGAGCATCGCGTGGAGTTTATCCTCCTCTTCCTCATCATCGTCCACCGAGGCCGCGCGGCTGGCCGCTAGGTGGTGGTAGTTAATAGTGACTGCTCAAAGAGAAGAGCGAGAGAGGCGGAGGCATGAGGACCCTAGTCCCTGGGCAGGAGGGACCTGACTCCCTCCGCAGCTGAGTGGAATGAAGATGGGATCACCTGGAACCTGGAGGGAACACAAGGACCTCAGAGCTCTTTCACTGGTTTATTTGGGAGCGTATGGAAGCAGGCAAGGGGGCCGGAAGCAGTTCCCCAGTTTCATTCTTCAGAGACCCATACCAGGAGGAACAGAAGAGACTGAGGAGAAGATACACAAGGCGGGCCTGGCCCTCGGGAGTTCCCAGCCCTGGCAGAGGCTGGGCTGACTGTCGGCTGACAGCTCCCACTCATGCTCCAGCCATGGGCAGGCTGGACCGAATCTGATGATTATTCCTAAATCTTTCTTCTCCCCCAAGGGTTTTCCAGAGCTGCCCTCTAGGAACACAAGGTTGTGGCTCTATAGTGAGGCTGGCCGGCTCTCTGGGGAGGTGGTCCTTGCCATGACCAGATTTGGAGAATGCCAAGGATTGAGGAAGGAACACAGGGATTGAAAAATCGAAACCCAGCAACATCCAGTGATAAAACACTAGGTTTGCAAACACATTCCGGCAAAAGCTGTGTCACATGTGAGAGGGAAGTGAGAATCCCCATGTCTTGGGGACAATTTTTGCTGTGGCTGACTTTGTGCTGTCCAGGGCATCTGCCCACTGATGCAGAGACAACTTGTTGACAACGCTTTGGCACCAGTTAGAAAATGTTGGGAGTAGGAGGTCTGGCTGGCATTTGTTGCTCTGTGCTGGTAAGTTCTCTGAACTCAGCCACAAATAAAGCACATCTGGCCTGGACAATCTCTGGGGTAGCAGCAGCACCCTGACTACAGAGGGGACTTTGATGTTGGCAGACACAGATGGACAGACTCCTGGGGCCTGGGGCTATGCGTCTGGGATAGGGTTGGTCCACAAGGGCTAAGGCACTTCAGGCTGCCCAGCTTCCAAAGTCCCATGTGCAGTTTCAAGTCTCTGCCCTCTTCAGATGCAAGACACTAATTCAGGTCTAGCTCCTTTCATGGGCAGTCAGTTGGAGGAGGGCTGGGACTATGGCGGGATCAGTGAACACGTGCGCCGTGCGAAAAGGAGTGCTGGGCCCATATTCAGGCCACCTGGTAGGGGTCAGGCGGCAGACTGAGAGGAACAGATCCTCCTCCACTTTCTATTTCTAGTCTTTCCATATTTCTTTTCTGGGATAGGAGATGAGAGGACGATTAAGAGAATCTTAAATGTGATTCCTGGGTCTGCTGAGGCAAGAGTATGCGGATAGGGAGTGGGGCCAGCTGTGCAGAAGTGGGGTGACTCTGTGTGGGGTGATCAAAGGAAAGTGAGCTCCTTGTCTGGACAAGCCCTGCCTGCTGCCCCATGGGGTGATGCTGTGTTCCCCACCTCCCTGTCCTGCCCGGAAGAAGCCTGGGAAACTCACTGTGCTCGTGCCTGTGCCCGGGGTAGATGATCCGGAACACGTAGTCTGTGGCCCGCCCCAGGCTCAGCTCCTCCGCCTCTATGGACCGCATGCTGCTGCGTTTCCGTAGCTTAGGGAACACCTTCCCCTAAGGAGGGTGGAGGGTGGTCAGCCTGGTCAGGGCACCGTCCCAACCACAGTGCCCCTAGGAAGTCCTCATGGGGAAAAAGTGGAAGGCAGGGAGAAGACCCATATCACTCAGCCTGGCACCTGCCTCCCCTCCTGCCCCAGCTCCCAGGCCCCCATGCCCTGAGGTACCTACCTTCCCTTGTTGGGTCCAGAGTGGG
Organism: Ochotona princeps; assembly: GCF_030435755.1. Taxonomy (NCBI): domain Eukaryota; kingdom Metazoa; phylum Chordata; class Mammalia; order Lagomorpha; family Ochotonidae; genus Ochotona; species Ochotona princeps. Next base: position 39,055,034 of record NC_080848.1, on the reverse strand, counting down.
GGCTCCAGCTGTCCTCGAGGAAGCAGCCCATTCTCCAGGCAGGACAGAAAGGACAGCAGGTGTCCTCCCGGTGGGAAGTGCAGTGGGGGCCTCTGGATGCCATCCTGGCTCACTAGCACAAGAGTGCCACCACTCTCTGGCGGAGGATGAGGAGGCAAGCATAGGTCAATCAGGCAGGGTCCTCCTGGAGTAAGTGCCCCAGCCATCACCAAGGTCCCAACAGTCAGGCTGTGCAGCAGTGCAGGCTGGACTGGAGCAGGACCCAGAACCCTCATTGATATGGATGGTGGCGGGATGAGAAGTACAGGTGCACAGCAGGGAGGAGGTCATCTCTGCCTGCCTCACCCCTACCCTGCAATGCCCAGGACAAGACAGGCTTACTTTGCTGGTGACAGTGGATGCAGACGATCTGACTGAAGGGTACCACCAGGGCATAGTCCCAGTAAACGCTGGAAAGGAACCCCGTGATGTCATGAGACCTGCCATCCTACCGTCCTTGGCCCCTGGCCCTCCTAGCCTTTGGAACCATCCTGAAGATAGGATGATCATAGCCAAGCAGTGGCCTCAGCCAGTCTCATCCCTCTGAGCCCCGGGCTGCCTCGTAGCATTAAGTCTCAACCATCTACAGCTTGGCCCAGGCAAACTTCTCTGTGTCCAGGCTTGGCTCCATCTCAGAGAACTTGGGCTCTCTTGTGCTATAGCCCTGTAAGGAGGGAGGCCTGCTCTGTGGACCTGGCTGGATCTCCCTAGCCTCCTGTTTAGAGTCGAGCCCCTTCCCTTTCCCTGGCTCCTGGAAGCAAGTCCCAAAGCCCCCACCTCTTTTCCAGCTCGGAGTCTCCCAGAGTCCCGTTCATGAGCTGGTTGGGGGTCCACTTCAGAGTTAGACTCTCCGCAGACTGGTGCAGGGAGAGGTAGCCAGGCACAGCTTCCATGTCCTCCTTCTACAGGGAGAGACACACCAAAAGATAGAGACAATGAGGGGTGAACCCAGAGACCACTATGGGAATGGCTTTCAGTGGCTACAGGGGGAAGTCCTGATGGGCCTGTCACAAAGGCAGGGCACAAGGAAAGAAAAATAGGGCAGCATGGCAGCTCTGGGCATCTCTGCTTTTGGCTGGCCTTGTGCCACTGGCTCTATACCATCCGCCTCCTGTATGCCAGATATATCCTGGGCCAGCTACACCCAAGCTGGGCATCTACCCAGTCTACTGGCTGCCATTCCTGCCCTTGGATGGCCTAGGTTCTCAGTTAGCCAGAGCAGATGCCATTCCTAGCTCCTGCCAACTGAGGCTGGGCATGAGTTGAATGAAACATAGAGGTGGCGGTCAGAAGGGATCTTCCCCCAACACCTCCCACCCCCAGGGTTCTTTGGCAAAGCTCTTAGAAGAGGAACAACTGTGTCTAGAGGTTTCCAGTTCTGGGACCTACAGAAGTGGGAGGCTCTGTGTGTGTGAGTGTGTGTGTGTGGCACTGAGCCTTCCTACCGGTTGCACCAGCACATTGTTCTTGCCGTAGAGCAGCCGCGTCCTCGAATTCTGGTGCAGTGATTCCACGTACTCACGGGCGCACGCAGCCAGCCTGTCCTCCGATGCACTGCCACTTGAGTGGCGCTTCCGGATCTGCACAAGAGCCACGGTTCAGTCCCTGACCTGGAGAAAGCCCACTTGGGCTGGAGAGCCTTCAGATTTCTGTGCTAACCCGACCCTAGGGTCTGCCCTGATCTGTGTGTCCTCAGTCACTGTGAGTTCCAGCCATGAAGCAGCAGGGGTGTACTGGCATTTCTGTAAGTGCTAGTGTGGGCAGAAGGCTCTCACGGGATGTCCAGTAGGTCAGGGTATGTCTAAGGCCAGTTTACCCACCCCACCCCCATAGACACACAGGCACAGACTGAATGATCACAGTCATGGAGAGGGGACACCTACCCCCAAAGCTGGACGTTTGGCAGGAGAGTCCTGGCGATTGGGCGGACCGCGGATGCGGTGCCTCTGGACCAGCTCATCGGCAGAAGGGTCGGTCCAGTAGTGATCAGCTGTCTTGAGCTTTGTGTATTCCAAGGCACAGGGCCCCACTGTGAAGACAGGGTTGGTCAACTTAGATGGGGGCTCTGCTGGCACCTGCACCCTTGGCCCAGTGGCCATGCATGGACCTCTGTTCTCAGGCTCACCCAGAAGAGAGGCCAGGATCGGGCCAAACACAGGATCTGCTAGTAATGCCTCCTTCTCGTAGTACTTGCTGCCAAGAGAGACAGAGAGGGTGACCATCAGGCTTTCTGTACTCATTCCAGGTTGGTCAAGCTCACCAAGCAGGGATAGCTGCTTGCAAAGACCAGATTTCTCCCAGTCACAAAGAAGAAATGAGTCTACAAGGGTGCCTGGTATGCTCTGGGCTTCAGAGGCTAAAAGGGGAGGTGGAGGCAGGCCTACAGGGTGTCATAAACAGGCACCCCAAGAGGGTGGGGCTGGAGGGCTGTTCAGGAGGGAGGCTGAGAAAGAGGTTGTTTGTGGGATGGGGCAGTCACCTGTAATTTTCCGCCAGGTACTGTACAACCCTGTCCAGAACTTTCTCGATGAGCGCTGTGCGTACCCATATGTGTTTCAAGGCTTGTGGGCTGAGGGCTGGGGCCTTCCCGCTGGCCGAGCCCTGTCTCCGCAGGGCCTCCTGGTTGCTTCCTGAGGGCTTCCTGCAAACAGCAGAGGACTTCAGGAGTGAAAGGCCCAGAGGTCAACCCTAGGTCAGAGACATTGGGTCTGGACCTTGGTGCCACTAGACAGGAGCCCCCAAAGACTGACAAAAGCAGGGAGGTGAAGGCAGGGTACAGACTGCACCTAGCAGAGGCCAAGGCCCACCCTCAGGCTAACCCTTACCTAGAGCTCAACATTCAAGGAACAGGACCTGGAAGCCAACCTTTGTGGGTCATCCTGGGGAGCAGTAAATGCCAAGCAGAAGGGAGGGCCCAGGGCTCACCTGCTGTCTACTTGCTGTTGCAGCTCCTGGACCTTGTGGCAAATCTCCCCAACCACTGGGCACGTCTTCCCCACCTTGGTGAACAGGGCTGCCATCTTGTCACTGCGCAGAAAGCCAGCGGCACGGCGCCTCAGCTGATGCAGAAGGCAGGCCTCCACTGCCCCTGGGCCACAGAGGAGAACAGCACCTGAGCCTGGGCCAGAGCGGGCACGCAGGGAAAACACTCCACTTTCCCACACCTGTGGACAGGCAGACGCAGGCCAAGGACACAGACCCCATCCTCCTAACATGTCCTCCTGCTCCCCCTTTCCTCCACGCCTGCCCAGTGTGGGCCTGAGAGCTCCAAGGTACATGTCTACATGGAGAGCACAGAGCGAGGCCGCAGGGCCTGTGAGGACTGCAGGCCTTCCAGCTTGGCCTGGGTAGCTCCACTCCTGACCACAAGGGCAAGTAGGGACAGCACCTATGAGATAGGGCGACACAGGGTACACTTGCCCAGCAGCTGCCCTCATAGACAGTGTGATGATGTGGTTGCTAAGGAATGAGGTTCTGGAGATGAAATATTAATGAGGCCTTTGCAGAGATCAGAACCGACAGTGGCCCCTGGATTATTAATGAGCCCAGAAGCTGAGATGGATTTTTTTTTTGCCTTGCTGGAAGGATGTCCCTTTATTCATTCAGGCTTTTAGGGGCGAGACTTAATCTATCTGGAATCCTGCTTACCATGGAAAGATTCCTCAAAACGAAAGGGCTTGGTGAAGCAGGGCAGAGAGCTCTACTGGACTCACACAGGTTAGTAGGTGTGTCGGGGAAAGGTGGGACATGGCACTGTTGAGGCCAAGCTGACTGCTTTTCAAATGTGAAGGGGATGGGCTCGGCAGTGTGGCCTAGTGGCTAAGGTCCTCGCCTTGATCCCATATGGCCGCTGGTTCTAATCCTGGCAGCTCCACTTCCTCTCTATCTCTCCTCCTCTCAGTATATCTGACTTTGTAATAAAAATAAAATAAACCTTTAAAAAAAAATAATGTGAAGGGGAAGGTCAGAAAAGGGGAAGGGTTTTGATCACAATCACACAGTGGCAGAGCCAGAACCAGGAGCCAGGGCGCCCCCATCCCTGGCCTAAGTACCCTTTACTACCTCTGGGTGGATTTGGCGGGGCACAAGGGCTAGGTGAGTTAGGAGAAGGGGCTTCCCTGTTACAGATACTCTTTTTCATGGACTGGGAAGACAGAGTTGTGCTGGACAGAGGGACTCAGGCACAACAGGGTCTGACCTTGCTGTGGCTGTATATTGCCTCCGAAGAATCTGGATCAGGGACTTACAACTCTGAGCCTCAGCTCTGTCATCGGGGATGGGGGAAACCCTACTAGAGGGATGGCATGAGGCAGGGCACGAGGGTATGACATGAGGGAAGGCCTCATGTGGAACCCCTACACAGGTCCACTCTAGGGAGGCACTCGCATCCATACCAGGCCCTCAATGCTCACCCTTCAAGTTCACAGCCTGCTCCACAGTGAATCTCTAAGGGCAGGGTTTTCTGTAGAACCTCTCCTTGGTGCGAAGAGAGGGAGAGAGGGAGAAGAAGAAGAAGAAGAAAAAAAAGAGAGAGAGGAAGAGAGAGAGAGAGAGAGAGAGAGAGAGAGAAGCAGGTTGCCTTGAAGGTGTGGAGAAGCCACTCTCTTAAAAACAGGTCAATTCAAGTTTATTTTGACCAGTACTGTTAGAATATGAGATGTGACTTAGGGAATAATTACTGAAAAGCAGAGGTACCTTGCCTTCATTTTCAGGAACTGACATTGTCACTGCTGTTCTACCCTGGAGCTGTGTGTGGCACTCTCTCCTGGACTGAAGCCAAGAGGCCCTGGGACCCCCCAGGAGGACAGCCAGTGCAGTAGTGAGAGCACCCTGGGAGGGGAAGCAGGCTGGAGCCCCTTGCGGCCTGGGCCTTCCCCTCACAGCGTTCACACATCTGTGCCACACGTGCATGCGGACAGATGGACACCCACATACCAGGCACATGACAGGCACATGGGGAAGTCTTTGTGACTTGTGCCCACACATTCCTCTCCATGTCAGTCTCCCTACCCCCGACCCTCGGGTGCTGCAGGTCTTATGTGGTCCTGAGAAGAACAGCAAAGTGACTCTTTTGTCTCAGTCTCCCGGGGCTGGGGCTGCTGCAGTGACAAGTTGACACCTGTGGGGAGGCAGTTGCCATTTCCTGGAGTTGTATCCGCCAGGCCGGCTGGGGAGAGCAGCAGCACTGAAGAGAGCCAGCGTGGCAGCAGGTGGCAGCAGTCCTGCAGGGAATCATGTGCCTCTGTGTGATGTGACTAATTGCTGGGATAATGAGTCATTAGCCTTCCCACTTTCCCTAGGCGACTGCCAATGTGGTGAGGCCTGGGAGCTGGGGTGGCTGGGGTGGCTGGCACTGGCACTCTCATCCCACCTGGCCTTACCCACCTTCCGGCAGTGTCAGCACGGGGTTATTTTGGGTGAGTGGAGGAGACCTCAGCAATGATTGCAATTAGGAATACTGAGAGAAGTGCAAACATCACGCCCAGGGCCCCAGCTTCCCTCACGCCCTGTGTTGTTTCCCCAAGTAAGATGCCAGGCAATGTCTGGAGAAGGAAGGAATCCCTACACCCCTTGAGACCACTGCTCCTGGCATTCCTGAGCCAGTGTCAGGGGCCTCCATAGCCAGCCACTGTTTAAACCACACGTGTCCTGCTGCATTTCCACACGGCTGTCTCCTCTGAGAATCGGCATATGGGATGAAAAGTGCTACTGTGTGTAAGCATGGAGGCAAATAATAATAATACTTACAGTTGAGAACTATTATCCTGAGGGGGTTCTAGAAGGGCTTCTGGGGTTCTAAAGATGCTCTAACTTGTGTGCAACCCACATGCAAATTATTGGTGCACTCCCGAAAGCACAGGTTTGTTCCCCCCTCCCCCCAATACAGGATCCATGACTTTCAGCTTCTACAAGAGGGTCCTGAGCGTAGACACTTAAGAACCTCTGTAGTGATTGATGTACCCTCTCTAACACACAGAGGACATCACACTGAGAGCAGCCTGCAGAGCCACTGACAACAGGGTCCCTGACCCCCTGCTGCTCTGAACCTGCTCCCTGGGAAGGCCTTCCAGTCTGATGGAGTAGGACCCCAGGGAGAAGTGCTCAGAGAGGTCCGACCTCTCGGCTAACAGCCCAGCACAACTCTAGGGCCTTACCCACCTTTGTGTTAAGGTCTGTCCATGACTCCAGACCCAAGGGAAAGGGCCATGGTAGAAGATACACACCCACAGGCTAATGCCCAAGTAAGCTGACCCCACTTGCGTGTTAACTGAGCTATGTGGGCCCTGGGTCCCCAGCCAGGAGGGCTTTAGGGGTCCCCTGTCCCAGCAGGTCTGGGCATGACCTACAGTCATCTGGGTGTACAAGATGATAGCCCTGACACCATCTAGCTCATTTCATATGGTAAAGATACATGCTAATTAGTGAAGAACAACATGGTCTAAGGTAGAACTATGCAGGCAAATGGAGTAATACTGAGGAACTTAACAAGATCTGCTCACTGCCCTCCCTGGTCTTCTGATGAGCCCAGGGGGACTGCTCCACATTAGGGCACCCGGGTTTGGTTCCTAGTTCCAGCTCCTCACTCCAGCTTCCTGCTAGCACAGACCTGCAGAGGCAGCAGTGACAACTCAGGCAGCTAAGTCCTACCACCCAGGCAGAAGACCTGCACTGAACTCTCACTCCTGGTGAGGGGCCAATCCCAGCCACTGTGGGCATCTGTGTAGTGAACCAGCAGATGGGAGCTTTCTCTCTCAATGAGTCATAAAAACTAAAAACAAAACAAAACAAAAAACCCAAGGATACAAAAAAACACAAAAAGGAAAGTAGGAAGATGGGACCATGAGAGGAAGCTAAAGCTATGGTTGCCAGGAAATGCAGCAGAGGTTGGGCAGAGGTCCTCAGAAACATGACTGGATGGAGGGGTCCTCTTGTCCCTGCTTTGCTTTCACAGAGGACTGCTGTGCTCAGCAGCTAATGGGCCTGAGTAAGGCCAGCCCCAGTCCAGCCTGGTAACAGTGGGACCCACAGGCAGAACCTCAGAGGACCAGCCTTATGTGGCTGAGGCTCAGAGACACAGCACCCATCATCAGTGAAGCCTGACACAACGCTTGGCCCGGGTGCTTGGCAAGGAGGGGAGTGCACAGCAGGTGAGTGGCTGTGGCCAACAGAGCTGCAGCTTGACCACCTTTGACTGCATTCCATCCTTTCCTGCCAGCTGCCATCTGTGTAGGGGGGCGGGGTTCAGTAGAACAGTAAGCCTGTGGTAGTCCATGTGGGTTCTGAAACTTTACGGCACAACTCAGCACAGAATTTTCCAGAGCTGAATGCCACTGGATAGAGGCATCAAGCTTTCTCAGTAAAGGAGGAAAAGCCTCCCCAGAGGTTAAGAGCTGAGCGGTCTCTCCACAAGCAGGTGCTCGGGAGAGATGCCCCTGGAGCAGCCCGGGTTTCATCTGCAGCAGACAAGGTGGGAGGAGAAACGGGCGCTGCCAGGCGCCATCTGCCCCTCTCTTTGCTACTTATCTGACTGGCTATTTCCACCCAGGGACCTGTAAGAGTTGCCTTCACACAGAATGAGCGTTTCTATGGTAACCAGGGTTACAATTTCTCTCCTTCTGCAGTGGAGATACTGGCTGTTTGCTTCAACTTTGGGAGAACACCTAGACTTGCATAACTCCTTGAATAAAACAGGAACACTCAATACAAGGTTTGGAGTAGGACAAAGACCTGCCCTGATTTTCTGGAACCAAGGTGAGAAAAATGAGATTCAAGGATCACATTCTCCTTGTGCCTGGTGGGGCAGAATCTGCAAGCCTAACGCTCATGGAGGTTTCCCAGGGAACCAGGGCAGGGCCAGCCTCCTGTGTGGTGGGCAGAGGTGTGAGTGCACTCACCCATTTCGGCAAGGGACCCACTGTCTACCACCAGCATGTCTCTGGACACTGGAGGTCCACCGTGGGATCTCCAGAGCAGGTTCTCCTCGACAGCCAGCAGGGCAGTCCCCTGGTCTGTACTTACAGGTGGGTCTCAAGGCACGGCAAGCTCTGAGCAGCACAGAGTTAGTAGCCAGACAGATGTGGGCTCCACAGTGGCTCTCCTCCTTGGGAGCTGTTGGACTTTGGGAAAATCACTAAACCTCTTTGTGCTTCAGCTGCAGTTGTGGAGAGCAGGTTCTAGGGCTCTCAGTGGATGTGGGGTGACTCTTGGTTCCTGGCTTTGGCCTGGGCTACTCTGGCTATTGGCGCCATTTAGGGATTGAACCAGTGGATGGAAGGTTCTCTCTCTGTTTCTATTTCTCTCTGTAATTCTGCCTTTCAAGTGAATCTTTTTTTTTTTTTTTTAAGATTTATTTATTTTTATTGCAAAGTCAGATATACAGAGAGGAGGAGAGACAGAGAAGAAGATCTTCCGTCCCATGATTCACTCTCCAAGTGACCACAATGGTCGGTGCTGTGCCAATCCAAAGCCAGGAACTTCCTCCAGGTCTCCCACATGGGTGTAGGGTACCAAGGCTTTGGGCTCTCCTCCACTGCATTCCCAGGCCACAAGCAGGGAGCTGGATGGGAAGTGGGGCCACCGGGATTAGAACCAGCACGCTTATGGGATCCCGGGGCATCCAAGGCAAGAACTTTAGCCACTAGGCCACTGTACTGTGCCCTCAGTGAATCTTGACAAAACAAAAAAAACAACAAAAAAGCAATCAAGTTGTCCAGTTGTTCCATTTGGAACCAGTTTTTTTCTTATCCCTGGGTTATTCTGGAACATATTTTAGATATTACAGATTAACTGAAGATAGTTCATATACTATGCCTTAAAGGAGCTTTAAGTCATTCTTGATTTTCTATTTATTTGAGATAGAGTTTACTTCCCAAATTCCCACAACAGCTGGTTAGGAACCAGGATCTCAATTCAGGTCTCCCACCTGGGTGTCAGAAACTGAACTAGTTAAGCCATTGCCACTGCCTCCCAGGGTCTCTATTAGTGGGAAGCTGGAGTTCAGAGCCAGAGTCCAGTGTCAAAATCAGGTGCGTGCGCTTTTCTGGCTAGGTTAAACACCCTCCCGAAGAGAAGAAGCCTTCGCATAGACAAGTGTCTTTATTGCACCTACAAAATAGTAACTCCTCAATACCATGGGGTTTTCTGATTGAGGTCCTTCCCACAGTTCTCATTTCCCTATTTGTCTAGATACTTGCAACTTGCAACAGGATCCCAGAGGTTTGAGGAGACTTTATGGGGAAGGGCAAAAGGTAACTTTAAAGGAAAAGAAAAAAAATAGGGGATTGACATGGTGACACAGGGGGTAAGCTGTTGCTTGGAATCCCTGTATTCAATAGCAATGTTTGGGATACCTACAACTCACATCAGAGTTCCTGTCTGGGTCTTGCCCCTGCTTCTAGTCCAGCTTCCTGCTACTGCATGCCCTTGGAGATGGCAGTATTCAGTACTGGAGTAGCTGCCATCCATATGGGAGACTTTGAGAGCCCGGTTTCTAGCTTGCGCCTGGTTTAGCCCCAGTTATTGTGCAAATTTGGGGAGCAAACAAGTGGATAAAAAGTCTGTCCCTGTCATTTGCCTTCCAAATAAATAAAAACAATCTTTTAAAGACCGTTTCTTATTTGAAAGGCAGTTACAAAGAAAGGGGAAGAAACAGAGATGTCTATCCCTGATTTACTCCCCAGATGGCTGCAACAGGGGCCCAGAACTTCATCCAGATCTCCCATATGGAAGACAAGAGCCCAAGCACTTGGGTCATTTTAGCTGCCTTTCCCAGGCCATTAGCAGGGAGCTGGATCAGAAATGGAGCAGCTGGGGCTCAACCCAGTACCCATATGGGATGCCAGCATCACAGGTGGCAGCTTTACCTGCTATGCCACAATACCAGCCCTGAAAGCAGATTTGAAAAAATGAGCAAAATAGGAGTCAGTGCCATGGCACTGTACGTTAAACTTCTGCCTGACATGCCAGCATCCCATATGGTACTAGTGTCTAGGAAGGCAGCAATACAACCCAAGTCCTTGGGCACCCTGCACCAACATGAAAGGCCCGGAAAAAGCTCCAGGCCCCTGGCTTTAGATTGGCCCAGCTCTAGCCACTACAATCATTTTGGTGGGTGAACAAGAGGATGCAAGAATTCTCTCTCTCCTGCTCTTCTTGGTAATTCTGCCTTTCTAATATATACTAAATAAATAATAAATATATATATATATAGAATAAAGTTGAACCTGGATAAACACCTATCGCACACCCTGCATCATGCTGCGTGCGTTATCTGCATTGCTCTTCTAGTCTTTACGCTGATTTCTGGGAGATCAGTGACAAGTGACAGACCAGGGTCACATGCCTAATGAGATCCAAGGTCTGACTCCTGAGTCCCAGCTGTAGACTGCCACCGTGTGCCCTCAGCCACACCCCAGGAGAGAGTGAGGAAATCCGTTCTAGAGGTTCTTCCTATTCAATCATTTCTGAATGGAAGGCAGAAGTCAGGTAGCCTGCGAATGAGCTGTTCACTCTGTGTAGGTGGGCAGAAGGAATCCCTTTTTTTTTTTTTTTTTTTTTTTTTCTGAAAAGAGATGGGCTGAAAAGCGCCTGGAGCCTGAATCACAGAAGGTGCTGAAATATCTCTGGCTGTGAAATCCCAGGTGGGACCCAAGCCTTCCTAGCACCTGCTTTGCTCCCTGCTCCCAGCTCATTAGCATCCCCTTGCCATTCCCCAAAGGAGCTCACTGCAGGGCAGACCTTCCCAGCTAATGAAAGCTGCTTAGCAACAGGAAGCTTGTTAATAAAGCCCAATGTCATTCCCAGCTCCACAGACTCATCTCCTGCCTCCCATTACAGCTCATCCTCAGCCTGAAGCAACCCACAGGTTGATCCACCTGCACACAACATGCAGGGAGCCTGGTGACCAAGTCAGGGCTGGCCCATCCGGGCCTGGGCCCTGCCCCCAGGCTTCTGTCAGAAGTGGGGAGGTCACTGAGGCGGGAGTGGCATTACTGAGTCTGAGAACCTGCTCTGCCAGGCCACAGGTCTCTCTGCGGAGCCCGAGGAAACCTGTTCTAGCCACCAAAGACTAAAATCCTACCTCAGTCTCCAATCAGAAAAGAGTAAATAGAAATACTGTGCCAGAATGGCGTCAGAGGGGAGGGCAGGCCCATGGGTTGGTACTAAATGATCTCAGATCCCTTGACGGCAAGGGAACAACTGTGCCCTCTTTCAGCAAAGGAATAACTTTCAGATACAAAGTCCAAAGGCAAAACATAGGACAACTTACTGTTTAACTGCCCTCTAGGGTAGAGGATGATGGTAGTCTACCAGTGGTGGCACAGGGAAGGCAGGGGCATTAATGAGACTCAATAGCAGGCCCTCACATGACAATGAGATTTAAAGACTATATTATGGAGCACAATGCAAACTTAACACATTTTAAAGAAAAAACAAAGCAAACAAAAAAACAGTGGCAGTTGAGCCCATCTTGTAAGCAACACACTTCACCAGCAGGTACCCTGGGGATGGGGGCGCAGCAGCCACCCAGGAGCTGACCTGGCCTTGGGTTTGGGGGCAGCTGCTGCACTGCAGCTGTGCTCTATGGTAGAACCCCTGCCAGTCAGGTTTGCCAGCTCAGCTTCCTCACAGGAAAGTTTCTGGACAGACGGGTTTCAGCAAACACTCCACGCACGTACCTTTTTCAGCATTGTGGGGAGCCCCATTCCTACCCCAGTTACTAAGAGGAGGGGTGTCTGTCCCCTCCCCATCGTCCGTGGTCAGGGGGTCTTGGGTTCCATCTCGAGGCTTCTCCATGTCTGTATTCTGAAGAAGCTCACAGAAGCGCATCCTACCTAGGCCTGTCTCTCCTCTGTCATCCCAAGTGCTCTCCTGCCAACAACAAAGGAACAGCGTGGAGCCCAGCCTCCCCTGAAGCTCTAGGAAACAAGGCCCCTCCATGGTTCATCCACCTGCTCCTGAGCTGCGGTATTTCCTCTGCATTCCCACTTTCTCCAGAACAAAGCTGAAATTCAGACGCCGCTAGGGCGACAGCAAGAACTAACACAAATCTGAATCAACTTCAGACTAAAAAGGCATTTCTGAGTATTTTTCCAGGGAATGAGGGAGACTCCCACATCTGAATCTCCACAAAGCCAGTAGGATGATATTCTAATCAATATCTATCTAGTCTTGGGACTGCCATCCCATGTAGACACTGGTTTGAGACCTGGCTGTTCCGTTTCCAATCCACCTTCCTGCTAATGTGCCTGGGCAAGCAGCAGCAGCCCAGTTGCTTAGATTCCTAACCTACATGTAATATCTATAAAAGCTCCAGAGTCCTGGCTTTGGCCTGGCCGCAGCCCCAGCTGTTGTGGCCATTTGGACAGTAGTAAATCAGCAAGTGGATAATTTCTCTCTCCCCATTTATCTTTATAACTGCCTTTCACATGAATAAGTAAATCTTTTTTTTTTTTTAATTTATCTAATCTTCTTCCCCTTTCTATGTAAAAATCCCTGACTATGATTCTACCGTGTAATACATGGACATGGCTTCCAGGCAGCACAAAAGGCACTAGGGTTTGTCTGTCAGTTTGGACGTTGAATGTCCCCCAAGAGCCCATGTGTTAAACTTTGGTCCTTAAAGTCCAAAGTCCTATGCTAACGGCACTAAGAGGATGAGAACTTAATCCAGTGATGGTGTGGGAAAAAGTGGGGTTTTAGGAGGTGACTGGATTGGACTGGGTCATTGGAGTAGAGCCCCATGATTAAATCCTGGTGGTTTTGTAAGGACACGTGCTCCCTCTTACCATATAATGTTCTGCATTGCCTTGGAACCCTGCCAAAAAGAACATCCCCAGTAGGGGCCGAACACTGGGGCTTGCCTCATCTGGGACAATGAGCCCCCAAAACTGAACCCAGCTAAAACTTGTCCCTTTACTAGTTAGGACGCCTGGGTATTTTGTTATAGTAACATAAATCTAACACAACACTATTTTGAGCTCTAATTGAGATTCACCCAGCCACTAAACACCCATTTCTAGAAAACACAGGCCTCCCTTTTGAATAGGTCTGCATAGGTCTTAGATTTCCAACCTAACTGCTAGGTGGACACTGCTGGCAACTCTTTTTTTCACCCACATTTCCTTCAGCAACTGTGCCCTGCGGTGTGTGTGCTTTGACAAAGCCTAGCACTATGCCATGCACAACTGGGCCATCATAGAAGGCCTGACCTTAAAGAAATGCAGTACCAGCAGAAAAAAAAAAGTCATACTACTCATCAGATTAGTATACTTTTTGCGTGTGTGTGTGTGTGTGTGTGGTAAATATTTACTTATTTATTTGCAAAGCAGAGCAACAGAGAGAGGGAGAGCCAGAGAAAGGGTCTTCATCTACTGGTTCATTTCTCAAATGGCCACAAAAACAGCCAGCGCTGGACCAGGCTGAAACCAGGAGCCAAGAATTCCATCTTGGTCTCCCACAGGGTGGCAGGGGCCCAAGCACATGGGCGATCATTCGCCATTCTCTCACGTGTATTAGTGGGAGGTTGGATCAGAAGCAGAGTACCTGGGTGTTAGAAGGGCAGACTGATATGGGATGGTGGCATCATTAGCAGTGGCTTAAAAGACTGTCCTGGGGTGCTGCAGCACCAATGCTGGCATGTTTTGTTTTTTTTTCCCCTGCCAAGAAAGGCTGATTGGGTTGTTCCTTGTAAACTTGGGAAACCTTATATCATCTCAGAGAACTAGGGAGACTTACTCGGAAGAGAAAGGGTGGGAAATTTTCTTGTAAACCTAGCTTCTGCTTCAAAGGAGAAGGAAACAAAGTCATTTTCTGAGCTCTTTCTAGGTGAGGAGTACTCATGTTTATCACCTTCATCCTCACAAACACTCCTCAGATGGGAATCCCTGAGGGTAAAATAATTTAAAAACTTGTCCCTGGGCCAGGCATTTGGTTGGCATTTGGCATAACTGCATTGCCTGGGCTCAGGTCCTGGCTCTGCTCCTGGTCCCAGCTTCCTGCTACTGGCCACCCTGAGAGGAAGCAGGTGATGGCTCAAGTACTCTGACCCCTGCCAGCCCCTGGCTTTAGCCTGGTCCAGCTCCAGCTGCGGCAGGCATTTTGGGGGTGAATGAGCAAATGGGAGAGATCTGTGCTTCAAGCAACAATAACCACCAGAGCTTGCTGTCCACGAGGCCTTGAGAAGCAAGCAGAGCTCGGAAATGCAAAGGCCACAGTCCAATCTCAGGGCGCTCCACTAGTAGCATCCCCCCCATTCACTCTCCCACATCTCTCTGCTTTAGCACCTGCTATTACGCGCGTATTTGTCTGTTTACTTTGCCCACCCCCACAGAAGGTAACTTCCTGGGCAGGACCTCTGTCCTTATCGTCACTGCCATTTCTCTATAAGGAACACAGTGCCTGGCACCTGGGGAACACTCTGGGAGAGTCTGTGGTCAGATGGACGGGAAGAGTGGCTATCTCCCCACTCCGCAGTCAAGTATCCATTCCCTTATCTTCAGAGATCAAAGAAGCGATGACAACACTTCAGAGGTCTTGGAGGAAGGTCAAATTCCAGAAAATCGGAGAACACTCTGAATGTTGAGGAAGAAGTAATGCTTTACTACAAACTTCCTCCTTGGAAGGCTGGGTTCCCTTCTAGACCGAGTCCATATTCTTTTATACCTAGCCCAAGTGCTTAGAGAGTTAGCATGCTGGAGGAAACACAGGTCGGATTTCCCAAAAAAGCAAAAGAGACCCAAGCATCCCAAAAGAACCAACCTCTCCCCAGAGTTAAAGGAAGATAAATCAGAAAGTGACTCCTGAACCCACATCACCCGGCCTTTTGTTCTCTCTGAGTGTGATTCCCAGATTAGCAGCACCAGTCTCATTTGTGAATTTGGTAGAAACCCAGATTCTCAGACCCATCCCTGATCTACTGGAACCAGAAATTCAAGGGCTGGAACCCAGAAACCAGCATTTCATTTCATTTCATTTATTTCTCTCTCTCTTTCTTTCCTTCCTTTTTCTTTCTTTCTTTCTTTCTTTCTTTTTTTTTTTTTTGAAACAAGCATTTCGACAAGCCCTTTAGATGACTCTGGTGCATATTGGAGAGAGAAAGAAAGAGAGAGAGAGAGAGAGAGAGAGACTATTTCCCTAGGGAAATTAACCGGTATAGATTCTTAGACTCTAAAGGTCCTTATTCAGTAGATCAGGGTAGGAAGCCTGACAATAAGTCTTTTTTGGGGGGGTTCACGGTAGTGTTTCCAGTTCTAGACCTGCCTCCTGCCACCTCTTACTCACCACACAGGGCAATGATGTGGCTGCTGTCCTCGTGCACGAACTTCCTGGTGACGGCCTCCTCCATGATCTGCTTCACCTGCAGACAAACAGCATAGGTACAGGATCTGCCAGCCTCATCTGGGTGCTTATTTGCGGAGGTTATAACAGTGGGAGACGTACAGAAGTGAAATTTCTCCAGCATGGCTTGTTCTGAGCTTTTTGGGGAGGAAACCAGGAAAAAAAAAAAAAAAAGATGCCAATACTCCACTAACACAAACCAGGGCAGAGGTTGTACTGCAAGTGAAAGTACCATGCCTGGACAGTCAGGAAAAGGATGCTGGCTGCTCCTCTAAGGGGAGGGACAGGATCCTTCAGTACACACTGTTTCAGTACTGCTTGTGTCTAAAAAGCCTTGTTACCCCTTTCTTCTCCCTTTTCTGGGGTTCCAGGCAGCCCCATTCCTGCCTAGGGACACGTGCTCATGAGCCTAGCTCGCTGTCTAGGTTCTACAAAGTAGATGTTTGGGTTTCTTCTTTTTAGACGATTACTTATATTTATTGGAAAGGTAGATATATAGAGAGAAGGAGAGACAGAAAGATCTTCCATCCACTGGCTTACTACCCAAATGGCCACAACAGCCAGAGCTGAGCTGATTCTAAGCCAGGAGCCAGGAATCTCTTCCGGATCTCCCACGTGGGTGCGGGGTCCCAAGTCTTTGGGTCATCCTCCGCTGTTGTCCCAGGCCACAAGCAGAGAGGTGGATGGGAAGTGTAGTGGCCAGAACATGAGCCAGAGCCCATATAGGAAGCTGATGCCTGGAGGTGGGGGATTAGCCAGTTGAGCTAGCACCCTGGCCCTGTTTGATTTTCTATTAGGACAGAATGACTTCCGAATACTATGTCAGGTGGGTAGTCATGTTTTTCTTTTAGAAAGCAACAGTGTATTTTTACTTTTAAAAAAATTTTTTTTCACTTGGAAGGTAGAATTACAGAGAAAGAGAGACAGACAGAATCGTCCACCTATTGGTTAAAGGCTGTGCCTGACTGAAGCTATGTGCCAGGGGCTTCTTCTGGGTCTCCAATGTGGGTTCAGGGGACCAAGCATTTGGAGCATTTTCTACTGCTTTCCTGGGCATTTTATCAGGGAGTTGGATTGGAAGTGAAGCAGCCGGGACTATAACCAGCAATGTTGCAGGCAGCAGCTTTACTCCCTCTGCCACAATGCAGGCTCCAAAAAAGCACTTTTAGTGCCCAGCGTGGTAGCCTAGCTGCTAAAGTCCTCACCTTGCACACACCAGGATCCCATATGGATACTGGTTTATATCCCGGAGGCTCCGCTTCCCATCCAGCTCCCTGCTTGTGGTCTGGAAAAGCAGTCAAGGACGGGCCAAAGTCTTGGGACCCTGCACCCATGTGGGAGATCTGAGAGGCTCCTGGCTCTGGGCTTTGGATCAGCTCAGCTCTGGCTGTTGCAGCCACTTGGAGAGTGAAGCAGCAGATAGAAGATCTTCCTCTCTGTCTCTCCTTCTCTTTGTATATCTGACTTTCCAATAAAAAAGTAAATAAATAAATAAAACTACATAAATATTTTTAAAAAGTACTTTTTAAAAAAGATTTATTTATTTTTATTACAAAGTCAGATATACAGAGAAGAGGAGAGACAGAGAGGAAGATCTTCCGTTCGATGATTCACTCCCCAAGTGACCGCAACGGCCGGTGCTGCGCCGATCTGAAGCCGGAAACCAGGAACCTCTTCCGGGTCTTCCACATGGGTGCAGGGTCCCAAAGCTTTGGGCCGTCCTCGACTGCTTTCCCAGACCACAAGCAGGGAGCTGGATGGGAAGTGGAGCTGCTGGGACTAGAACCGGCGCCCATATGGGATCCCGGGGTGTGTTCAAAGCAAGGACTTCAGCCGCTAGGCCACGCCGCCGGGCCCTAAAAAGCACTTTTTAAAACACACTTTTTAAAGTGTTTACTGCTATTGCACAGTGGACATACAGCAGAATGCTTATAAATACTCAGGATTGGAGTTTTTCACACACAGAACACTCCTAGGAAATCTGCATCTAGAGTGGAAACAGAACACATGGACAGCAACCCAAAGCATGGCGTCAGATTCTCTTCCAGCCACTAGTCCCACCTCAGGCGTACACTATCCTAACTTGCCACACCAGAGATTTGCTTCATGGGGTTTTATGTTTTTTCTAGGTGAACTTCCTCAGTGTGTTATGTTTGCTGCCTGGTTTCTTGTGCTCACCAATGTGACTGTAAGATGTGTTCAGGTTGTGCATAGTTATCAATTGCCCACTCTTCACACATCTCGTCTAACTGCCATTTGGGTAGTTTCTAGTTTGGGGCTGTTAGTTTGTGGCTCTGGACTTTGGAACATGTCTTTGAGTGAACATATTGCCATATATATATATATTTTTTTTTTTAATCTAGGCAGGGAATTTCTGATGCATACGGTTTGCTTGGCTGGATATTGCCAAACTGCTCTCCAAAGTGATTATACCAATTTGCACTCTCCACAGCACTGTAGGAGGTTTCAGTTGCTCTCAATACTGCAGCCAAACCCAGCTGATGTCCTGGGGGAAAACTTCCTGGACACCAAAACTACTACTGAAGATGAGAATGTTGCATGAATTTCAACTCCAAGGTGAAACCTTACAGAGAAAGGCAGCCCTAGACGGAGCAGGCAGGCAGAATCCTGAGGCTGTCCCCGCTCGGATACCCTCACCGAGGATGACCATCAGCAGGACATACAGTTAGAATTCTGAGGAAGAAGTTCTCCTCCCCGCTGGAAAATGCTCATGGGTAGAAGTCAGTGCAACTGGATCAAGCCAGACCAATTCACGTAATCCAGACTAGTCAATACTTCCCAGATCCCTTCTCAGTGGGAGCCATAGTGTCACAAGAAAACACCTGCAGGCATCTGCAGCCGGCTGCAAGGACAGTGGGGCGGGGGAACTACCTGTGCACCTGGAATTCAACCAGAGGTCTTTCCTGAAAGGCCCATTGTCTTTTCTGTGGGGCAGGAAAGGATATGTTTCTTTGGCAATCAATGCACTGACGGGGAAGGTTAGGCGGGGGAGGCGGGGAATATGCCGAGTTCAGAGCAGGACAGCCCTGTCAGGTAAGGTGCCCACTTGTGGTACTTCCGTCTCCATTCTCCCTCAGGAATCATTCTCAGAGTGGTTCAGATAGCCTTCTCAGTACTGGAGGAAAAGCAGCGGCTTCTTAAAAATCCACCTCCTGGGGCCTGGCGGCGTGGCCTAGCCTTGAATGCCCCGGGATCCCATATGGGTGCCGGTTCTGATCCCGGCAGCTCCACTTCCCATCCAGCTCCCTGCTTGTGGCCTGGGAAAGCAGTAGGGGATGGCCCAAAGCTTTGGGACCCTGCACTCATATGGGAGACCTGGAGGAAGTTCCTGGCTCCTGGCTCCGGATCGGCACAGCACCGGCCGTTGCGGTCACTTGGGGAGTGAATCATCAGACAGAAGATCTTCCTCTCTGTATAGCTGACTTTGTAATAAAAATAAATAAATCTTAAAAAAAAAAAAAAATCCACCATCTGGCCTGGCAGTAGCCTAGTAGCTAAAGTCCTCTCCTTGCATGCGCCAGGACCCCATATGGGCGCTGGTTCTTGTCCTGGCTGCTATACTTTCTTCCAGCTCCCTGCTTGTGGCCTGGGAAAGCAGCTGAGGATGGCCCAAAACCACCCTGCACCCACGTGGGAGACCCAGAAGAAACTCCTGGCTCCTAGCTTTGGATCGGGTCAGTTCGGCCATTGTGGTCACTTGAGGAGTGAACCAGCAGACAGATCTTTCTGTTTCTCCTTCTCTTTGTAAATCTGACTTTCAAATAAAAATAAATAAAACTTAAAAAAAAATCCACCTCCCCATCCTCAACGGACTCCCAGCTGTGGAGCTCCCTGGAAACCGCAGCATATCTGCCCACAGTCTGGGCATTGCTCGTTTTCTGCTTGTCTCCTCCCTCCCTCTGGGGTCTCCATCAGTACACCGCGTTCTTCCTGAGGACACTCACTGAGATTTTCCTTTTCCTTGGGGAGCCCAGAGTTGCAACTGAAACACTGACTTGATGGATCCCTGGCTATTTCACAGAGAAGGCAGAACGAAGCTTCTCACACAGGATGGAGAGGGCACAGTTCTAATGGCGTATGCGTGCTTGGCCAAAGAGAGGAAAGGCAACAAATGTTAGCGCATGGCAGCTGGGTCTTGGTTTACCAAAGGGAATCATCTCAAGCTTTCCAGGAATTATTATTATTGTTATTTTTATAAGAGTCTAATGTCTTTCCCAATTGTGAAATTCTAAGAGTAGGCAAAATGGACCCACCCAACAGTGTTACCTCTTACACATGAGGTAGATAGTCCTATAACCATTGTAGAAATGTCGGAATGGAGACTCAGAGAAATAAAGCAACTTACTAGGTTCACTCTATGCCAACATTTATGCTTTCCCACCAGGCCCGGCAGTCCCAGATCATAAGATTTATTTAGTGGTCACTACAGGCCTGCAGGGATACTGTGGGCAAAACAGGTTTCCTGCCTCATGGACTTGACACATCTGGCAGATGACAGTCCCAGAGGCACGTGTGGGGAAGGCGTTCCATTCATTCTACTCTATTCTTCAGGAAAGCTCTCAAACCCTGGTGAGTCATTCAGATGGGCCTCCCGCACCCCCATCCCCACTGAAACCCAAATGGGCATCTGGGCAGAGTCAACGCAAAGGGGTTAGTGGAAAGAAGCAGCTTTCTTTCTGATGTTGGGGTTTCCCTCAGAAAGACAATAAATACATAGAGTGTAAAAAAAATCCTCAAGAAAAAATACAATAAGGAGGTGGGCGTGGAGAGGCGTGTGGGACCCTTTGGCAGCCACGACTCAGTTGCCAGAGTGATGCGGGAAGGGGGCGTCGGACGAGGGGAGCTGAGAACCCCCGCAAACGCCGCGTGGGGCCCCGCCCCCTCCCCGGAGGCGCGGGCAATGAATGGGCAGCTGGGGTTCTCCAGAAATCGCCACCATCCCTCCTCCAGCCTCGGTCTCCAAGCCCTGCTGCCGTCACAGGGCGGAGACCCGCGGGACCACGAAGCAAACAAGCTTCGGAGCTGAGCTCGGCCCCTCCAGGCGAGGGGCGCTGGTCCCCAGATGTGCCAGAGGGGCTGAAGCCCCCAGGGGCCCCAGAACCCCACCTTTGCGGGGGTCCAGGCCCTGCCCGCAGGCACCTGCGCCGGAGGTTGAGTTCGGATGCGTGCAACCCCCGGGACCGGGGCGCGAGACCACCCCCCCCCCGCGAAGTCCCTGCCCCCTCCGCGATCCTCTCCCCCCACTTTACCTCCTTTTTCACGTTCCACAGCAGTTTCTCTTTGACTGCATCCTCCGCGCTGCCCATGGTGCGGTGGCTGGCGGGGAGGCGCCGCCGAGCGGCCCCTCAAGCCCCCCGCGCGTGCCCTCGCCGCCTCCGCGCCTCGCGGCTCAGCGCCCCACACGGAAGGCGGTGTCCCTGCCCGCCGCGCTCCCCGCCCGCCGCCGCCGCCGCCACTGCCCGGTGCCAGGCTCCGCAGCCATCTTCCGAGCCCCGCACAGACGTCAGGCGGCAGGCCCGCCCCTTCCCACAGCCCCGGCGGCGGTGTGGGGCGGGGGCAGCGGTTTGCTCACAGTCACGGGAGTGGAGCGGGTGTGTGCGTGTGTGTGTGTGGGGGGGCGGGCAGGGAGGGTCTGGACCAGAGGAGGCTGCGTGTCTGGGGGCGGCAGGCCCGGGAGCTTGCCACGGGGGCTGCTGCCATGGCAACGCGCCTGCTCCCGCCCCGAGGGCGCGAACCCGCATTGTGAGCTGTCCTCAGTCAGTCCCGCACTGCGCCGCCGCCGGCGGTGGGGACCGAGAGTGGGCAGTGGCTTGAGCTATTGATGGCCTCTCTCCTCCTGCGGGTCCCCCGGGCTTCGACGAGAGGGAAAGAACGGGGAGCTGGTAGGGTCGGGTGGGAGGGCGTTTGGCCCCTGTACCCACAGTTGCAAAGCTTGTGACCCGCGGCCTCCCACCTCCCCAGAGCCTCAGGGTGTGCCAGGGTCATGTTCAGCTTGCAGTGTCCCCTTCGGGGTCGCCATGGCTGGCAGGGATGGCCCCTTTAGGCATTGTATGGGAGGTTGAGGGGGGCGTGGGCTGAAACAACGGGGACCGTGGGAGGCTTGCTCGCAGCGAGTGAGGGCGAGAGCAGCGCCGCAACTTGAACGGACGTGAGGGAGAGGAGGCCAGCTCAAAGTGGTGAACATCTGCTGTAGCAAACTGAGGAGCGGCGCGCCTTGGAAATTCGCGAAAGGAGGGGCTTCGGCCTTCCCCCGCGCCACAGGACTCTTCATTCATTTTCCTACGTGATGGCGCAAAAACTGAAAATAAGGGGGAGCAGAACAGCCCCTCCTCGTCTGAACCGAGAGCACTCGCAGCGACCGGTTACGGGCTCCGTTTTGCTGTCGGCGCAGACTGCGGCGCCGGGAAGGTGTCCGCAGCCGCCTTGGTGGAGCGCGGGTTCAGCCTCGGGTGGGTGAAGAACACGCTGAGGGAAGGCCGCGGGAGGCCTGGCCCATCCCCGGTCCGCCCTCCGGTCCGCCCTGGTCCGCTCCCCGGTCCGCCCCCGGCCCAACCCCTTGGAGCAGCCCGGAAACGCTCCACCGGAAGCAGCGCGGCCAGGGCCCACGTGAACGGCGGCATGGCGGCTCACCGCGCCGGGCCTCTCAAGCAGCAGAATAAAGCGCATAAAGGCGGGCGGCATCGGGGCCGCGGGTCCGCACAGCGGGACAACAAGGGTGAGGAGACGTGGTTAGGAGGAGGAAGTTTTTAGCCGGTGTTTGCTGCTTTCCTCTGCCGGAGCCGGTCCCGGGCGCGGGAGGCCTCTGAGAGGGGGCGCCGAGCGGGATTCTTGGTTGCCTTTTTTCGGGCGCAGAGCTCGCCAACCCCTTCTGATCTGCCCCCCTTAGGCCGTCTGGGAGTGAAAACCGTGTGCAAGAAGGTGAGGAAAGAGCTCAGCCGAGTGGATCAAAGGCATCGCGCCAGCCAGCTCCGAAAGCAGAAGAAGGAGGCGGTGAGAAGGCGGGCTGGGAAATGATGCTCATTTACAAAAGAAGAAAGATATTTGAAAGGCAGAGTTACAGAGGAAGGGAATGACAGAGATCTTCCATCTGCTGATTTACTCAAAGGGGAGGGGGGTGCAAAGCCAGGGTTGGGCCAGCCAGAAGCTCCATCCAGGTCTCCCGCTTGGGTGGTAGAAGTCCAAGCAGGTGGGCCACTTTCCACTGCTTTCCCGTGACTTGCTTTGCCACAAGGCTGGGCTTGAAACAATGTCCTTCTAGGCCTTGAACTAGAACCGATGTTCCAGGGAAGTGAGGGAAGGACCCAGAAGGCCCTTAGAGGACAGGTTGGGTGCTCAGGCCTGGACTGGTGCTGCAGTGTGTTTTGGTTGAAGCTTCCGTCTTTTCCTGGGATATACCTATGGGTTTAGGGTGGGATGGGTGGGGGTGAGTTTGTGTGTGCATTGGGAGGTGTGATAACTGGTGCAAAGTGCTGGGGTGGAACTAGTCCCTGATGGTTGTATTACCAGGTTCTGGCAGAGAAGAGGCACCTGGGCAGCAGAGATGGCCCCCCTCACCAGGTCCTGGTGGTTCCCCTGCACAGCAGGGTCTCCTTGTCCGAGGCCTTTCGGCTGCTCCAGGACCGGGAGGCTGGTACTGTGCACTTGAAAGGGTGCGACAACACCCAGAGCTTTGTGCTGCTCTGCCCCCAGCTGAGACACCGATGGTTTTTCACATCTGCAAGGCCAGGTAGGGTACCTGATTTTTTTTTTTTTTTAATCTAATGTTTGAGTAGTGGCACTATTTTTTGAACATTACATGCCGGTGCCAATCACCTCTTACTGTTTTCTCTCTCCAGGGGATCTGCATGCTGTGTTAGATTTGGCTAAAGTAGCTGACACCATCCTCTTCCTCCTTGATCCTCTAGAAGGCTGGGACAGCACTGGGGATTACTGTCTTTCTTGCCTCTTTGCTCAGGGCCTCCCCACTTATGGTGAGTTGGATTAATGGATGCTAGGGAAGGAAGGGGATGAATTGACACTTATTGTGTACCTGTAATAGATTATGCACTATCTCTGGCATGGGGATATTGATAGGTTTTATTTAGCTGGTGGTAGAATGTACAGATGTGGTTTAAACTTATCCATTTTCTTAAATTATTAAAGTTTTAAGAAAAAAAGATCTCTGGGTATCTGTTGACCAGAAGAAGAAAAAGTTTGGTTCCAGTGTGACATTTCTGTAGGGTAGCTGAGTATGGGTTTTCCCAGTAGTCTCTGAACTCATAGTTGCACTATTAGGTTGTTTGCATTACAGGGCCTTTTCCTGTAGGGAATCAGTAGGTCATTAATCGCTTTCTCTTTGGCTGGCAGCCTTAGCTATCCAGGGAGTATCTGGCCTCCCACCGAAAAGACAAACAGATGCCAGAAAGAAGCTAAGTAAAGTGGTGGAGAAGTGCTTTCCGGATGACAGACTCCTCCAGTTGGACACTCAGCAGGAGGCTGGGATGCTGCTGAGGCAGCTGGCTAACCAAAAGCAACGGCACCTCGCTTTTCGAGATCGGCGGGCCTACCTGTTGGCTCACACTGTTGATTTTGTGGCTAATGAAGAGAATAGCATCGTGGGCACCTTGAAGCTCTCAGGCTATGTTCGTGGGCAGGCTCTGAACGTGAATAGCTTGCTGCACATTGTTGGACATGGTGATTTTCAGATGAAGCAGATAGATGCCCCCATGGACCCTTATCCTTTGAATACTAGAGTGGTTAAATCCCAGAAGCATACAGGCATGGCAATGGAGGTAAGATGACGTTCTTAAAACTATGGGCTGTAGATTTGTATGGCTGTAGATTTTTGGCACGGAATGGAAATACATTCACAGAGATGGTGGCCTGCACTCTTAAGCCAGTGGGGGGTTACTAGTTTGGAGTATGGCAATAGTCTAGATACTATCTACTTATCTACACTAAAAAGTCTTGTGTTTATTCTGCACTTCAACTGAGTATGAACTTATAAAAGACACAAGGTGTGGTTGCTTTCCTCAGAGAATTTAACCGGGTCAGGAAAACACCTGTGAACTATGGAGTGTGAGAGCATCCGAATTACAGATATGCCATGGAAGCCAAGAACACACATTCCTAAGCCTCAGATTTGAGCCAGGTGCTGAGAAAGATTTATGAGTTGAAGGGATGAAAGACTGTATTAGAAGTAGAAACAGTGTGAAAACGAGGCACAGAGAACCATCAGAGGGTTTCTATTGGAACTCTAAAGACATGAACTTCATGGGAGTGAGGTACGTAATCAATAAGTAGGAGTGGAACCAGATTAAGGAGGGCCTCGGGAGCCGGCAGAGGCACAGATTTAAAGTACCGGCAAACAGCCATTGGGAAAATGGTGGCAAACTATGGCTTTCTGTTTCCATCCATCTTCTCCGTGAGGACTGTTGTTTCTGGTTATTGTGTGGGTTTGGGGTTCATGTTTGACCATCAGATCGGTTTTCAGGTCTGTGCTGGGGATGCTGTGACCAATATGGAAGAAGACATTAAGGTCCTGATGAAGGCTGACCCTGAAAAACAGGAATCTTTGCAAACAGAGGTTATCCCAGATCCAATGGAGGGAGAGCAAACCTGGCCTACTGAGGAGGAGCTAAGGGAAGCAGATGGTGAGTATTGGCAGGGTTGTTGTTTCCTGTGTGATGTAGAATTGTGGGTTTTGTCTAGCAGCTCGTGTGAAGATCACCGAGGACAGAGTGGAATATGGATGAATGTGTGTACTTGAAAGCACGTTCCCTCATCCGTGAAGGCTGTATGTTTGCTCATTTTTAATGTTAATTTATTTATTTTTATGTATTTGAAAGGCAAAATGACAGATCAATCTTCCAACTGCTAGTTCACTCCTCAGGACTCAAGCCAGCATTCCCAGTATGCCAAATAGGTATACCAAGCAGCATCCTTTTTTTTTTTTTTAATTAATTTATTTTGGGCCCGGTACAGCAGCCTAGCAGCTAAAGTCCTCACCATGGGGCCCAACGCGATAGTGTGGTGCTTAAGGTCCTCCCCTTGCATGCACCGGGATCCCATATGGGTACCGGTTCTAATCCCGGTGGCCCCGCTTCCCATCAGCTTCCTACTTGTGGCCTGGGAAAGCAGTCGAGGACGGCCCAAAGCCTTGGGGCCCTGCCCCCGCATGGGAGACCCGGAAGAAGCTCCTGGCTCCTGGTTTCAGATTGGCTCAGCTCCAGCCATTGCGGTCATTTGGGGAGTGAATCATCGGATGGAAGATCTTCCTCTCCGTCTCTCCTCCTCAATGCATATTTGAATTTCCAATAAAAATAAGCAGATCTTAAAAAAAAATAAAGTCCTCACCTTGAGCATGCTGGGATCCCATATAGGCACTGATTCTAATCCTGGCAGCCCTGCTTACCATCTAACTCCCTGCTTTGTAGCCTGGGAATTGTGGCTTCGGACTGGTGCAGCACTGGCCATTGTGGTCACTTG
This sequence comes from Ochotona princeps, assembly GCF_030435755.1. Lineage (NCBI taxonomy): Eukaryota > Metazoa > Chordata > Mammalia > Lagomorpha > Ochotonidae > Ochotona > Ochotona princeps. The sequence continues at coordinate 39,029,168 of NC_080848.1, read as the reverse complement.
GAGAGTGAATCATCGGATGTATGATCTTCCTCTCTATCGCTCCTCCTCTGTATATCTGGTTTTGCAATTTAAAAAAAAAAAGTTTTATTTATTTTATTGGAAAGGCAGATTTACAGAAGAAGGGAAAGAGAGAGAGAAAGATCTTCCATCCACTGTTTCACTCCCCAAGTGGCCACAACGGTTGGAACCAAGCCGAACCAAAGCTAGGAGCCAGGAGCTTCCTCTGGGTCTCCCACGCGGGTACAGGGTCCCAAAACTTTGGGCTGTCCTCGACTGCTTTCCTAGGCCACAGCAGGGAGCTGGATGGGAAGTGGAGAATCTGGGACGCGAACCAGCATCCATATGGGGCTCTAGAGTGTGCAAGGAGAGGATTTAACTACTAGGCCTGACCACCATTCTGGGCCCCCAGATTGCATCTCAACCCAGTGCGCAATGCCTACCCTATCATGTTTTATAATAAGTTGTGTATAACAAGGTATGTATCTAGCTGTGTAAAGTATTGCAGCCAGATTAAATTGGGAAGTAGTCTTTTCTAATCATGTCTGTTAGGGATTCTTAGCAGGGTTATTGAGCATCTTAGCTAGGTGAAAATACCTAAAGTGATAGGGAAAAGGAGGTGCATAGTTTTCTTGATTCTTTTGGACTTTTACAGATTTCTTGAAGGAAAGTTCCAAAGTGGTGAAGAAAGTCCCCAAAGGAACATCTAGTTACCAAGCTGAATGGATTTTGGATGAAGACGGTGGCAGTGGTGGTGAGGGAGATGAATATGATGATGTAGAACCTGAGGATTATATGGAAGAGGAATCTCAAGTAAGCAAATGGGCCCTGGAGCCAGCGTTGTGGGCATAGTGAGTTAGGCCACCACAGAGGACACTCATGGCAGATTGTGGGTTCAAGTCCTAACTACTCCAATTCTGATGTAGCTCCCTCCTAATGCAGCTGGAAAGTAGCAGTACTTGAATTCTTGTGACTCATTTGGGAAGTTAATCAATAACTGGAGCATCTCTGACTCTGTATCTGCTTTTCCAATAAGTAGATAAACCTCAAAAAAAAAAAAAAAAAAAAAAAAAAGAGGGTCCTTAAACTACTTCTATATATAACTTCAAATGTAAGGCAAATGGCAATCCTGACTTGAGGGGTGTATAGGTTCAATTTCTTGCCTCTTGGAGCTGGCATTGAGGCACAGTGGATTAAATTACCACCTATAACATCAACATCCCTTCTGGGTGCCAGTCTCATCTGTCCTATTTCCAGTGCAGCTCCTTGTTGATGTGGTTAGGAAAGCAGTGAAGACGGCTCAGGTTCTTGGGCTGTTGCTATGCCTGTGGGAGATTTGGATAGAGTTCCATTCTCCTGATTTGGCCTGGCCCTACCCCAGCTATTGTAGCCATTTGGGGAGTGAAGCATCCGGTGGAAGGTCTTGGTATCTTTTTCTCTTCTCCCTGTAATTCTGTCTTTCAAATAAAATCTTTGCAAAAGAAACAAACAACAAAAAAACCGGCCTCTCTGGGTACTAGGAGTAAGACTTATGTTTTATAATTTAGGTTCCATTGGACGTACGTATATATATGTAAAAGATTTGTTTTTATTGAGAGGCAGAGTTATAGGGAAATGAGAGAGAGAGTTCCTGCGTCCTATGGTTCACTCCCCAAATGGGCTCAATGGCTGGTGCTAGGCTAGTCTGAAGCCAGGAGCTTCTTCTGGGTATCCCATCTGAGTGCATGGGCCCAAGAACTCACTGCTTTCCCAGGCATCCTAACGGAGCTGGATTAGAAGGCAAATAGCTGGGACTCCAACTAGTGCTCATGGGATATCATAGTCAGCCCCCATTGATTGGGACCAAGTACCTGTTAAATTTTCTTAGCTTAGTGGACTTTGAGGTAGAGACAGATGCAGGTTTTGGAATTTTTTTTCCCTCTTGAAATAACTACCTCTTTATTCTATAGGGTGAGGGTAGTGAAGTGGAAGATGAACAAGAAGAATGTGAAACTATGACTATAGGGGAGGACTCTGTGCGTGATGATCTGTATGATGAGAAAGTAGATGAAGAGGCTGAGGAGAAAATGCTGGAGAAATATAAACAGGAACGAATGGAAGAGATGTTTCCAGACGAAGTGGACACGCCCCGTGATGTGGCTGCCAGAATACGGTTTGTTCAGAAGCCTAAATTCAGTCAAGCGGTTTTATTTAAAATTTACATGGCTCAGAATAAAAAAAAATAAAAGCAAAAAACAAATAAAAACAAAATTTACATGGCTCCAAATGTCAATGTGATGCAGAAGAAAACATTTTATATTGTAAACTGCTACATACATATTGGAAACGGTAATGTATAGAATTAGGGTGTAGACCGTTAGAGGAGCTTGATGAAGAAGTACTGAGGTTAATTAGCAGATAGTTCCTCTTGTTGATGTATATATAACATTTGGAGGTTTCTGGGTTGCTTGGAACAGTAACAGGGAACGTGTGAAGGTATCCATGATCAGGTTTCCTCGGGGGCCAAGTCTCATTAAAGCCAGAAAATTTTCACTGAAAATTAGAATAGAAAGGCTATTTTCATCCTTGTCAGGTTACCGAGTCTGTTCCTTGACAGGAGACAAGTCAGAGAAGCAAATGGGTTCTCCACGCACTGATAGACTCCCCAAATACCTGTAATAGCTAGGTTTGGGTGGTCAGGAAATGCCAGCATCCTGAAAGTCCACCTGGGTGTCCTGTGTAGGTGGCAGGGACCTAACTTGAGCCATCACCTGCCAACTCGGCCCCAGGCACTCCAGGATGCAGATGCAGCCATCTGGAGTGCCGTTTAACTGCTAATTTCTTTAATTCTTCTGTATTCTAGATTTCAAAAATACAGAGGACTTAAGAGCTTCCGGACATCTCCATGGGATCCTAAGGAAAACCTTCCTCAAGATTATGCTCGGATCTTTCAGTTTCAGAACTTTACTAATACTAGGAAAGGCATCTTTAAAGAGATTGATGAAAAGGAGGTTGACGGAGCTGAGGTACCTACTTTCCGTGTCTGTCCTGAAAGTTGCTTTCATTTGCTTTGGTGCTCCCTACTCCTCCTCTTGGCCTGAGAATGAAGATCCAATTGTTGCCCATAGCTGAAGTAAAGGAGTACTGAGTACTCTGCAAGAGCAATACAGGGAACAAAGTATCAGATGACACCTGCTGATTTCATCTAGATAACTTTATTTAATTATTATTATTTTTTAAAGATTTGTTTTAATTGGAAAGGCAGATATACAGAGAGAGAGAGATAAAGATCTTCAGTCCACTGTTTCACTCTCCAAGTGGCTGCAACGGCTAGAGCTGTGCTGATCCAAAGCTAGGAGCCAGGAGCTTCTTCTGGGTCTCCCATGCATGGGTGCAAGGACTCAAGGCTTTGTGCCGTCCTCGACGACTTTCCCAGGCCACAAGCAGGGAGCTGGATGGGAAGTGGGGCAGCTGGGATACGAACCAGCACCCCATATGGGATCCTGGTGTGTGTACTAGGCTACTGTGCTGAGCCCAGAAAATCAGATTTACAGAGAGGAGAAACAAAGATCTTCCATCGGGCCCGGTGGCGTGGCCTAGCGGCTAAAGTCCTCGCCTTGAATGCCTCGGGATCCCATATGGGTGCCGGTTCTAATCCCGGCAGCTCCACTTCCCATCCAGCTCCCTGCTTGTGGCCTGGGAAAGCAGTTGAGGATGGCCCAAAGCTTTGGGACCCTGCGCCTACACAGAAGACTCGGAAGAAGTGCCTAGCTCCTGGCTTTGGCTTGGCTCAGCCCTGGCTGTTGTGGCCACTTGAGGAGTAAACCAGTGGATGGAAGATCTTTTTTTTTTTTTAATTACAAAGTCAGATATACAGAGAGAGGAGGAGAGACAGAGAGGAAGATCTTCCGTCCGATGATTCACTCCCCAAGTGAGCCGCAACGGGTCGGTGCTGCGCCAATCCGATGCCAGGAACCTGGAACCTCTTCCGGGTCTCCCACGCGGGTGCGGGGTCCCAAAGCTTTGGGCCGTCCTCGACTGCTTTCCCAGGCCACAAGCAGGGAGCTGGATGGGAAGTGGAGCAGGTGTGATATGAACTGGCACCCATATGAGATCCTGGCACATGCAAGGTGATGATTGAGCCACCAGGCTATCATGCCAGGTGCTCATCTGGGTAATGGCAAGACAATCTTGAAGGGTGAGAGTTGTGTTTTGAGGAAGTCTGAGAGCTGAATTTGGGAAGTTGATTGTCATTGTTGTGACTTGACAGGTAACTCACTAGTGTCTACTGCCTTTGTCTTGTAGGTTGGTTGGTATGTCACAGTCCATGTTGCAGACGTCCCCGTGTCTGTGGTAGAGTCTTTCCGGCAAGGAGCACCCATGGTTGCCTTTTCTTTACTCCCTCATGAGCAGAAGGTAAGCCAGCCTGTTCTGAAAAGTCTAAAAATCTGGTTTTGTTTGCTCATGTCGCTGGAAACATTGTATTCTTTATGAAGAGGCATTGAAGAGAGAAGTCAATGATGGGTTTACCCTACATGTCTGAACCTGTCTGAAGCATCTCAGTGATGCCATCTGTGGTTCTGAGACTTCTCTGAGATAGTTTTTCAGGTTAGACGTACAGGGCTGGCAGCCGAAAAACTAAAGGTATTGCCGATGTACAGAGTTCTTGGCCAATGGTGGTGTGTGTTGGGGTTCTGTGCCATCCCTGGCCCTGGCCTTTGGTCTGTGTGGATAAGGGTGACAGTGGAAGAACAGGCTTGTGAATGCTTGTGACGGTGAGGTGAGTGGGTCAGTGATTAACTTGAAGGCCACCTGTTTTGTGGCTGATGTCCAGCTCTCTTCTGTTGGATGCAAAAAGTGAGCCTAGAGGAGTGCGTTCAAGCTGTAGCCAGCTGGAGCTTGGCTGGAATACCTTTTGTTGGTGGAGGTAAAGGGAGACTGTGCCATCACCTGTAATCCACCTGAATTTGTACTAACATTCCCAAGAGTGAATCGAGCTGTCTGCTGGTGCGCTTTGCCTTTTTGCAGGCCAAGCTGTTGTATTTGCAGACTGTGAAGTGCTGTTTTCCTTACCTGGTCCTCAGATGTCAGTGTTGAACATGGTGGTGAGGCGGACCTCTGGTGACACCGAGCCTGTGAAAGCCAAGGAGGAGCTCATCTTCCACTGTGGGTTCAGGCGCTTCCGCGCGTCGCCTTTATTCTCTCAGCACACTGCAGGTCAGCAGTTGGGAAGCTCCTGGGTTCTTGTCCATCTTACACTAGGGGACATTGACTTGGGGTGGGAGCAGTATGATCATAATAATTAGGTCTCTAGGTTTGAGGTGTTTTAAGTACTCTGGCTTAGGAGCCAATGATGTTTTTATTCAAAATGTCTGAACCTGTCTGATGCATCTCAGTGATGCAATCTTTGTATTGCTGCTGAGGCTTCTCTGCCATGAGTATACATTCCAGGTTTTTTTTTTTATTATTTGTTTGTTTTTCCTTAAAGGCAGCATGAGAAAGAGAAAAGAGACAGAAAGATCTTCTGTCCACTGAATCCTCAAATGGCCACAATGGCGAGAGCTGGGCCTGTTTGAAGCCAGGAGCTAGGAGCTTTCCCAGGCCATTAGTAGGGGATCAAAGGGGGTGCCAGTGCTGTAGGTGGAGGCTTAATGTGCTGATCCACAACATCGGCCTCATCCAGTATAGGTTTAGAATCACAGCTGGCAGCTTTATAAAAAGGGAGTATCAATTTGTTGGGTGCCCTTGTGTGCGATGTGTTAGTAGGAGCATGGGTGAAGGAATGGAGCTGGGTGTGGTCACAGTTGGGCAAAGCCAGGGAGCTGTGGGATTTGAGATACTGAGCCTGGGTGAGTTTGGAGAGCAGTGACATGGGACCAGGGCCTTCTGAATATTACCTTAGCACATTGGTGACTTACTTGACCCTTAGTAATGGTGGAAGTACTGATTTTTTTTTCCTTTGCAGCTATGCTCTTTTAAAAGATTAATTTGGCAGGAATGGTGGAAGGTTATGTTGAAGGTAAAATTGAAGCTCCAGATAATGTCAAGATTAGGGATGAACAAACTGGCCTCGGGCCAGTCTGATCATTGCTTGTTTTTGTCAACAAAGGTTTATTTGAACACACAACTTTTTATTTTTAAAATTAATTTATTTGACTGTGAGACAAGACAGAAAACTCCCATTTGCTGATTCAGTTCCCAAAGTGCCTGCAGTGGCAGGGGGCCAAAAGCAGGAATCCTGTCCCAGTGTCCCCAGGTGGGTAGCAAGATCCCCATTGTTTGAGCCATCACCACTGCGTCCAAAGGGCCGGGTTAGTAGGATGCTGGAGTAGGGAACCCGAGCTGGAGATTATTTTTATTGGTGCAAGACAGATTTTTTTAGATCTAGTAGGGCGGAGGCACAACCTGCCTTAGGCTTCGGAGTTGCAGTAATCCGGGCTTTTCATAGCTATCTGGATTGATTACCTATGGCTTTTCTCAAAATGTCTTTGTTATTTTCTAACCAAAAATTTCTGTATTATGGCAGCGGATAAGCATAAATTTCAGAGATTCCTGACCGCTGAGGTGGCCCTAGTGGTAACTGTGTACGCGCCCATCACTTTTCCTCCTGCATCTGTGCTGCTCTTCAAACAGAAAAGTAACGGTAAGTTGAGTTCACAGAAGTGAACTGACTCCTGGTAAGGTCCTTAATAGGATTTAATTTGCCTCTTATGTTTAAGTTGAGAACCAAATAATGTTAAGAAAGTGTAACAATAATTTTCAACATATACTACTTCCCACCTCACAGTGGGTCTAATGTAGAGAATGACAAGCTGGGTTTTCATCTTGGCTGAAAATGTTAACTCATAGCAGGAGGCTTCTCAGAGTGCTACTTAGCCCACACTTTTTACTCTTGGCCAGCCTAGTACATTGTTACCAAGATTCCTTCAAGGACATTTTGCATAGATGTGTAAAAGAATTGGAAGCATAAACTCAACAGCTGCTTTGCTTTCGCGTCTTAGGAATGCACAACCTCATTGCCACAGGCCATCTGATGTCAGTGGATCCAGACAGAATGGTCATCAAGAGAGTTGTTCTGAGTGGCCATCCTTTTAAAATATTCACTAAGTCGGCAGTAGTGCGTTACATGTTCTTCAACAGAGAGGATGTGCTGTGGTTTAAACCAGTGGAACTGAGAACAAAGTGGGGCCGGAGGGGACACATCAAGGAACCTTTAGGTATGAGAATATGGGATTTGGGACCTTGTCTAAATTTCCCATGTTACCGAATGGCTTGGATTAGGAGTTCATTGCTTTAAAATTTCCCACATTTAATTTTACTAACTTGCTCTGTTTTCTTCCTAGGTACTCATGGCCACATGAAGTGTAGTTTTGATGGGAAACTAAAATCCCAAGATACAGTATTGATGAATCTCTATAAACGAGTTTTCCCCAAGTGGACTTATGATCCATATGTACCAGAACCAGTGCCTTGGGTAAAAAGTGAGATTTCGTCACCAGAACTTGAAATGGATGCTGAATAATGGACTCCCTGGGCTTCTGTCACTGTAGGTGCAGGACCCTGTGCTGTGCCTGGGCATTTTATTGTTTCTAATTTAACTGGATGGTTTACAAAAGACTGTTTTGGCTTTGGCAGGAGTTTCAGTTAAGTACAAAGTTTTTCTCCTACTACTTGGACAAACAATTAAATCCTACTGATGTTTCTTCTCTTCGTTGGAATTGTGAACTCTATTTTAAGAGAGAGGAAACGTTGACAATAACCAGAAAACAAAGTTCCACATATTTGGAGACATTGAATCCCATCTCTTCCTTTGGGTAACTTAAACACAGACAGACTGAGCTGGCCTTTCAGCCTGCTTCATCCAAGTTACAGAGCTGAAGTCTACATTTCCACCACTGAGCACAACACAGATATTCTTTACTTCTGGGGAAACAGTTTGAAAATGCTGAGAAAGTACAGCAGCCACTCCAACAGCAGCTGTCGGTTCAATCAGTAGCTTCATCCTTTCCCACACCAGCTTGGTCGCATACTGTTGGTATAGAAGGGAGTGAGGATGAGTGATTTGGAAGAGTCTAAGGGGTTTACTCATACAAAGATCAGAAGAGGATCTATGCTCTGTCTGGGTTTCCTTGTTGTGTGTTTGCCAGTAAAGAGCAGGCTTTTTCATGACACTGCTCCACCATCAACATGGTCATAATTAGGGTGCCCTCTTCAACATGTAATGGAGTCACCAGGTTAAAAGTCCCTCTGGGTCTCTTGCTTCTCCTAGGAGGATGAAGTGCTTTTGCCCAGGTTCCTTTGTTCCTTTTCCCCTTGGAGTCTTACCTTAATCTCATCCTCTGTGACAAGGAATATGTCATCCACAAGGTCCCTGATAATAGGCCAGGTGTTTAAGCCAATGCTGGACTTGACGCCGTCTGCTATGGTTTCTGGAGGACCAGGATTGGGTGTGAGTTCCCCTTTCAGTTTGGACTGGTAGCAGTCATCTGCGTTCAAGGGTTCAGCAGCATAAACCTTCACATTGGGTCTCAGAGCCTGGGAAAGGGAGCCTCACATCAAACAGGCCCAGTAAATGACATTCCTTCCAAAATTTACCCCTGTGATAAATGTCATGAAAATATGACTATGAAGTACTTTATAAATAAATTGTTTACTGATGGCCCTCAGATGTCTGGATCACATCTGGCTCCACGGTTATTCTGGGGAAAAGGGAGTGCTTGTTGTGGGGGACTGTGTTGATAAAAGGGGATTCAGGGATGAGATGTGGGAGTGCCACTCATTGTAACTGCTCAGTGAAGAGGGTAGTGAGGCAAAAAAGGCCTTCCATTCAAGTACCAAGGGATTATAGCAGTGGATGGCAAACTGGGGGACATGACTGAGCAAGTCACTCATATCCTCACTGTATTATGGCACAAAGTAAGCTCTTGATGCTGGAGGCAGGAAGCTCTCCAGAAGTGTTCTCACCTTAACCGTTATTGCTATTCCAGCAACCATTCCTCCTCCTCCTACTGGAACCACAAGTGCATCCACCAAGGGAACCTTTAGTAAGAATGGAAAATATGAGTGAGACCACTAATAGGCAGTTTTTATGTACATATGAAGTAACTGAGTCTGCAGCAAAATGGTTTTACCAGGAGCTGTATTACCTGGTTCAGCACTTCCAGGGCAATTGTCCCTTGCCCAGCTATCACTGTGGGTTCCTGGTTGGGATGTATCATGATGCCTTTTGTTTCTTCTACAATTCTCTTTGTAACATTTTCTCTAGACTGAAATACGTTGGATTAGTTTACTTGATTTGCATTTAACAGACCTTCCAACAAGTTCAATTCAGTCACGACACATTGTTGACCATTTATTTTTCAAATGGATCCTGCCCACAAGAGGAGGGTATATTCTTCGATCATGGGGAGAGGTTGGGAAGTAACTGATACACTTAAAGGCTATGGAGAAAAATGAAGGAATTTGTTTTATATGAGTTGGTCAGAAAGGGCCTCTAGTATTAAAGTAACAACAGATTTGAGCAAATCGGTCTTTCCACATGAACATTCCACAGAACTAATAAGTTGAAAGACTATAGAGTAGGAGTGTTTGGCCTTTCTGAGAAACTGCTAAGAAGCCAAGGTGACTGGCATGGAGTATTTTAAGGGAAAATTGCAGATGAGCTGAAGGTACAAAGGAACCAGACAGTTCAGATCAGGCCCAGATGATGCAGCACTATGCATGAAATGGGAAACAGTGTTTTGAGTGGACAAGAAACATGTCTGGACTTACTAAATGCATGGCATTGAAAACAAGGGACAAGGGTGGAAGAGGCTAGCTAGGTTACTGAATCAATGAGAATTGATGTTGGAATCAGGGTAGCAGTGGGCTGCTGGGCTAGCCTGGAAATAATTTTGAAAAATCTGATTTGCATGTGGGGTTTGAGACAGTTATCAAAGGTAATACCAATTTTTTTTCTAGTTTACTGGAGATAAGGATTGGAATGGGACTAACTGGGATGATCAGGAGTTTGGTTATACACTGGGAAGTTTGAAATGCCTTTGACATATCCAAGTGGGAAAAGGGTGTCCAGTCTGTAGAGTGTTAGAATAGAGGTAGTATTTTAAACGGACACTAATAATACCTGAGTGAGTACAGGTAAGAAGTTGGAGCAGACCAACACAGATGAGGAAGTGATGTAGGGGACTGAAGAGCAGCAGCTAGTCCAATGAGACGGCTTTCTTACCTCATCACTCGGCTCGCTGTACACAATAGAGGCGCCATAGGCTTGGATGGCCAGTTTCTTACAGTTGGGAGCTGTTTGGGGTACAACAACATGAACAGGGATTCCTGGGTGGGGAGAACATAGGAGAGTTTAGGATAGAAACTTCTTGCAAGGTTCAGTACCAAAGCTATCGGCTCTCACGGATGATCCTACCCAGGGGCCCGACAAATGAGTCGGGTACCTTCCAGTTTGGCAGCATAGGTGAGAGCCTGGCCATGGTTCCCACTGCTGTGAGTCACGACTGCTTTAGGCTTTCCTTCTGAGGTGGCAGCAATCAAGCCTCGGACAGCGTTCAGAGCACCACGAATCTGCAAGAGGAGACACAGTAAACCCCTGCTGTCACGTGCTGCATCACAGCAGTGACATGTTCTGTAAAATGCAATTGTTGGACACTTGCAAATATCAGATACAGCATACTTAAAGATGGTATGGTTTATGGCTTCTAGGTTACAAATCCACCCAGCATGCTTCTGTACTTAATATTGTAGCTCCAGGGTCTGGCGGTGTGGCCTAGCGGCTAAAGTCCTCGCCTTGAATGCCCCGGGATCCCATATGGGTGCCGGTTCTAATCCCGGCAGCTCCACTTCCCATCCAGCTCCCTGCCTGTGGCCTGGGAAAGCAGTTGAGGACGGCCCAATGCATTGGGACACTGCACCTGTGTGGGAGACCCAGAGGAGGTTCCAGGTTCCCGGCTTTGGATCGTCGCAGCACCAGCTTGTTGCGGCTGACTTGGGGAGTGAATTATCGGACGGAAGATCTTCCTCTCTGTCTCTCCTCTCTGTCTATCTGACTTTGTAATAAAAATAAATAAACCTTTAAAAAAAATATATTGTAGCTCCAACCCAAGGGGAAGTACTTGTGTATCTCCACATGGAAAACATATAGTTTAAATGCAGTAGAAAAGAGAAGAACTGTGGCCTAGTGGCTAAAGTCCTTGCCTTGAACATGCCCTGGGATCCCATATGGGCGCCGGTTCTAATCCCGGCAGCTCCACTTCCCATCCAGCTCCCTGCTTGTGGCCTGGGAAAGCAGTCGAGGACGGCCCAATGCATTGGAACCCTGCACCCGTGCGGGAGACCCAGAAGAGGTTCCTGGTTCCCGGCTTCGGATCGGCACAGCACCAGCCATTGCGGCTCACTTGGGGAGTGAATCATCGGACGGAAGATCTTCCTGTCTCTCTTCCTGTCTGTATATCTGACTTTGTAATAAAATAAATAAATCTTAAAAAAAAAAAAAAGAGAAGAACTGGTAGACGTGGCTAGGGCAGTTTACCTCAAATGATGTTTATAGGACTATGGGTTGTTCTAGGCAAGTCAGTGAGTGCTTGTGAAGGCCTCACACATTACTGTGCACTACTGGAGACTTCATAAAGACTACTCCTACTCTATACAATAAACTAACCTTACTCAAGTGTAACATACCAGTTTTGTAACTTTTTTTTAATTTAGATTTTTATTAGAAAGATATAGAGGAGGAGGAGAGATAGAAGAGCTTCTGTCTACTGAACGACTCCCCAAATGGCCGCAATGGCCAGAGCTGCGCCAATCTAAAGCCAGGAGTCTCTTTCGGGTCTCCCAGGTGGGTGTAGGGTCCCAAGGCTTTAGGCCATCTTTGAGTGCCTTCCTAGGCCACAAGCATGGAGCTGGATGGAAAGGGGGACCACCAGGATTAGAACTGGTGCCCATTTGGGATCTCAGTGCATTCGAGGCAAGGACTTGTAACCACTAGGCTACCATGCCAGGCCTAACCTTTCTTTTAAGGGTATATTTGAAAGACTTCATGCCACTCTGAAACTAATGGTCAATACTCAGAAGATTCATAACAAGTTAACACAGAGAAGATATATCTTTTCCACTTAAAATATTCTGAAGGTTTGAGGAACCAACATTGTAGTATAGTGGGCAAAGCAGTCTTCCGGGGTGCTGGTTCATGTCTCAGCTGCTGCATTTCTGCTATCATTCCTTGATAATGGTGTTGGCAAAACAACAGAAGACGGCTCAAGTGCTTGGGTCTCTGCCACTGGGATAGAGTTCCTGGCTTTGGTTTGGTCTTTAGCCCTGGCTGTTGTGGTCACCTGCTAAGTGGGCCAAAGGATGGAAGATCTGTCTTTCCCTCTCATTCTTTCAAGATAAGTAAATACATTAGAATAATAAGAAGAAAGCAGAGGTAGGCACAGAGATCTTCCATCTATGTTGATTCACTTCCCAGATGGCTCAGGAGTCAGGAATTCCATCCTGGTCTTTCCACATAGGTAGCAGAGGCTCAGATCCTTGGGCTACCTTTCATTGCCTTCCCAGTGTATTAGCTCAAAGCTGAACTGGAAGTGAAATAGCTGGGACTAAAACTAAATTTGCATTGCAGTGGTCACTTAATCCATTGTGCTACAATGTTGACCCCTTAATGTATAACTTTTAAAAACATTTACTTATTTTTACTTTATTTAAAAAGCAAGGAGGGCCCGGCGGCTTGGCCTAGCTGCTAAAGTCCTTGCCTTGAATGCACCGGGATCCCATATGGGCTCCAGTTCTAACCCCAGCAGCTCCACTTCCCATCCAGCTCCTTGCTTGTGGCCTGGGAAAGCAATCAAGGACAGCCCAAAGCCTTGGGACCCTGCACCCGTGTGGGAGATCCAGAAGAGGTTCCTGGTTCCCGGCTTTGAATCGGCACAGCACTGGCCGTTGCGGCTCACTTGGGGAATGAATCATCGGATGGAAGATCTTCCTCTCTGTCTCTCTTCCTTTCTGTATATCTGACTTTGTAATAAAAACAAATAAATCTTACAAAAAAAAAAAAAAAGCAAGGAAACAGGTGGTGAATCTTTCTATCTGCTGGTCTATTCCCCAAATTCTCACAACAGCCAGGGCGACACTTAAGCCAGGAGCCCAAACCCATTCTGGGTCTTCCATGCAGGTGGCAGTGACAAATACCTGAGTATCACAGTTGCCTCTCACATAGTAGGAAGTTGGAAGCAGGGCTGCAACTTGAATCCCAGCACTGTGATATAAGATATGGGCGTCCCAAGTGGGGACCTAGTCACTATCATTCCTGTCCCTAAAACTACTTATTTGAAAAACAGACAGGCAAATTTCTTGTTCTGTGTCCTGGAGTTCAGGTATCCCAAGCAGTAACTTAACTACTGCACCAAATGCTTTCCCTTAATTTACCATCTTAACTACTTTTGAAAAGCAGTACGTATTTTTTTTAAAGATTTATTTGTATTTTATTTGAAACACAGGTTTGGGCCCAGTGCAGTAGCCTTGTGGCTAAAGTCCTTGCCTTGCATGTGCTGGGATCCATTTGGGATCTGGTTCTAATCGCGGCTGCCCCACTTCCCATCTAGCTCCCTGCTTGTGGCTTGGGAAAGCAGTTGAGTTCAGCTCAAAGCCTTGGGACCCAGAAGAAGCTCCTGGCTCTTGGCTTCAGATCGGCTCAGCTCCAGCCGTCATAGCCACCTGTGGAGTGAGCCAGCAGATGAAGATCTTTCTTTGCTTCTCTGTAAATCTGACTTTCCATAAAACTAAATCTTAACAAAAACAACAAACAAACAAAACAAGATTTATTTGCTGTTTCACTTCCCAAATGCCCATAAGAGTTAGAGCTGGTCCATGTCAAAGACAGAGAATGCAATCTGGGCATCCCATGCGGTTGGTGGCGACTCCAATATTTGAGCCATCACTTGCTGTGCATTAGCAGGAAGCTAGAATCAGAGGACGCACCAGGACTCGAACCTAGCTGCAGTACTGGGATGTGGGCATCTCAAGTGAGGTGTCAGTGTACTGTGCCAAATACCCAGCCTGTCTTAACCATTCAAAAGAGGTAGGTAAGCCTAGAGACCCCATGTGTTGGTTCATTCTCCATATGCCTGCAGTGCCCAGGCTAGGGCAGGCTAAGTCAGGAGCTCAGAGTTCAATCCGGGCCTCCCACAGATTGCCTGTAGGATACAGCTTAACAGGAAGCTAGAGTCCAGCGGAGCCAGAGCTGGAACTCAGGTGGGTCTCCCAAGGGGTACTTTAACCACCTACTAGTTGCCAGTGACATATTTTGTGGAAAAGGGTCTTAACTATTTTCAGATCTTTCATATTCAGAAGATACCAGGGTATAGTAAGGTGAAAAGATAAGTGCTTCAGACATCTAATCACACTTCCCATTTTACTCGCAACAGTCTGGGCTGACGGCTCTTGTCTCAATTGTCAGACATTTCCCCTTGGAATCTCAAATATGTTTGAACAAGAGTTTGGGTGATAAATACAAATATTTATGTAAATTACCTGGACAATAAATTATATGATTTGTTAATAAGGTATTTTTAGGTTATCTAACAGTGGCTTATCAACACTATGATGCTAGGTAACCAGAACTCAAAAAGGAAAATTTCTGCAGCTGTTTTTGAAAACATACATGGGGGGAAGGAGACCAGTACAATGGCTCAACTGGCTAATCTTCCACCTTCAAGTGCTGACATCCTATTTGGACACCAGCTTGTGCTCTGGTGGCTCTACTGCCCATCCACTCCCTGCTTGTGGCCTGGGAAACCACTGGAGGTTGGCCTAAGGCCTTGGGACCCTACACGTGCATGGGAGATCAGGACGAAGCTCCTGACTGCGGCTGGCTTTGGATGGGTTCAGTTGCGGCCATCTGGCAAATGAACCAGCAGATGGAACATATCTTTCTGCCTCTTTGTAAATCTGCCTATCTAATGAAAAAAAAAAAAAACTAAAATAAGAAAAAAGAAAACATACATGATATACTAGCAGAAAAAATTGTTACCTTAAAAGATCCAGTTTTCTGAAAGAGTTCACATTTGAAGAAAAGATTTCGCCCTGTTGCTTGATTGAAAATGGAGCTTGTTAGCACCGGTGTGAGGTGGATAACATCTCGGATGTTGGTATGGGCTTGTTCAACATCAGCAAAGGAGATGCAGTACTGAGCACACATAGTTCTGAAACCCAGGAATAAGAAAAGGGCCACAGCAAAGTCTGAGATGGTGTGTTTATTGATAATTTTTGAAAATGTGTAACACAGAGATGAGGTTGGAGCATTGTATCTAATTGTCTCCATTACTAGCAAGCCAGAATTTCAATGGAGAATGGGGCTTCAAGTGGAACTAAATTTTCTTGGTGAAGCTTTATATGAACTGAAGGTACTAATAGAAAGCTAAGCCCTCTCCTTCCCCTAGTAGCATCCATTTCTTGGGTTCTACCTTGCTTTTTTATTTTTAATATAAATTGCTTCACAAATTTGCATGTTCCTTGTGCACTGGCCACGCTAATCATCGCTGTATTATTCCAGTTTTAGTACATGTACTGCCAAAGCAAGCACTCTACCTTGCTTTTCATCATTGTTGTGAGAGTACTTGAATATACTTAGTTCAAAATCTGATTTAAATTTTAATTTAAAAAGCAATATAAAAAATAAAGTTAATAAATGCCTATAGCCCATTTTAATAAATGATGTAAATTTTGTTTCTTTCCATGGTTTTAATGTACACATATTAAAAAGCAAAAACTAAAAAATGTATAATTACAAGATAATTGAGGTGAAAGGATTTTTTTCTTACTGCTCCATTTAGTTGCCATGTTTACTGTAGCCTTTAAACATTGTTTCTTTTTCTTTATTAGTAAAAGTTATCCATGTTCAATAGAGACAATTTAATCTAAAAATAGGCATGTGAAAACCACTAAACTTTGCTTCATAAATATAGTTGCTTTATAACCTCTGGTGTTTTTTCTTGTCCTGGTAATATCTATATATAGTCCTGGTAAGAAATTTTTATATATATGCAGAAAAAATTCTTTTTTGACAAATTTTATTTATTCAATGTTATTTGCATATCAACAGATATGAATGTATTGATTATATCAACACGTATATTTATGCAATTTTTAAAAAATGGCTTAATGTCTAGCCATTTTAGTTTATATAAATTAACAGGAACAGAACCATTTTTCCTGTATATTCTTTGGTCTCTTATTCTTTTGTGATTCTTTAATGTGCCATTATTGACAGAATCATCTTTTGCCTCTGAAATGCCATGTTTATCAAAAAATTAAGTGCCAATTCATGTTTACGGTTTTGTATTCTGTTGCATTGATCGGACTTACCAATTCATTTTCTAGTTGGCCATTATATTAGAAAACTTCTCTTCGACTTTTTCTAAAATGTGTTGGCTTCGAGCAAACCTTACAATTTTTTTGTCAAGGGCTCCAGAAAGTGCACTTTAAAATACATAAATTAATTGGGACATAATCGACGTTTAAAAGTGTTTAGTTTTCCATGAAAGGTGACTTTTTAAATTTCAGAATCCTGTTATTGTGATTTGTATTTTGTATATATCTGATTAAAGTTAGTCCCAAATATAGTTTGTTTTTGCTGCATCTGGAAAAAGGCATTTTTCTCATCAGATTCTAAAATGACTGATAACCTAAACGAAAGCTAATGATTTTGTAGGTTTATCACATGACTTTTTTTAGATTATCTTATTATCTTTTTAGATCTCATACCTATAGTTGATCCTGTGTACCTTTTAGAAAAAAATTCTATGTGCAAATACAGAAAGTTTGTGGTTACCTTATATAAACACCTCTGATAAGTTTTTCATTGACTTCACAATTACTAGTTTATTTGGATTTATCACCTTTTCTTAATTTCAGTAATTTCTACTTTTTGGCAAAGAAAGTTTAAATATCATATTTGTTAGTTCAAAGTTGGATACGTCAGTAGTAATCTAAAATCACCTTCATATATGGTTTAGTTATTGCTTTATTCATTCAGTCAATAAATACTGAGCACTTTTATGTGTCAGATATTATTGGGTCTAGAGAGGATGTTAGAAGGACCAATTTGTCCTACACCAATTTATGATCATTGTCATGAATCTCTCATTTTGTCATATTAATATCCCTGTTTTCAAGAAAAATTAGTATACGTTTACATGTATTTATCTACATGTGAAGTGAATATGGTAAAATATTACATTTTTAAATCATAAAACTGAATTTATTGGGTCCCAGCATAGTAGCCTAGCAGCTGAAGTCCTCGCCTGGCACATGCCGGGATCCCATCTGGCTCCCAGTTCTAATCCCGGCAGCCCTGCTTCCCATCCAGCTCCTTGCTTGTGGCCTGGGAAAGCAGTTGAAGCCGGTCCAAGCCCTTGTGATCCTGCACTCATGTGGGAGTCCCAGAAGAGGCTGCTGGCTCTGGATCAGCTCAGCTCTGGCCGCTGTGGCCACTTGGGGAGTAAACCAGTGGACAGAAGACCTTCTTCTCTGTCTTTCCTCCTCTCTGTATCTGACTTTCCAATAAAAAAATAAATCTTTGAGAAAATTAGATTAATTTTAAAAAGAAAAATAGACATGTTCTTGCCCTCATACACCTTACAACCCAGTGGAGATGAGTAATAAGCAATGCAAAAATAAGCACAAGATTGCAAAGTTTGATGGTTGCTTTGCTATGACAGCTACTCAAGTGGTAGGGAGCCAATTTAGATAGATCAGCAATGAAGGTTGATGAGAGGCCTCCAGTGAGAAGTAAAATATAAGTAATGACTCAGAGAATGAATGGATTTTATTCAGGTAGAGAGAAAAGTATTTCAGGCAGTTGGAAACACACGTAAGCCTTTAAGAAAGGACAAGATGCCCGATGTTTCTGAGAATAATGATCAAAGGAGAGTGTGAGATGAGTGCTTGGTGAGAAGAGTGATGATAGCAAAGTCCTGACAGTTTAGGACTTTAACTCATGGATGCATTTTTTCCTTATGAGTCATAGAATGTCAAGTAAAAAATTCCCATTTTTAGAAAATCGTTCTGGCTACGTGGTGGTGAATGCAAAGGGGACCAGGGTAGAATTGGGGTGTACAACTAAGAAGTTTCAGTTGTCCCCTTAAAAGCAAACGAAAGAATGGAAGAAAGAGTGGAGATTAGGAAAAAAAAAAATAGCGCAGGATACATTTTAGAAACAGAAACAGTTTAAAAATGGACAAAAGCCTGAATAAAATTTTCTCCGAAGATACACATGGCCAACAACCACATGAAAAATATTCAATATCACTGATCTGTGGTGTACTACTTCATGGGCTGGCATCATGTGTAATACATTAAGCTTCTGCCAGTGGTGCCAGTGCCCATGCTGGTTTGAGACATGGTTGCTCCACTTCTGATCTAGCTCCCTGCTGGTGTGCCTGGGGAAGCTGCAGATGATGGCCCAGGTGTTTGGATCCCTGCACCCACTTGGGAGACCCAGAAGAAGCTCTGGGCTCCTGGCTTTGCATCAGCTCAGCTCTGGCCATTGTGCTCATTGCCAACAGTGAGTCAGCAGATAGAGGGTTTCTAACTCTACAGCTACGTAAAATCTGACTATCAAATAAAGTAAATAAAGCCTAAAAAAATATCGACTATTTTTAAAAAGAAATACTAATTCACAATAATGAATACACCTACAATAGAAAACCCAACAGACCAGTGTGTGGCAAAGCTGGCGAAGTCTCTACCTGCAATGCCAGCATCCCATATGGACATCAGTTCCAGTCCCAGCTGCTCCACTTCTGATCTAGCTCCCTGCTAAGTGGCCTTGGAAAGCAGTAGAAGCTGGCCCAAATGCTTGGGACCCTGTACCCATTTTAGAAGCTTGGAAGAAGCTCCAGGTTCCTGGCTTTGGCCTGGCCCAGCTCTGACCATTGTAAAATGGGGAGTGAACCAGAAAGATCTCTGTTTCTTCCTCTCTCTGCAACTCTGTCAAATAAAATAAAAACAAAATAAAATAAAAGGAAACTATTGACCTTTGAGGATGTGGAGAAATTGGAATCCCCAGGCACTGCTGGTACAAATGCAAATGGTACAGCTGTTCTAGTAAACAGTATGGTGATTCCTCATAATGGTCAATATAACATTACTGTTCAATCCAGAAATTTCACTCCTGGATATAGACTTAAAAGAACTGAGTGCACAGCTTCGAAGACTGGTTTTACAACTGTTTTCTTGCTTTTTTCTTTTTTTTTTAAGATTTATTTATTTCTTATTACAAAGTCACATATAAAGAGAGGAGGAGAGACAGAGAGGAAGATCTTCTGTCTGATGATTCACTCCCCAAGTGAGTGCAACGACCGGTGCTGTGCCGATCCGAAGCCGGGAACCAGGAACCTCTTCCAGGTCTCCCACACGGGTGCAGGGTCCTAAGGCTTTGGACCATCCTCGACTGCTTTCCCAGGTCACAAGCAGGGAGCTGGATGGGAAGTGGAGCTGCTGGGATTAGAACCGGCACCCATATGGGATCCCGGGGCGAGTTCAAGGCGAGGACTTTAGCAGCTAGGCCACGCCGCCGGGCCCTACAACTGCATTCTTAGCTACATAACTCACGACCAAAGGTGGACGTGTCCGTTGACAGATGACCAGACATCATGTCATGTACCTACAATGGAATATTTTTCAACTCTACAAAGGAGGAGATTTTGACGCATGCTGTATTTTCACGAATGAACACTGAGGACAGCGTGTCAATTGAAATAAGTCAGTAACAAAAGACAAATGTTGCATGATTCCAGTTATATAAGTGGTCACATTCATAGACAGAAGTGTAAGTGCCAGGGCCTGGGGAACTGTTGTTTAACTGGTAGAGCATTCTGCAGATTGACTGCACATTGTGTATAAATGCTAAATGTATTTAGTATTTATAGTCATAGTCACAGTAGTCATAGAAGTGGTTACTTGGGAAACTATGTCTTTTACCAACTTTTTTTTTAAACTCACTACCATCAAAAAGAGAGATTATAATAGGCCTCTTGGTTCCCAACTCCCATCATTTGAACTAGTTTATGAGGCTGACAGGATTTACTGGCTGTAGGTATTTAAGGAAGAGCTGAACAAAACCACAGGAAGAGTGTGAGTATAGAGCTTCAGGAACAGTGGGGACCAGGGGCTTGAGAGCTTTCAGGGCTGTTTCTCACCTCGGCTGCCTTCTGCATGTCGGCTTCTTTTCCACTGCATACCAGCTGGCTCCATAGGGCAGGACCCGTGACTGTGGACAGCTCCTGTGCTTTGGGCTCTATGCTCTTCCACATTGCAGTTTGAATTTGTAGTTTGAATTTAAAAAAAATTCTGAGTAAGGGCTCTGACTGATCCATCTTAGCCTAGAATCACTGGCCAAAGGGATGAAGTCACGGAAGGCGATATGCAAAGGTAAGAAGTATTGATAGTAACATGAAGTGGGTGGTTAGCATGGGTTGGAAGCTGGTTTCCAAGTCCCATATTGAGGTGCCTGGGTATGATATAATCTGGCTCTGTCTTCTGGCTTCAAATTCTTGCTAATGGAGACCCTGGCCAGCAACAGTGATGGCTCAAATAATGGAATCCCTGCTGTCCAAGTGGGAGACATGGATTGTCTTCAGGCCCAGGTCAGTCCTGGGCATTTGGGAAGTGAACCAGTAGACTGGCAGGTGCTGTCTTTCCCCCACCACCTGGCCCAAAAGAAACAGAATGAAATCTACACCACTATAAGAGTTATTTACAATTAAAATACATACATGAAACATTAAACAATAGTACACTAAAAGGTTTGTGGAAAATAGAATCAAAAGACAAATGTCTTTTGGGAAAAATTTAAATCTATGGACACAAGGACTCTTCCAAAACTTCAGGAACAAACTGTGCTGTGAGAAAACTATACATGAACTTCTAAATATTTCATACTGTCTTGTAATTCTATTTTCCAGGAATGTTTTGAAGTAATCTCCCATTATTCAAAGATACACAGATACATTCAAGACACAAATCAAACAGACCAGAGTCACTAAGGGCACAGGGATGGAACATGCGTGGGAATCAGAACAAAGAATAGAAAGATAGATTGTCCTATAATCTGTGTTTGAAAGACATTGTGTGGATTTTGTTATGAATATTTTCATTAGCTTAATTTCTAAAATAATCCATGATCTTAGCCTAATTTTGTCCTTGATTTACAAGTTGTTTAAAATTGGCATTAAAAATGTGATTATAAGAATTTTTTTTTGCTTAATTTGTAGTTACTCATCTCTATTGAGTCTCAGTGACTGTGACCTATACAAGTTTTAGTTTTGGAACTTGAATTCCTCCATCCCCTCTATCCAAATCTGCTTTAGTATTTTTGGTTTCCTCATAATGTGACTAATCCCTAGTTTAATAATTTAAAACATGACAGAACTTTCAGTCTCTACTACCAAATCCCCTCTTTTCTACACAGGCAGCCACTTTCCAAAATTTGGAATGTATTCTTCTGCGTCTTTTTTAAGATGCATTTATACAGAATTTACATAGACCATAAATGGTTTTGCTACACATAAAGTCATATTATATATATTGTTCCACAGGTGGCTTTTTAAGGAAAAAGCATTAAATAGATCTTGAAGACTGTTCCATTTTGATATCTAAACACATTTTGTTTTTAAACTCATAAGTTTTCATTATGATGCATGTCCTTATCTGGTATTTCATGACTGCCTCATGAAATCTGAGAATTCTGACTCTTTCACACTTAGTAAAAAATCCTCAATTTGACTATTACCAGTTTTTGCATCTGTTCTCCACGTCTCCCGTTGTTATCTCTCAGTTTTTATGTATTAATTTCTCTCTGAGTTCTGTAAATATTCTTGAACTGTTTTAAACTGTTAGCATTATCTAATCTGCAGGTCCCAATGTTGCACTAAATCCACAATCCCATTTGTTCTAATTTCTGTCTTTCCATTGTTCTTCCATCATTTTTTTCTTAAAACGACGCAATATTCTCCCAAATTTCCATGTCAACACGAATTAATGTTTAACACTTCTGGGTCTGACTACCCCAGTCCCTTCCCCCTCCTCTGCAGCTGCTGAATCCCTTCATTTAACCTGTTGGTGGCTAAGTGTCACCTCACTTGAGTTCAAAGAGTGTTCGGGTTCCTCAAATCTTGCAGGCTCCAGGCTCCAATTAAAGCACAATTCGTAACTGTTCTCTGATAGTTTCCAGTCCCTGAAGACTGGGTGGAACAGTGCCGGGGTAACAGCGGGACATTTGTAACAGTTCAGGGACTAAAAGGGTTACAGTACCACCAGTTCCAGTCTAGTTAAAGATGGAAAAAAAAGTATCCACTGGAACCCGGGGAGCGGCGGGAGACAAGGGGACAACTTTTTCCTAAGAATTTACACGGATACAGAAATTCCCAAGGTGCCTTCACAGTACTTTCTCTTCCTCCTCCACACAATCTCTTCCCTCAGCCGAGCCCACGATGTAATTTATCTATTTTAAAAATCAGGAGGTGTGGAATGAATGTGGTTTGCCATAAAGAAAATAGCCTTGGCTACCCCGGGACCATCAGCTGTGCCACAATGGGGCAACTGCCTTCATTCAGTTCTCGGGGAATCCGTTCTTTAATTTTACAAATGAGAATAAATACTGGATTTTTAAGCTCCACCCTCCGCCCCAAAAGCCTGCACCTGTCCCGGCCTGTGTGTGGCGCGACACCGTGGCCTAGGATGGCTATAGGAGGCCAGATTGTGGGTGCCTGCGTTTACCTAAGCCCAGATCACCACCCGTGTCCTCGGGAGCGGCCACCACCTCAGCCTCCCCGCACGCCCGGCCTCCCCTCACCTCACCAGGGCCGCACCTCCACCTCCGGCTGCAGCACACCTGCCCTCGCCAGCACACCTCTGCGCACGCGCAGCGCCCGCCCCCCGCGGCCCGGCTCGCACTCCTGCTCAGTTCCTACCGGAGCGTGCGCTCCGCGCTTTTCTCCCAGTGCGGCCACCGTCGTTCGGGGAGGGCAGGGAGGGCCGCGAGGGGGCGGGGACAGGGGTGGGAGTGGGAGAGCGCGCGCGCCCGCCCGTCGTGGTTTCCTGGCTGCGCGCGCGGCGCTGGCGGAGGAGCTGCAGCTGGAGCCGCAGCCGCGAAGATGGCGGAGGGCTTGGAGCGTGTGAGGGTCTCGGCGTCCGAGCTCAGGGGCATCCTGGCCACCCTGGCTCCTCAGGCCGGGAGCAGAGGTGAGTCGCGCCGCCCAGCTCCTGGGCCGGGCCTGCCCGCCCCGCCTCCCTCTCCTCCTCCCTGCTCCATGTCCGCGGCGCCCGGGAGCCCCCGCCCCTTCCCCCAACCGCGGGGGCGGGGGCCGCCGGACCAGCTCCGGGGGCCCGGCCGGCCAGGGGCGCCCCCCGCCTGCTGGGAGAGCCGAGTGGTCCCTCTACACCCCCCCCGTCCCCTTCCCCGCTGACTCTCCCAGTGGTCAGGAGACGTGGAAAGGATGCTTGGTGGGGTCCGGCAGGCCCCCCTCACTGGTGTTTCCTTCCCTAAGGGCTCGCCCGCTGGCCGTTGTGAAGGGACTGGGGACACTGATTGAAGAGAAAAGGTCTTCCAGCCCGGGACTTCCTTGCTGAAGTTTTCCCCTCTTCCACGGCCGGCTCCTGAAAGCTACGCCACTGGAGGGCTGACGCTACGCTGCTTTGGCCTTGGCATGTGTGGGAGCAGTTTTTAATCCGAGGGGAATGCTCCTTTGGCAAGTTTAGAAGTCTCCAGACACATCAGGGAAACGTCAAGAAAGATTACAGTGTCGCACGTCTCCTTTGTTCCGTGTGGAGTTGGGTAGTGGCAGCAGTCTGGGAAGTTGTTAGTGCACTGAGTTAGGTCACTCGGCTGTGAGACTGCTCTGCTGGGAAAGTAGTAGTAGCTCTTCTCGCTGCCTCCTCCCTCCCTGACTTAGAAAAGTACCAGAGTGAGCTCTTCCAGGCTTAAATTGCTAGATTTGTGTTCATACTTAAGACACATTTAAACTGAGAATTTCCCTGCCACATCTTAAGCTTAAAGCAGTTGATTTTTTTCCTAGCTTTTTTTTTTTTCAAGATTTATTTATTATTATTGGAAAGGCAGATCAAATTTACTGAGAGAAGGAGAGATAGAAAAATCATCCCAGCACGATAGCCTAGTGGCTAAAGTCTTCACCTTGCATCCACCTGGATCCCATATGGATGCCGGTTTGTGTCCCAGATGCTGCACTTCCCCTCTAGCTCCCTGCTCATGGTATGGGAAAGCAGTTGGATGGCCCAAGACCTTGGGACCCTGCACCTGCATGGCGAAGAAGCTCCTGGCTTTGGGTTAGGCTCAACTCTGGCCATTGCAGCCACTTGAGGAATGAACCAGCGGACAGAAGATCTTTCTGTGTCTTCTCTCTGTAAATCTGACTTTACAATAACAACAACAAAACCCTTAAAAAAAAAAGACATCTTCCATCTGCTGGTTCACTCCCCAGATGGCCACAATGGCCAGAACTGAGCCAGTCTCAAGCCAGGAGCCTCTTCCGATCTCCCATGTGGGCACAGGGTCCCAAAGCTTTGGCTCATCCTCTATTGCTTTCCCAGGCCACAAGCAGGGAGCTGGATGGAAAGTGAAGAATCTGGGACACAAACCAGCATCCCTGGCACAAGGTGAGGATTTAGCCATTGAGCTATTGCACAAGGCCCTTTTTTTAGATTCTTAAACTTTTTCTATTTTGTTATACCCATTTATAGGTATAAATGCAGTAACGGGCCATCCTTTTCTAGACTTGTTTGCCATTGTATTTGTAAAACAGTGCAGTTCTGAGATTTCATGTAGCATTGCATATTTTTTTTTTTGAAGATTTATTCATTTTATTACAGCCAGATATACAGAGAGGAGGAGAGACAGAGAGGAAGAACTTCCATCTGATGATTCACTCCCCAAGTGAGCCGCAACGGGCCGGTACTGCGCTGATCCGAAGCCGGGAACCTGGAACCTCCTCCGGGTCTCCCACGCAGATGCAGTGTCCCAATGCATTGGGCCGTCCTCTACTGCTTTCCCAGGCCACAAGCAGGGAGCTGGATGGGAAGTGGAGCTTCCGGGATTAGAACCAGCGACCATATGGGACCCCGGGGCGTGTTCAAGGCAAGGACTTTAGCCGCTAGGCCACGCTGCCGGGCCCTAGCATTGAATATTGAGTTCTTAGTGATGCCTGTCACTTTGTCACTGAAGTGTTTGGAGGCACACGTATAGTCATCTTCTCAGAAGATAAGTAGGTACTCAGAAGAGATGGAGTCCTGCCTGGGAATTGTTCTCCATGGTTTCTGAATTATTTTTCTTGAAAAGGCTTTTTTTCTGGAACTTTTTCTTTCCCATACGTTATCATCACATTAGCAGGTAATCTTGGTGTTCTGGAATGACAGCCTGAGCTGTGTTTCCTTGAAGTGGCTCGGCTGGCTACCGTGAGAGAGTTGGGAAGATGAGTGGAAAGGATCTGCTTCCTGTTTGCTTCCATAGGGGCTATGGTGTCCTGGAGAAGAGAATTATCCTGGCCAAGTTCAGAGTTTGGAATTGCCTCCCCATCACCCTATCAGAGAGGACTGTGGACTGTTACGTATATTCTGTTTCTTCTACCCTCCTCACCAGTAGGTTAAAAGGACTGAGCCACCCGAGAAAAACGTTCAAGGTGAAAGACTAACATGTCTGTAGAATAAGGGTTGCATAGCAAGAAACTTGTCTAATGCTGGGCATGTTAGACTTTTTATTTGTTGTTTAGGATTTATTTATTTTCATTTGAAAGACAAACTTCAGAGGGAAGGAGAGATAGAGATGGGCTTCTATCTGCTTGTTTTCTCGCCACCGCTGAGCCGATCTGAAGCTGGGAGCCAGGAGCTTCTTCTGGGTTTCCCATGTGGGTGCTGGGTTGCCAAGATTTGAGCCATCCTCTGCTGATTTTCCAGGCCATAAACAGCTGGATGGGAAGTGGAGCAGCTGGGACATGAATAGCACCTGTATGGGATGCTGGCGCTTGCAGGTGGAGGGTTAGCCTACTGTGCCAGCCCCTCCCTCCCCTTAACCCTGCCCCATTAGAGATTTTTATTCTGATAATAATGAAGTAACTTGGAATTTTAGGAATCAGAAGGTGACTTGAGTAACCCAAGAGTATATGGGCTTTTTTCCCTGTTTCGCTCGTCCATATATATGTAGCTGTAACCCAGTTAAATTCTTAGTCTTGTCGGGTCCTAAAGAAATGTTACAAACCCAGAATTTTGGTATCTGAAGAAACATCCTTATCTGCTATAGTGTTAGGGTTTTGGATTTGTAGTACTTGCTTGCCTTTGTGCTTTTTATTCAGAATGACAATATTTTTCCTTCCCTCCTTTATTTCTCCTCAACCTTCTCGCCAACTAACAGAAAACATAAAGGAGTTAAAGGAGCCCAGGCCACGCAAAGATAACAGGCGCCCGGATCTGGAAATCTATAAGCCTGGTCTTTCTCGACTCAGAAACAGACCTAAAATCAAGGAACCCTCTGGGAGCGAGGAATTCAAGGATGAAACTGTGAACGACCGAATTTCTTCTGCTGTTGGGAGTGGCACACAGATCGTGAAAGATACCAGCAAAGAACCGGACAGCCAGCAGCAAAATGGCCCGACAGACCCAGAAGACCATCGGGCACAGCTGTCCTCCCCTCGGACTGTTGGACAAGAGGATCGAGGTCTAAAGATTATCAAGAGAACGAAGAAACCGGACCTGCAGATCTATCAGCCTGGGCGGCGTTTGCAAACCATTTCCAAAGACTCGGCCAGCCGGGTGGATGAAGAAGAGATGCTCAGCCAGGTGGAACAGCTGAGAGTGGAGGAAGATGATGGTCGGGGCAGACTCCCGAAAGAGGAAACTGTAAGTAAGTCAGAGAAGACTGAGACAGAAAAAAGCCCGAGTAGTGACAGAGTGAGGACTGCGAAGGGAGAAAAAGTCAAGAGGGTTGATAAAGGGGAGGGCATGAAGAAAGTAACGGACGATGGGGTCCTGGGGAAGCCCGGCTCTGCGAAGCGCTACTCGCGCTCGGACAAGCGGAGGAACCGTTACCGCACCTGCAGTACCAGCTCGGCAGGCAGCAACAACAGCGCCGAGGGAGCGAGTCTGACCGAAGGCAACGGCTGCCGGCGGCGCCGGCAGGATAGGACCAAGGAGAGGCCGCGATTGAAGAAGCAGGTGTCTATGTCCTCCACGGACTCCTTAGACGAGGACAAACTTGACGAGCCTGATGGCTTAGGGTCCAGGAAGAGTTCTGAAAGGAAGAAACATTTTGAAAGAAATTGGTCTGGCCCTGGGGAGGGCGAACAGAAAAGCAATGGTAAAGAAAATCGGGGCGCTCTTCATGTCACTTTTGATGCAGAAACCATGAACAAAGACTCCCTGCCAGATGTGGATAGGGTGAAGCCCGACAGAGGTTCAAACCCTGGGAGCAAAGGCTCTGAGAAGCAGGAGTCCAAAAACTTGAAGCAAGAGCTCCGAGGCCGGGGGCGTGGCATTTTGATTCTGCCAGCTCACACCACCCTTTCTGTCAGTTCGACAGGCTCTCCGGAGTCCACGCCCCTGGGACCTCGGCTTTTGTTTGGATCCGGTAGTAAGGGGTCTCGAAGTTGGGGCCGCGGAGGGACGACCCGTCGATTGTGGGACCCAAATAACCCCGATCAGAAACCAGCTCTGAAGAGCCAGACGCCACAGCTACACTTCTTGGACACTGATGATGAAATCAGCCCCACGTCCTGGACTGACACTCGCCAGGCCCAAGCCTCTTACTATAAGTTTCAAAATTCTGACAACCCTTACTATTACCCCAGGACACCAGGCCCTGCCTCCCAGTATCCGTATACAGGCTACAGCCCCTTGCAGTACCCAATGGGCCCTACCAATGGTGTCTACCCGGGGCCTTACTACCCGGGCTACCCTACTCCTTCTGGGCAGTATGTCTGTAGCCCGGTCCCTGCCAGCACGCTGAGCCCCGAGGAGCTAGAGCAGCACATGAGGAACATTCAGCAGCAGGAGCTGCACAGGCATCTCCGGGTGGCCGATAACCAGGAGCTGCAGCTCAGCAACCTACTCTCCAGGGACCGTATCAGTCCCGAGGGTCTGGACAAGATGGCTCAGCTCAGGTATGGCTGGAAGGAAGTGGCTGTGGGCTAGGGTGTAGAGCTCCTGGAACCATAGATGGTCTGAACTTATGGGGTGCGCCCTTGAATGTTACCACCCTTTCATATTGTTGCTGCTTTTTAAGGGAAGAACATTTAGAAAATGAACGTTTGTAATCTTAGAAATGACCATGCTTCCTACTACTACTTTAAGAAAAGAAAAAAAGTCTTTGAGGGAATATGGAATCTTGAAATAGAAAAGGGAACACTTTCCAGAAATGAATAGCATTTAGCTTGCAGTGGAGATCTTTTTTCAATCTGTTAAATTTAGGTGGAGGCATATGGGGAAAACCTATTTTTCTCAACATAAACTATCTTTAAAATCACATTTTGCTGTGCAGAATGAATACTAGTATGAGTAGTATACCTGGTCACATTTTGAATGGCTCGACAGAGGAGGTAGTTAATTGACAGGCAACTCAAATTGTGGGGCTTCTTCCTGCGGATGGGTTCGGAACTCCGAGTTGTGTGTATTTTATTTCAGAGCTGAACTCCTGCAGCTGTATGAACGCTGTCTTCTGTTAGATATTGAATTCTCTGATAATCAGAATGTGGATCAAATCCTGTGGAAGAATGCTTTTTACCAGGTGATTGAGAAGTTCAGGCAACTTCTCAAGGATCCAAATGTTGAGAATCCAGAACAGATTCGGAACAGACTTTTAGAGCTCTTAGATGAGGTAAGTTAACATCTTTTTGTCTCCAGGATACTGATTTTAGCATCATTTAGTAATTGTAATGGGCTTTTACCATCTGAAATACTATGTTTCAGAATGTAACACTGACAAAAACTTCATAATCTTTTTCTTGGGTTTTCTTGGGTCGGCCTTCTACCACTGTTACTGCCTTGGGGCTGTAAAGCTTTTGCATGCTTTATTTTTTTTATTTTTTTTTTTTTCAAGATTTATTGATTTTATTACAAAGTCAGATATACACAGAGGAGGAGAGATAGAGAAGAAGATTTTCCGTCCGATGATTCACTCCCCAAGTGAGCCGCAGTGGGCCGGTGCGCGCCGATCCGAAGCCGGGAACCTGGAAGTTCTTCCGGGTCTCCCACGCGGGTGCAGTGTCCCAATGCATTGGGTATTGGGCCGTCCTCGACTGCTTTCCCAGGCCACAAGCAGGGAGCTGGATGGGAAGTGGAGCTGCCGGGATTAGAACTGGCGCCCATATGGGATCCCGGGGCTTTCAAGGCGAGGACTTCAGCCGCTAGGCCATGCCGCCGGGCCCATGTTTTATTTTTGTGAAGGGCAGGATTATGGTGAGAACGAGTGGAGGAGAGACAGAGAGAGAGAGCGCATGCGCACGATATTTTCCATCCCCTGGTTCATTCCCCAAATGGCCACAACAGTTAGGGCTGGGCCAGGCTGAAGCCAGGAGCCGGGGGCTTCTTCTGAATCTGTCACGTGGCTGCAGGGACCCAAACACTTGAGCCATTCTTCATTGCTTTCTTAGGTGTATTAACAGGGAGCTGGATTGAAAGAGGGGCAAATTGGAACCGACTGGCACCCATACGGGATGCTGGTGCTACAAACAACGGCTTAATGTGCTATGCTGCAATACAGTCCTGGGAAGTCTTTGAAAGCAGGGAAAAGGGCCCAGTGCAGTGTCTCAATTGGCTTATTCTTCCCTCACAAGCACTAAGATTCCATGTGGGTGCCGGTTCATCAGTTCATGTCCCGGCTGCTCCACTTCCCATCCAGCTCCCTGCTTGTGGCCTGGGAAAGCAGTCGAGGACGGCCCAAAGCTTTGGGACCCTGCACCCGCATGGGAAACCTGAAAGAGCTCCCAGCTCCTGGCTTCAGGTTGGTTTAGCTCTGGCCTTTGGGTAGTGAAGCATTGGATGGAAGATCTTTTTCTGTATCTCTCCTCTGTCAAATCTCCTTTCCAGTGAAAAGAAATAAATCTTTAAAAAAAGAAGAAAAGAAAGAAGGGAGAAGCTGCTGTTGTTAATTTGTTTTGTTTCATTTGGTCACTGGTAAATAGCTTTGTTCCTCCTGTCTTTATGTATATGATACCTGAACATGAGCAGAATTGTCAAAGGGCTGTTTGTCTCAGTTTCTGTTGGGTAGATTAAATGAGAACAGACTAATTTAGCTCTTATTTTTTCTTTTTATAGGGCAGTGACTTTTTTGATAGTTTGCTTCAGAAGCTGCAGATTACTTACAAGTTCAAACTGGAGGACTACATGGACGGCCTTGCCATTCGCAGCAAGCCATTACGCAAGACAGTAAGTCAGCTTCTTGAGCTTAAAATTACTCATTTTTTAGTAAGCGTGTTGGTTTTAGTAATAGTCGCGCTTCCGATAAACCTTATTGGCTACGATACTGCCACTGCGAAAAGCTATTAAGCGTGTTATGTATTAGTTATGTGTTAGACATTGTGCTGGATGTTGAGGATAATAAAATTCAGTAAGGAAATGGACAGACTAAATCACCAGTTACCACCCTGTAAGTACTACAGTTGTATTTAGAGAGTATATAGGTATATGGAGTGTTGAAGAGACACCCAGTGAGATGGATCTGACTTAGTCTGATTTGGGTCAAGGAAGACTCCTTAAAGACTGTCAGGCTGATTCTTTTTTTTTTTTTTTTAATAGATTTATTTGTTTTTATTGGAAAGGCAGATATACAGAGAGGAGGAGATAGAGAGGAAGATCTTCGTCCAATGATTCACTCCCCAAGTTAGCGCAATGGCCGGTGCTGTGCCGATCCGAAGCCAGGAGCCAGGAACTTTACTCCTTGTCTCCCACACGGATGCAGGATCCCAAGGCCTTGGGCCGTCCTCGACTGTTTTCTCAGGCCACAAGCAGGGAGCTGGATGGGAAGTGGAGCAGCCGGGATCAGAACCAGCGTCCATATGGGATCCCGGGGCGTGTTCAAAGCGAGGACCTCAGCTGCTAGGCCATGCTGCTGGGCCCCAGGCAGATTCTTGAAACACAACTATGAAGGGCGGTTGAGACAGAGGGCACAGCCAGAAAGAACCAGGTTGCATTAGCAAGTTCAAGAAGTTCAGTCTGCTGCTATTTGTGATGTGATATGAGGTTATTATTGGGAGTAAAGCAAAAGAAGTAGGAAGTGACTAGATAGTAAACTTGTTGTATACTGTCCTGAAGAGTTTAGACTTCCTTCAAAAGCGTTGGAGAATCTTGACTTGATTTTTCAGCTAATGGATGACATAGTTTTCCTGCTAGAAACACTCTGGCACATTGATGAGTTTTAAATGGGAGGTGGACAGAAGTGAAGTTATGGAAGTCAGGTTGCAGGCCTACCTAATGTAGAGGTGATAGAGGTAAAAAAAGAGGAGAGAGACCAGGAAGATACAGCTGAAATGGAATTGAATTGTTGCTGATTTGGTGTGAGGAAGGAGATGGGAGGTATGAGGAATCGGTGTCATCTCCCAGTTTGTGGCCTAGGGCAGTGGCTGCAAAGAGGACGATTGTTTAGATCTAAACGGTAGACGTGCATATCTGGAATTTGAAAAGGAGCAAATGATCTTTTGGTCTGTCTGAAAGAACTGGGCCAGTTGGACAAGTTGTTAGTGGATGGGTGTTAGTTAAGGCAGAAGATGGGATACGGAGAAGGCTGGCCAGAGTGGCAAACATTGGTAAGTGGTACAGCATTTTCACATGTCAAGGTTACAAAAACTAATTACTGCAAGTTGGATTGGAACCTCATCAAGAATTTGTTTCAGTTTGAGAAATTTGAAATCATATAGTGAAGAGGGCGAGAATTAGTAGAGATAATGGGAGAATAACATCGACCATTCTTTTAAAAATCTTGGCTGTGAAGGCAAGGAGGGAAAATAACTAGAAGAGAATATAAAGTTGAAAAGTTTTTTTTTTTTTTTTTAAGATTTATTTATTATTACTTGAAAGGGAGATTTAGAGAAAGAGAGACAGAGGGAAGGTCTTCCATTTGCTAGTCATGCCCCAAATGGCTATATTGGCCGGAGCTGAGCTTATCTGAAGCTGGGATTAAGGAATTTCTTCCAGGTGTCCCACATGAATGCAGAGGCCCAAGAACCTTTGCCATCCTCTGCTACTCTTGCAGACCACAAGCAGAGAGTTGGATGGAAATGGAGCAGCCAGGACATGAACTAGGACCCATAGGCTCTGGCACTTGCAGGTGGAGGATTAACCTGTGGAGCCACCACACCGGCCCAAAGTTTTTGTTTTCTAAAGTAAGAAAGACTTGGGGTGTATCTAGGGAGAGATTAGAGTTTTGTTAGAGGGAAATACAGTGGTGAAGTAAAGGCTTTCTCTTGCTTTTCTGACAGCTGTCTTACAAATCAAGGTACATTTATTGACCTTTGTAAATGTGGCCGATGCTGTTCTAAGCAGAGGCAATCCAGTGCTAACCAAGAAAGCTTTAATCTCGGTTCTTGAAGTCTAGAATTTGTGTGAATACAGCTATTAGATGAGTAAATGAATATGCAGTGAATTTTACAGAGGGGATTGTGGGCGTATGCTGTAACAGGGCACACCTGGTTCCTTAGGGAAAATCGAGGGCAGTCGGAGTTAAGCTGAGACACCCGGCAGGAGTAGGTGTGTGTAGAGACTCAAGAAGAGCAGCACTCTTGAGGGGAGAGACTGGGAAGGAAGCCTTGTCTGAGCGTGAGAGTGAGTGGGAAAGTGCTGCTGCCTAGGTGAGCTGGCCTGTGTCCCCCTGGACCTCAGCCTGAGGAGTCCAGGGACAGAATTTGAGGTGGTCGAGTGACTGTATGTGGAGATGTAACCAGTGTCTTTGTTGCTGTATCAGCTAAGTCTGCAGAGTTTCTTGGTGTTGGTGTGGAGAAAGGAGGATGTATGGGATAGTCAGGCCCCAGTGGCATCCAGTGATATATGACTCTGCTGGGTCATGAGTTGGAGTTACCTGCTAGAAACTGATGTGCAGGTGCTGTTTAGTTGACTGGTGAGTAAACCTTCCCAGAGGGTCAGTTTCTACTTTTCTCAGATGAGCTTTATGCCTTAGTCAGTGACTTGTTTATCTCTTTCTGTATTGAGTGCAGTTGAATTTTTTTTTTTTTAAGATTTATTTATTTTATTACAAAGTCAGATATACAGAGAGGAGACACAGAGAGCAAGATCTTCCGTCCGATGATTCAATCCCCAA
Organism: Ochotona princeps; assembly: GCF_030435755.1. Taxonomy (NCBI): domain Eukaryota; kingdom Metazoa; phylum Chordata; class Mammalia; order Lagomorpha; family Ochotonidae; genus Ochotona; species Ochotona princeps. The sequence continues at coordinate 38,995,879 of NC_080848.1, read as the reverse complement.
GTGAGCCGAAATGGCCGGTGCGCGCCGATCCGAAGCCGGGAACTAGGAACCCCTTCCGGGTCTCCCACGCGGGTGCAGGGTCCCAATGCATTGGGCTGTCCTCGACTGCTTTCCCAGGCCACAAGCAGGGAGCTGGATGGGAAGTGGAACTGCCGGGATTAGAACTGGCTCCCATAAGGAATCCCGGGGCGTGTTCAAGGCGAGGACTTTAGCCGCTAGGCCATGCTGCCGGGCCTGAGTGCAGTTGAATTGTTGAGCTGTATGTTGTGGAATGGTATATTCCTTAGGGAGATTTTTAAGCATTTATTTATTTATTTTACTTATTTTGGGGAGATCCATCTTCTATCTGCTGGCTCACTCTTTCACACCGACCAGGGCTGGGCCAGGCAGAAGACCCACCTTGTGGGTGGGTGGCAGGGATGCAAGCACAGGGGCCCTCTGAAGTACTGTCTGCGGGGAGTACTGCAGTGGAGGATTGGAACTGAGAGTGCAAGTGGGAGTCAGACCCAGCTAGTTCCAGAGTGGGCTGTAGATGTTGTCATCGGCACCTTGACTGCTATGCCGGATGTGTGTCCCCGGGAAATCTTTTTGAGTGGTTTGTGAATTTGTGTTTCTTGGGGTGAGGACACGAGTTGGGAAAGTTTGCCTCTGGGTGTGTGCCTCCAGGCAGCATCCATGCTGAGAAAATATTTTGGTAGTACTACACAGTTCCTGGACGTCGGTGGTGCTAGGATGAAACATGCAGGACTTTAAAAGGTTTACAGAAATGTGTATTATGAAGAAACTCTGCATGGGTTCTTTTTAAAAGTTCATTTTGCCTTTGGTTTTTGAAGTGCCCTCTTAATGTTTTCTGCAATGGGAGCATAATTTAGTAATATATAGTTCAGTGATATTAACCGAGGAAAGACTAAAACGGTAGAAGGGAAAGAACAGTAAGCAATTTTTATTTATTTGTAAAGGTTTATTTTATTTATTTGAGAGGCAGTTACAGAGAGGAAGAGAGGTCTTCTATCCACTGGTTTATTTTCTAAATGACCACAACAGCTGGAGCTGTGCCAGGCCAAATCCACAACCCCAAGAGATTGTTCTAGGTCTCTCATGTGGGTGCAAGGGCTCAAGAACTTGAGCCATCCTCCACTGCTTTCCCAGGCACAGTAACAGGGAACTGAATTATAAGTGGACCGGCTGGGTCTTGAACCAGTGGAAATATAGAATGCCAATGTCATGAGCAGTAGTTTAACCCACTATGTCTCAAAGCCAGCCACAAAAATTTTCTAAATATTGTTTATTACTTTGTTTATAAAATGTTTTTACATTTGTTCCATTCAGTGGAATAAAAATTATAGGCACCCATATAAGATGCTGGCATCACAGGTGATGGCTTTACCTGCTACACACCAATGGCTGCCCCCTCAGTAAATTTTTGTATCACACTGTTAGCAGATTTTTTGATAGTAAAGGTTAAGCTAAACTACATGCTTTTTTTTAAGATTAATCTATTGGGCCTGGCATGGTAGCCTAGTGACTAAAGTCCTTGCCTTGCATACACTGGGGTCCCATCTGGGCGCCGGTTCTAATCCCGGCTGCTCCACTTCCCATCCAGCTCCCTGCTTGTGGCCTGGGAAAGCAGTCGAGGATGGCCCAAAGCCTTAGGACCCTGCACCCGTGTGGGAGACCTGGAGTAAAGTTCCCGGCTCCTGGCTTCAGATGGGCTCAGCTCTGGCTGTTGCAGCTGCTTAGGGAGTGAAGCATTGGACAGAAAATCTTCCTCTCTGTCCCTCCTCTCTGTAAATCTGCCTTTCCAATAAAAATATATATATATATATTTTTTTTAAAAAGAAGACTCATTTATTTAAAAGGCCAAGTGACGGAACAGGAGAGAAAGATCTACCTCTGCTGGTTCACTCCCTGGATGAGTATAGCAGCGGGTCTAGGCCCAGGGATCACCAGAAGCCTAAAACTCCATGTGTTTATTCCATGTACTTGGGCCATTTTTTTTCTGCCTACAAGAGTGTGCGCCTGCAGGGAGCTGGATTGGAACAGAGCAGGTGGTGCTCAGCTGGCCTGCTAGTTTGGGATGCTTGTGCTAAGCAGCTGCTGCATCACAAGGCGCTCCCTGAAACTTGATGCTCTGTTGAAGACCTGGAAATGACTAGTGCTACTTTGTCATTTTGATTCCATCTCGTCTTTTGGTGTTGAAGCTTGTGTTTCTGTATATTCTCTGATTGTTTGTTTGTTTGTTTTTTCCTGAAGGTAAAATATGCCTTGATCAGTGCCCAGCGATGTATGATTTGCCAAGGCGATATCTCTAGGTATCGAGAACAAGCCAATGATACAGCAAACTACGGGAAAGCACGCAGGTACTGTGTCTCCAGCTCCTTGTTTCCCTTTCCTGTGTGACTTGACGCTCGTCTCTTAAGAGCAATGAGCACTTGAGCTGCTTCACATGTGGCTGTCTTACAGGTGTCCCTGTTGGTCCCCATAGTCGTGCCTTACTGCCGTAGGGGTACATCTCACTAACACTCCTGTGTGTGTCTTAAGTGGTAGGGCTTATCAGGATGAATTGGGAAGGAGTTGATGTGGAGCTAGCATTTTCTTACTGTTTTTCTATTCTAGTTGGTACCTGAAGGCCCAGCACATTGCTCCCAAGAATGGGCGCCCCTATAACCAGTTGGCTTTGCTGGCAGTGTATACGGTAAGAAATCCTGTGGATAGAGGAAGTATTTTGCAGGCAGTATCTTAACATATGTATGTTGGTAGCATCAGCTCCTAGAGCTCAAGCCCATCTAGTTACAGTAGTCCAAAGAATATGCCCTTCTGCCCAACATTCTCAAACTCCTTTTGTGGCCGTCCTTTTGGAGGTAAGTTGACAGGGATGCTCGCTGCATCCACCCAACACTCGTGCTCTGGTTCCTGAGGGAGTGCTGTGCTCCATCCAGACCCACATCACTTTCTGTTTTTGGCCACAGCTTCTGCTCTGAATCTCATCTTGCTCTCCTTCCCTTCCCCGCCCTGTTGACAAAGGCTCCTCATTGTGGAAAACAAGGCTTCTTTTCCCTCACTCTCTTGAAGTCCTTGCCAAGCCGTAAGTTGGCAGCTCCTTGCTTTCTTCCACCCCAGACCTTCTCGTTCGTCTTAACGTTCTAAGGTGTCTCCTTAGCAGGAGCAGAGTAAATGCCAGACTTTTACCTCTTTAGATCTTATCAGCCTCCTCCACATGGCTCTCTGTCAGGAGAGGTGAGCCTTAGGAGCTGAGGGCGCTCTAAGGAGGAAGGGAGCTGAGTTGAAAAGGGAGAGGTGGCAGCCAGAGCTAGGTACCAAAGTTTTGAGTATAAGAAACAGTTAACATGTTCATTAGCATGGAGAAGGTTTTCTTTTTTTCTTTTTTTTAAGATTTATTTATTTTCATTGGAAAGGCAGATTTACAGAGAGAAGGAGAGACAGAAAGGAAGATTTTCCGTCCAATGCTTCACTCCCAAGTGACCACAATGGCTGGAGCTGAGTCAGTCCAAAGCCAGGAGCCTCTTCCGGGTCTCCCACATGGGTGCAGGGTCCCAAGGCTTTGGGCCGTCCTCAACTGCTTTCCCAGGCCACAAGCAGGGAGCTGGATGGGAAGTGGAGCTATTGGGATTAGAACTGGCGCCCATATGGAATCCTGTCATTTTCAAGGGGAGGACTTCAGCCATGACGCTGTTGCGTCAGGCCTGAGAAGGTTTTCTTAATACTATAAAATTCATTGTCCAAATTAATGGTGCCTTAGTTTATATTCACCTCTATTCCACAATACATTCAAAGAAATTTCTAAAAATTATGGACTGAAATGATTGAATAATGTATTTCTGAAAAATATACTTTAAAATACTGCACTTTTAAAAAAGATTTATTTATTTTATTTTTATTGGAAAGCCAGATATACAGAGAACAAGATATAGAGGGAAAGATCTTCCAACCACAAGTGGCTGCAGTGGCCAGAGCCTATCCAAAACCAGGAGCCAGGAGCTTCTCCCGTGTTTCCCACACGGGTGTAGTGTCACCAGGCTTTGGGCCATCCTCGACTGCTTTCCCAGGCCACAAGCAGGGAGCTGGATGGGCAGTGGAGCAGCTAGAACACAAATTGGTACCGATATGGCATCCTGGTGCGTGCAAAGCGAGAACTTCAGCCACTAGGCTACTGCACTGAGCCCTGGATTTTCTTTTGTTTGTTTTTCTATATTTCTGTCTTATTTTCTTTGTGATAGATACTTGCAATCTTTTTAAAAAGATTTTTTTTTGGACAGTCATATTTACAAAGTGAAGAAGAGACAGAGAGAAAGAGCTTCCATCTTCTAGTTTACTCCCCAAGAAGCCACCATGGCTGGAACTGAGCCAATCTGAAGCCAGGAGCCAGAAGCTTCTTCCAGGTCTCCCACGCGGGTGCAGGGTCGCAAAGCTTTGGGCTGTCTTCGACTGCTTTCCCAGGCCACAAGCAGGGAGTTGGAAGGGAAGTGGGGCTGCTGGGATGCAAACCGGCGCCCATATGGGCTCCCGGCAGGTGCAGCGTGAGTACTTTAGCCACTAGGCTACTGTACCAGGCGCAGTATTTGCAATTTTGATCACTCCACTTTGCATTTTGTTTTCTCTCCCCTTTTCCTTAGCTTTTTCTTTAGCTACTTTTTTCTTTTTTTTTTTTCTGGTCTCCTTTCCTAGCTTCTCCTTGTAATTATTGAATGAAATGTTAGGTCCTTGTTGTCAGAAAATGTAATTAATCGTCACTTCTGTTTAGTTCCAAGACATTTCAGTACCCTGAAAGAAAATCCTGTAGTTAGTACCTGCATTCTTCCTCCCTCTGCCTTAGCAGCCGCTAGTTTGGTTTCTGTCTCTAGTGTTACCAATTCTGGATGTTTAGTCTAAATGGAATCATAAGATACGTGATCGTTTTTGCGTGACGTGTTACTATTTTGGTAAAGTTTTTGAACTTCTTCCTGCAGTGCCATGTGTCTGTAACAGTGGCTGAAGACACTCCATTGTGTGGGCGTGCCTCCTCTGTTTTGTTAATGGGCAGTTGAATTGTTTCCCCCTTTTAGCTATTTTGTGAATAGTGCTACTGTGAAGTATTAGTATTTTAGTACCATTTCCAGTTCTTTTTAAGCCTGTATTTAGGAGTGAAACTGCTGGGTTTAACTCTTTCAGTAATTGCCAAAGTCTTTTCTATAGTGGCTGTACCATTTTCTGCCTCGGCAGCAGTGTACGGAAGTTCTGATTTTTCAACATTCTTGCTAAAATTTGTTCCCTTTTTCCCTCTGCCCACCCTTTCTTTCTTTCCATCTTTCTGTCATGTGATTGGTACCAACCTAGTGGTTGTTAAGTCATATCTCATTGGAAGAGTTTTGATTTGTTTCCCAGTTGAGATTTTGTTTCCCCTTAATAGACTTGATTTTGGGGCAGCAGTTTGGGCTTATAGAATAATTGAGTAGACAATACAGCTCCCTTTCAGCTCTTCCCCTTTTAATAGTAACTGCTTGTTAATAATAATAGTTTCCCTTATTAGTAACATGGTTCATCCGGTACACTTGTGTTGATGCAGTGTCATTAGTGGAAACCCACAGTGTTGTGCCTCCTATAGATTGGGACAGATAACTGTTACAGTGCCATAGAGAATACAGAGTAGCTCCTGTTCCACCTCCCAACCCTTCCACCTCACTTAACTTCCTGGCAACTACTGATCTTTTTATTATCTCCATAGTTCTGCCTTTTCCAGAATGTCACATAGTTGAAATCATGCACTATGTAGCCTTTTCAAACCGACATCTTCATTTGGAAATAGGCATGTGAGGTTTTTTTTTTGTGTGTGTGTGTGTGTGTGTGTGTGTGCGCGCGCGTTTATTTTTGTTGCTGAATAATGTTCCGACTAAGAGATGAGCCACAGTTCTTTCATGTATTGAAGGATATCATGGTTGCTTTAAGTGTTGGTGATTATGAATAAAGCTACTATAAACATTGATGTGCAGAATTTTATGTAGAAATGGTTTCAACTTGTTCAGGTCAATCTTTAGGAAGAACATTTCTAGCTCAAATGATGAGAATAGGTTTAAGTGCTCTAAGCGACTGCAGAGCTGTTTCTTCAGTGCCCGTGCCGTGTCGCATTCCTGCCAGTGAAGGATAAGAATTCCTGTTTATCCCCATCTTTGCCATCATTGGGGGTAGCCAGTGGTGTCTTGTTTACATTTGCGATTCTCCTTTGCCCATTTTAAATTTGGTGTTCTTTTTTCATCTTTGCATTTCCGGAGTTGTTTGTATATTTTGGATACAAGTTCAGATATACGAAAAACACGTATCACATGAGTGAACTGCAATCTGTAGTTTATTTTCTCATTAACTAGGATTGTCTTCATAGAGCAGAAGTTTTAATTTTTTCTTAAAGATATATTCATTTTTATTGGAAAGGAGGATTTACAAAGAGAAGGAGAGACAGAGAGAAAGAGCCGCCATCTGCTGTTTCATTCTCCTACTGGCTGCAGTGGCCAGGGCTGAACTGATCTGAAGCCAGGAGCCAGGAACTTCTTCCAAGTCTCCCACATGGATGCAGGGTCCCAAGGCTTTGGGTCGTCCTCGATTACTTTCCCAGGCCAGAAGCAGGGAGTTGGATGGCAAGTGGAGCAGCTGGGATACGAACCGGTGTCCCTATAGGTTCCCCGATGTGCAAGGTGAGGAGTTTAGCTACTAGGCTACTGTGCTGGGCTGGGCCCAAAATTTTTAATTGCAATGAATTGTAGCTCATAAAATTTTTTCCCTAATGAATTATGTTTCTAGAGTTGTGTCTAAGAAGTCATCAGGAAACCCAACTATCTGAATTTTCCTTTTTACTCTAGCAGTGGTATAATTTTATGTCTTATGTTTAGGTATCTGGTTTATTTTAAGTTGACTTTTCTGAAAAGTATAAGATACATACGTAGGTGTGTTTTGCATGTGTGTATCCACTTGTTCCAGCTTTATTTGTTGAAAACGTCATCCTTTCTCCCCTGAATTGCCTTTGCGTCTTTGTCCAAGATCAGCTCAGGAGGTACATGTGGATTTATGTCTGGGCTCTCTGTTCTGTTTCATTCATTGTGTTTTGAGCTCAGACACACTGCATTCTTGATTATTGTAGGTGCATAGTGTGTTTTTCAGTTGAGTAGCATCAGTCTTCTAATGTTGCAATATTGTGTTAGCTATTCTGAATCTTTTGCCTTTGCATGTAAACTTAGATACTCTGTTGATATGTACAAATGTACTTAATGCAAAGTGGTAACTCACTGTGATTTTGACTTGCATTTCCATCTTTCATGTGCTTCATTGACCATTTGGAGCAGTAGCTTCTCGGGTCCATTGCCCATTGGGAAATAATTTTTTAATTTGAAACCTTTTAATGTTATAAATTTTGGTGGCAGTCTTCTGTCTATCCATTTATTTAATTTGAAAGACAAAAAGAGGGAGTCAGGGACAGCTAGACCTCCTACCCACTGGCTCACTTTCCAAATGCCCTCAGTAGCAAGGCCGAGGCCAGGGGTGTGGAAAGTCAGTCCGGCTCACCCGTTGAGTGGCAGGGGCTCAAGTGCTAATGGGTCTTCTGCCTTCTTGGGTGATTTACGGGGATATGAATCAGAATTAAAGTAGCTGGGACTTGAACTGGCACTTCATCACAAGTGACAGCTTAGCCTGCTGTGTCACAACACTGTTGTCTATTTCACGGTGTTTCATTGGCGGGACTGGGGAGTGGCACCGTGTAGTTCAGGAGGTTGAGCTTCTACTTGCAGTGCCAGCTTCCTGTATAGTTTCCTGTTCGAGTCCTGGCTGTTCTACTTCCAATCCAGCTCCCTGCTATGCACCTGGGAAAGCAACAGAGGATGTTCCAAGGTCTTGAGTTCTTGCACCCATGTTGGAGACTTGTAATAAGCTCCTGGCTCCTGGCTTCAGAACCAGTCCAGCTCTGGCTATTTCTGCCGCTGGGGCGTGAACCAGCAGATCCAAGATCTTTCTCTGTCTCTCTGTAAATCTGCATTTCCAGTAAAAATAAATCTTTAGGAAAAGTCTTATAGTTTTAGTTCTTATCTTTTGGATCCATTTTTGGATGAATTTTATGTATTGTAATTTGAGCTTGGAGATAGAAAGTAAGAGTTCCCATTCTCTGGTTCCCTTTCAACTTGCTCTAGACAGGGCTGGACTGGGCCAAAACTCAGAGTCAGGAACTTATCCAGGTGTTTCTTCTGCTTATGCAGTGGGAATCAGTCACTTGAACTTTACTGCTGCCTCCCAGTATCTGCAGGAGCAGGCAGCTGGTGTCAGGAGCCAGAGGCCAGGCACTTTAATATGAAATGCAGATGTCTTACCTGTTAGGCCAACAGCTGGCCCCTCCTCCCTTTAAAAATTTATTTGAGAGACAGGGTAAAGAACATCTTAGATTAATTTTGTATGTAATGGGAGGTAAGTATTAGGCTTGAATTTTTTTTAACTTGTGGATGTTTACCTCTTCAAGCACTATTTGTTGGAGAGTCTGTCTAATGATCTGGACATTTTTATTGAAATCAATTGATATATAGGGTTACTTCTGTACTCTCAGTTCTTTCTTGTTGATTCATGTATTTGTTATACTAATCTCAACTGTTCTAATTATTGCAAATTTGTAATACAAAAAATTGGGAAATAGGATTTCATTAGTCTTTTTGTTTGTTTTGTCCTTCCAATGCTGTTTAGACTATTTGGAGTTCTTTGTTGTTTTGTGTGTATTTTAGTATTGTCTTTTTCATTTTATAAAAGCAATCATTAGGATTTTGATAAATATTGCATTGAATCTGTAGATTATTTTGCGAAATATTGCTGTCTTGTTCTGTTTCCTTTTCATCTTAGTTGTCAGTAAACATCATTTTGTCTCCTTTCTCCTCTCCCCTAGTTAGTCATTTATTGGATCTAGGATGCTTATTGAGAACATCTTATGTGCAGTGTGGTTTTGCTCAACGCTGTGAATAATAAAATATGTGATAGGGTTTCTGTCCTAAAAGAAAAAAAAAAACTTTGAGAAGACAACAGAGGTGTGTAGCTAATACAGATTGAAAACATATAGCTGAATGTTAGATACACTGTTATTTGTTGAACTTTTAAAAAAAAATACTGTGAGTGAAATAATAGATTATGATAGATACTGGTTAGAAGTTACATCTCAATGTCACAAGTGTTAAAGATTGAAAAAAAAATACAGAATCCGTAGAATACAGTCTCAAATCAAGTGAATGGTATAGGAAGAGTTAATATACATTGAGATAATATTGAAAGTAGGAACTACTTAAGTAACTGTAATGGTATGCTAAATAGTCTGTTCAACTATGTGTATTATGTAAATTTACTATTTTCAGGATCCATGTGTGTGTATATCTGAATTTCACAATTAAGGAAACTATTTCTAAGCTAACTTGCTTTGTATCGATGCTTGAGGGAGAGAGAACCTGGTACTGAAGGTGTATTTTGAGACCGAGAAAATAGAATAGGAAGAATATGAGGTAGGAGTGACAGTGAGAAAAGCTTTTGTGCATCCTTTCCCTCTTGGTTTCAGTGTTTTTTAAAAAGATTTATTTATTTTAATTGAAAAGTTAGATTTACTGAGAGAAAGAGAAAGATCTTCCATCTGCCTGTTCACTCCGCAAGTGGCCGCAAAGTCCGGAGCTGAGCTGATCTAAAGCCAGGAGCCAGGAGTCTGCTCTGGGTCTCCCACAGGGAAGCAGGGTCCCTAGGCCTTGGGCCTCCTCCACAGCCCTCCCAGTCCACAAGCAGGGAGCTGGAAAGGAAGTGTAGCAGCCGGGACACCAACTGGTGCCAGTATGGGATCCCGACATGAGCAAGGTGAGGACCTCAGCCACTAGGCTGTTGCATAGGGCCAAGTTTGGGATCCCGACATGAGCAAGGTGAGGACCTCAGCCACTAGGCTGTTGCACAGGGCCAAGTTTCAGTATTTTTGCTTACTTTCTGATCTTTTCCTTTATTTTTTTCTTCCCTTATTGGAAATGCTTGTTTTATTGAATTCACTGAATAATTTCCAAATTCAACTCAGATATTAATAAAAATTGTAACAGCAGCAGAATACAACTTATTGTGAAGCAACTGATAAGAATCCAGCAGAGATAAGCCTAAGGACACTGCTGCTTGGGTATTATTATTCTCATTGTCAGAGTGAAGATGATTACCGAAGTTGTCCAAAGTCACACTCAGATCCTGAGTCAGCCAGTGCTTGGACAGGTTCCTTTGATCCCAATTTCATATTTAAACTGCAGCATACCAATTCTCTTGGAAGGATAGACAGTATAAGGGGAATTGAATATTTTTTTCTCTCCCTAGTGAGTACTCTCACATGTTGCCTAACGACAACTGTGTTTCATGGTTGCACAGATGCAATAGCGTATCCCTGTATAAACTAAAATGGCTAGGGCTTCACTGGGGGTATAATCTCACAAGATTACCATTCTAGATGCAGTCTGTTGTTGATCAGCATGTCATGCGGCCTATAGCTGTACCTGGTTCTTGGAACATCTCTGCAGTAAGGTTAAGTGTGGTGCAAGAAGAGACCCCTGATCAAATTCCCATAGGTTCTCCCGTGCATAGCATTCTGATGTTCTTCCTGGAATTGCTCACAGCTCAGGGGCACAGGCTGGGAGAGGTGATAGGGTTTCCTAGATCCGCAGGCCCCTGCAGGAGTGTGAAGGTGTGTTGGGTGACTGAATGTCTGGTCTCTTTCCACAGAGGAGGAAGCTTGATGCCGTTTATTATTATATGCGCAGCTTAGCTGCCAGCAACCCTATCCTGACTGCCAAGGAGAGTCTCATGAGCTTGTTTGAGGAGACCAAGCGGAAGGTGAGTTGAGGTGCACTGACTGCTGCTGTTCGCTGTGGTCCCACTGGGCTGGGCTGCCACCTCGGTCAGCCCGAGCTTAGGAGAGCTTGCAGGGGCCAGTGAAAGGATAAGTAACTTTGAAACAAGGCAGATGTCACTCTGCTACTTTGAAACCAAGATGGAATTGTTACTTTTTACAGACCTTAGCTTACAACCATAGGAGATGGTTAGCTGAATTCTAAGGGAGGCTAAGTTTGTGCATGTGTGCATACAGGCAGAGCAGACGGAAAAGAAGCAGCATGAGGAACTTGAACTGAGCTCTGAGCAGTGGCGGAAAGGAAAGAAGTCCACCTTCCGACACATTGGAGATGACACTACGCGCTTGGAGATCTGGATCCATCCATCTCATTCCCGGTCCTCCCAGGGCACTGAGTCTGGAAAAGAGTCCGAGCAGGAGAATGGCCTTGGCAGCCTGAGCCCCAGTGAGGTAAGTTCCTGAGCCTTGGCTGTGGGTAAGCCTGGGTGCCCCAGTCGTGCACTGCATGGCTCTGGGTGTGCCCTCCCCACTCTAGGCAGGGAAGACAGACGATTGGGAGCATCCCTGACGCATGCTCCTGTGTTACCCATACCAGCCGTATCCTTGCTGTGCACTTCCCTGTCTCACCACTGTGTGGCACTATAGAATTTTGTAAAAGTAGGGATCAGAATTTTTTTTTTTCTCTGTTGGTTGTCTCCAGTATGACACCTTAGTATATTCTCTCTAGGATTTTATGTGTTTTTTTCCTCTTGGTTGACCTTACATTTAGAGAATGAGCTAAAACAGCATGCTGGGGTGGTTAGTGATAGCCTTTTATGCAATATCCTTTATGATTCTTGGGCTGGAACTGTTTTCCTTGAAGCCAGGAAAGATGATAGTCATAGGCTTACCTAGAAAGTTTCCTCTTGATTCACTTAAATAGTTCTTTAGTTACAGTGTGCCAGGCACGAAAGATTACAGAGAAGAAGACCTGACCTTGCTCTCAAGGAGAAGATTCTAGTAGTAGATGTAAGAATGAATGAGTCATTAGAATGCAGTAGAATGAATTTTGTTTGAGGTTCACATCTAGTATTATAGCTGTGGGACCAAAGCACTATTGATCATAAGCTTTTGAAATGTTAAAAAAAAATGAGTAGGGATTAACTAGAGGAGAAGCAAAGGGAGACGGGGAAAGCATATTGCGGGCAAAAGAAATAGCATGTGCAGATGCCCAGGGCCAGGGAGGGGCAGGGAGGGCCAGGGAGGGCCAGGGAGGGCCAGGGAGGGCCAGGGAGGGAGCCTGGTCCTTAGGAAAGTGCAGAAGCTGGTACTTGATGCTTGAAAGTAAAATTCTTAGTGAAGTGGGTAATAGGGTAAGCTGGGGCCAGATGTTGAGGAATCAGCGGATAAATAATCTTACCTTTATCATGAAGATAGTCGGATGCCATGGAATAATTAGGGCAAGAGCATAGTTGATCTTCGTCTTAGAGAAATACCGACGTGGCCGCTTTGTGGAAAGTGTAGAGAAGTTTGAGATTAGAATAGCCGAGAACAGTGCTGTTGTCACACAGGGGAGTTGTGTAAAGGATTTGGGCTGAAGGTGGAGGGGTGAGAACAGGCCCAAGGTGTACTGAACTCGCTAAGGGGCCGGAGGACGTGGGGGCTTGGGAGGAAGCAGGGTCAGCAGTGTTGACTGGGTGTCTCGTTTGGAACCTGGGAAGGTAAGGTGTATTCTTTCAGATAGGGAATAAAGGTGTAGACTGTCTTTGGAGAAAGACGACCACTTTGTATTTGTACATGCTGAATTTGTTACTTTGGTAGGAGACTGAAGTGGGAGTGTTCAGAAACTGAGATGTCTGAAACTGAGGAAAGTGGTCTAGGCCAGAGAGAATATTTTTTTTAAGATTTGTTTATTTTATTTGAAAGGCAGAGCTAGAGACAGAGGTGGAGACAGACGGAGAGAAATTGATCTTCCATCCACTGGTCCACTCCCCAAATGTCCGCAAAGGCCAAAGACTGGGTCAGGCTGAAGCCAGGATCAGGGTGCTTCTTCCTGGTCGCCCATGTGAGTGTCAGGGACCCAAGTGTTTGAGTCGTCTCCCACTGCTTTCGCGGGTACATTAGCAGGGAGCGGGACCAGAAATGGAGCAGCTGGGCCTCCGATCAATGCCCACATGGAATGCTGGCAATGTAGGCAGCCATTTAACCTATGAAAGCTGCCACACTGGCCCTGAGATGAAGATTTTTTTCCCCTTTAAAATTCTTTGTTTTCCATGGTGCAGTTCCTTAGACTTAGAGATTTCTCTCTCCCAGAGATGAAGACTTTTTATAAAGATTTATTTATTTTTATTACAAAGTCAGATATACAGAGAGGAGGAGAGACAGAGAGGAAGATCTTCCATCTGATGATTCACTCCCCAAGTGAGTCGCAACGGCCGGTACTTCGCTGGTCCGAAGCTGGGTACCTCGAACCTCCTCCGGGTCTCCCACACGTGGGTGCGGAGTCCCAAGGCTTTGGGCTGTCCTCGACTGCCTTCACAGGTCACAAGCAGGGAGCTGGATAGGAAGTGGAGCTGCCGGGATTAGAACCGGCGCCCATATGGGATCCTGGGGCTTTCAAGGCGGGGGTTTTAGTCGCTAGGCCATGCCGCCGGGCCCGATGAAGGTTTTTTTTAAAAGATTGATTTATTTTTATTGGAAAGTCAAGTATACAGAGAGGAGGAGAGACAGAGAGGAAGATATTCCATCTGTTTATTCACTCCCCAAACAGCTACATCAGCCGTTACTGAGCCAATCTGAAGCCAGGAGCCAGGAGCCTCTTCCAAGTCTCCCACACGGGTGCAGTGTCCCAAGGCTTTGGGCTGTCCTCGACTGCTTTCCCAGGCCACAAGTAGGGAGCTGGATGGGACATGGCACTGCTGGAATTAGAACCAGCACCCATATGGGATCCCAGCACGTGCAAGGTGAGGACTTTAACCTCTAGGCTACTGTGGTGGACCCCCAGATTTTCAAAATTAGCATTACAGCAGAATTTCTGCGTGAATATCTTTTTCTAGTATGCTTCTGTTATGGCTGTATGATATTCCTATGAAGGTATATATCATTAATTTAGCTTATGTAATTTAAATAGTTTTGTGTATTGCTTATTTATTGTAGTTGTCCTTTTTGAGTGATTAGTGTAAGTATGAATTGCTTCTTTGACAACTAGGGAATTTCTAACACAAAGTAACAAAATTCAGATTCATAAATAAACAGTTCTGCTTCGGGTGGTTGTTAGTAATGGTAGTAACCGCTGGTGTGCTGTTTGGTGTGGGCTCTGGCTCGCTCCCCGTCTCTGTGAATGGCTGCAGGAGGTTAGCTTGTGGGTTGCTGGTTTGCAGCCCTGCGATGTGGTTTAGGTTGAACATCCAGCCTGAGGAGGGACTGCCAACCTCAACTGCAAGTGGTGTCCTATTGAGAGCCACAGTTGAACTCTTCTGCAGGCAGGCCACTCAGCCAATGTTACTGGGCTTCCAGGCGTTCTTTATGTAGTCCTTGTGCTTTCTGCCATACTGTTTTCCCTGCGGAAATCAGAACAAAGGAGTCCTGCTTGGCCAGTGAGTTACTTTTGGTGATCAGTGAATTTATTAAGGACATTAGGTAATAGCATCAGGAATCATTTTCACAGTGAAAGGCCAGGAGTCCCCGATGGAGATATGGGTTTTGTTTGATTTTATTTGATTTGGCAGGGCCCCAAAATTGGGCTGCCTTCTGCTGCTCTCTCAGGTATGTGAGAAAGCTTTATTGGCAGTGGAGCGGTGGGACTTGAGCCAACACTTTAATGTATAGTGCACTACTGTGCCACAACACTGGCCTCACCAGTGAAGCTCTAGAGAGATGGGTGATAGGATGGGTTTCCTGTTAGCCTGGTTTTCCAGTGCTTAGTCTAGTGGAAGGAACAGCTGTACCTATAGCATGTTCAGTAGACAGTTGATTCTTATTATTTGTGGTGCTAATGTTCTATAAAGTTGCCACAAACACTGGATATCAGGCATTGCTCCTAAGAGACACACACATAGTTTCTTCAACCTGTAATCTTATTTTTAGTCACTTGATCTGTACATGACCTTGATTTGTATGTTTTTCTGTTTGAATCACTGTATTTAACATGCATTGTTGATTAGGTCCTAGCCTATAGGCTCAGACCTGGAAGAACTTATCTAATGTACATGTTTTCTCTGAAAGGCATATCAAAGATCCCTCGGACTTAGGAATACTAGACAGCATTTGAACAATGAGCTTGGAAGCTGTTAGTATGCAGTGAAGTCTCTGATCACTAATAACACAGAAATGTGGGGATAGATAGACCATGAAAGGACATTCATGCAACAAGGCAGACTTGCTGTATTAGACAGCAGTTAGGAAAATGCACATTAAATGATCAAGTTTTTTTGCTGCTGTCCGTGTCTGAGAGTGATTGGCAAAGCACCATGATGATTGACTCAGGGGTTACATGTAGGTGTTTTTTTTTTTTTTTTTTTTTTTTTTTTAATTTTTATTGGAAAGACAGATATACACAGAGAAAAGGAGAGACAGAGAAAGATCTTCCATCCAATGGTTCACTCCCCAAGCAGCTGCAACGGCTGGAGCTGAGCTGACCCAAAGCTGAACCAGGAGCTTCTTCTGGGTCTCCCACGTGGGTGTAGGGCTCAATGGCTCTTTTCCTATTCTTTTAAAGTTTGTATTTTATTTTATTATTTTTTTTAAAGATTTATTTTTTTGGAAAGACAGATATACAGAGAGGAGGAGAGACAGAGAGGAACATCTTCCATCCGATGGTTCATTCCCCAAGCGGCAGCAGTGGCTGGAGCTGAGCCAATCCGAAGCCAGGAGCCAGGAGCTCCCCCTGGTCTCCCATGTGGGTGCAGGGTCCCAAAGCTTTGGGCCATCCTCAACTGCATTCCTAGGCCACAGGCAGGGAGCTGGATGGGAAGCAGGGCTGCTGGGATTAGAACCAGCGCTCATATGGGATCCAGGCACGTTCAAGGCAAGGACTTTAGCCACTGTGCTACTGTGCTGGGCCCACATGTAGGTTTTAAAGAGTAAGAGAATTCGTTTGTAATAACTGTAGTGAGGTCTGTGAGGAAGGAGGTAAACGTTGGGTCCTGTGCAGGCACAAAGAAGAACCGATGGGCCAGGTCTGGCAGAGGTGTGAGGAAGGCCTGGACAGAGTGAAGAGTGTTGCAAGTGAAAGGAGCAGCATGAGAGAAATTATGAAACAGCGGAGGTTTGCAAGAATCTAACTTTGTAGTAATATGGGGGATAAAGTAAGAAAGTTGGGGTGGTGGAGTAAACTCTGAACCTCTCACTGGAGTTGCATTCTCATTTGGTGTGTGATGTGTGTTGAAGGTAGTCAGTGGGCTAGTCTTCTATAATGTCTTTTTCCTGTATTACAGGAATAACTATGTTTCTGAAATTTCTTAGTTTTCTTGTGTGTGTATTGTTAACTTGATAGGAAATGGGCTGGTAATATGGCACTGCAGGTTCATCTGCAGCCTTCAATGCTAGCATCCTACATAGGCACTAGTTTGAGTCCTGACTTGTGCACGTACTCCAGTTTTCTGCTAATGCACCTGGGAAAGTGGCAGAAGATGGTATAAGTCCTTGGGCCCCTGCCACCCATGTGGGAGACCCAGAAGAAGCTCCTGGCTCCTGGCTTTGGATCGGCTCAGCTCCGGCCATTGTGACCATTTGGAGGGCGAATCAGCAAATGAAAGATCTTTCTGTGTGTCTCTGTCTCTGTAAATCTACATTTTCAATAAAAATAAATAAATTTATTTTTTTAAGAAATACTCTGATTTTAAGATTAATAGTTACCTGTATATTTTTAAAATTTTGTTTTTATTGCAAGTCAGATAGAGAGGAAGATCTTCCGTCCGATGATTCACTCCTCAAGTGCCCGCAGTGGCCAGTGCTATGCCAATGCAAAGCCAGGAGCCAGGAACTTCCTCCAGGTCTCCCATACGTGGGTGCTGGGTCCCAAGGCTTTGGGTCATCCTCGACTGCTTTTCCAGGGAGCTGGATGGGAAGTGGAGCTGCCAGGATTAGAACTGGCACCCAGATGGGATCCTGGTGTGTACAAGGCTAGGACTTTAGCCACTAGGCCACCGTGTCAGGCCCAGTTACCTGTATTTTTGTTTGAATGACAGTTACAAAGAAAGGGAGAAACAGACAGATCCTATGTCTGTTGGTTCACTGCCCAGATTACTGTAATGGCTATGCGTGGCCCAGGTAGAGGCTAGGAGCCTCATCTGGGTTTCTCATGTGAGTGCAGAGATTTAAGAGCTTGGGCCATTATCTGCTGTTTTTTCCTGTTCATTTTCAGAGAACTGGATTGGAAATGGAGTACCTAGGCTTAAGGTGTTGCCCAAATGGGATGCCAGCATTGTAGGCAGTGACTTAACCTTTTTGCCATAATGCTGGCCCCCTACTTTTGTATTATTATTTTCATTAGAATAGCACAATTTAGGGCCAGTGCTGTGACGTAACTGGTTAAGCCACTGCTTGCAGCATGAACATCCCATACAGCTGCATTCTTTGGCTTCATGGCCAGCTCCGTACTTGTGGCCTGCAAAGCAGCAAAGGATGGCCCAGATCCTTGGAACCCTGCACTCATGTTGAAGACCTGAAAGTCACTTGTAGCTCTGGCTTTGGATCGGCTCAGCTCTTCCTCTTGAAGCCATCTTGGGAGTGAACTAGCAGGTGGAAGATTTATGTCTCTCTAACTTGGCCTTTACAATAAATAATTTTTTTTTTAGAAAAGCAAATGGGAATGATTTCTGAAGACCCTCTTCTATATATAAAGAGAGACTTCTTAAACTACATGAATAAGGAGCAAGTGCAAGAATGTTTCCTTGTCTGGTGTATCTGTTACAGTTTTGAAAGACTGAGTATGAAGTTGGGTCCATATCACAGGGAAGTGTCTCACACTATTGAAAACTTGGGGCCACGGGTGTTAATTAGAGGCCACCTGGGCAAAGAAAATTGGTGACCTTTTAAAAAAACTGTATTGTGGTTGGAGAAATCTTGGGCTATAATTCTATGTTTTGTTGCTGGGAGCAGAGGTTAAAAGAGGCCTCAGGGGGCCCGGTGCAGCAGCCTAGTGGCTAAAGTCCTTGCCTTCCAATGGGATCCCATGTGGACACTGGCTTATATCCTGGCTGTTCCACTTTCCTTCCAGCTCTCTGCTTGTGGCCTGGCAAAGCAGTAGAGGAAATCGAAAAACCTTAGGAACCTGTACCCATGTGGGAGACCTAGAGGAGGCTCTTGGCTAATGGCTTCAGGCTGCAGATCAGCCTAGTTTCAGCTGTTGTGGCTACTTGTGAAGTGAACCAGAGGATGGAAGATTTTTCTCGCCTTCTCTGTAAATCTGCCTTTGCAATATAAATGAATGAATGAATGAGTATATAAATATGTATTAATTTTTCTTGGAAAAGCAGATTTAAAGGGGAAAGGAGAGATAAAGATCCTCCATCCCCTGGTTCACTGTCCAGATGGCCGCAACAGCCAGAGCTGAGCCGATCCAAGCTTCTTCCAGATCTCCCATGTGGCTGCAGGGTTCCAAGGCTTTGAGTCATTCTATACTGCTTTGACAGGCAAAAGACAGGGAGCTGGATGGGAAGTGGGGCAGCTGGGATATGAGCCAGTTTTCACATAGGATCCTGGTGCATGCAGGGCAAGGATTTAGCCAGTTGCCATTGTGCCAGGCCCTGATTCAAGGTCTTTTCAAATAAGTCATGTGAGTGTGTGTATGGTTTTCTTTTTTCAGTTAGGAGTGGCATGTTATACACTGTTTGCCTCATTTCCCTCTTGTTGCCATTGGACTTGGGATGTCCCTTTATGAGTGGTTGCCCTCCAAGGCCTGCTAGAGGCTGGCAGTTTGAAATCTTGTTACTTTTGTCTGAGATAGAATAGTACAGAGAATAGCAGCTGGGGTGTTAGTATGTCCTGAGTTCAGGTGCTCATTTTATGAAATCTGTGTGTTCCTTAACCTGACTGAGCCTCAGTTGCTTTCTGTAAAATGGTGATGATAAAAACTTTGTTTCCCTTGAGTTGGGAGTCCTAGTTTCTGCTTGAGATTTTCCCATGCTGCCCCTGTCTGAATCTCTTGTATATTACTTTAGGGCTGTGTTGTAAGTTAAGAACAGTAACTTTTTCGTATTTCTTTCTTTCTAAGATTATTTTTATTGGAATGAAAAATTTACAGAGAGAAGCAGAGATGGATTGAAAGATCTTATGTCTGCTGGTTCACTCCCCAAGTGGCCGCATCGGCTGAAGCTGAGCTGATCCAAAGTCAGGAGCCAGGAACTTCTTCTGGGTTTCCCACACAGGTGCAGGGTCTCAAGGACTTGGATCGTCCTCTACTGCTTTCCCAGGCCACACACAGGGAGTTGGATGGGAAGTGGAACAGCCGGGATACAAACTGGCACCCATATCGGATCCTGGCACATGCAAGGCAAGGACCTTAGATTCTTCTCTACCGTGCCAGACCCTCTTCTTTCCGTTGTAGCTCTAAGGGTTGGATAGCCTCTGAGCATACGTAACTTCCCCCCCCATATGTAGCAGTAGTACAGGAAACATAGATTGACCAGTAAAGGAGCATAGCTTCACTGTGGACAGTTTAGGCTGGCTGGCCTGTGGTAAAGAGCTTCCACGTGTTCAGCTTGGTGTGGAGTGTTTAATGTAGAGTGTTAAAAAAAATGTGTTATGCAGGTGGCATTTTTTTCAGACCCATCATTTGTCTAGCTTTTCAGTGCCCCTCGCATGGCTTGAAAGGTGAGCTGCGGCTGCTGCCACCACAGGCCTGAAGAAGGCTGCTGTGTGTGAGTGGCGCACATGCCTCCCCCTAACACAGCCATAAACTAACAAAGACATTTAGAAGATCCACTTCCTTAGGCAAAATCACTTGTCTTGTATTGGAGTGAGTTTCAGTTGCTGGAGTTGTATTGGGAACCGTTAGGCTTACCAGTTTCAGAGCTGGTACCAGTGGAAAGATTAGGGAAAACTTGTGGTGTGACTTTGTCTCAGTAGCATAAACATTGGAGTCATCTACAGTGTTAGAAAACAGTTGAGGCTGTGTCGTGTTTTCTCTGCAATAACCCAAATTATCTCATATCTTCATAATCATATCATCACGACAGGTAGAGCTTATTTTTTTGATCTCCAGGATCTAAAGATTTCATACTTGTAAGGTAGGCACCTCATAGTTTTCTTGTTTTGAGTTGACCTCATGTCACCTCTTACTTCTTTACTCTTGTAGTTTATAGTGTGAATTTCCCGTTTTACTCCATTTTACCCTAGATGAGAACTTGAACATGTCCTGTGGACTGAGGTTTGTCATCATGTGATGATAGGAATTCGTAAAAGCCTCCTCCTATAGCAGGAATGTCCAAACCGGTCCTCTTTTGCTTAGGCCAAGAAACCCAGGTTAGTGAGATTATTCTCAAAGAAGGTCAGAGCCAGAACCGGGTTTTCCAGACAGTAGTATTAGGAAGTGTGCTGAGGGGAGCAGTCCCTAAAAGCCAAGGGGCCACTGGGGCCGTAGAGGTGCTTGCTTGACTCACTGCTGGACCTTAGAGCTGCCGTCTTTGTGTGTTTGTGGTTGGCAATAAGTAGAAGTTTCTCAAAGTACATTGGCCCTACCTACAAACCCTTAGCGCCCCATATGACCTCGGTCACAAAACCACTTCGGGGCTTTATTTTTATCCTGGCCGTTCAATTCAAGATATGAGGTTGGTTTCTTTGCTCTCAACAGGCAAAGTTCTCTGTGGGGAGAAACAAGAGTGCCAGGGTGCAGCTGAGGCTGGCTAAACACCAAAACCACACTTTTTGTCTTTCTGGGTTTGCGACGTGACCTGGGCCATGCTGCAAGCACCAGCTTTCACGCCAGGGGGACGTCTCGACAGATTCTCACTCCACTTATTTCTTGTGTTTGTATTTTTAGGCACGTAAAATGTGGAGGAAGGAAAGGTATATCTTCCCATTCTGAGTTAGCCAGGAATCCAGGCCTGTGCACTTGGTTGCAGTCCAGTGTTTTCCAGCTGCAGGGTTTGCTCTTCCCCAGGGGTGTTGATGAGAACTCTCACAGCTCACCAGGTCTCAGGAAGCCGGATTACCAGCATATCCTGTTCGCGTGCATGTGTGTATTCTGTGTTACCCACAGGCCACTTTCCACCCCACGTGACCTTTGGTTACCATCCGGAAAGTCAGGACCCAGATACCAGTCAGAATTTCCAGACTTTGGTTTGGTTTAGACATTTTAGAAAACGTTGACAGTAATAATAGTCAAGAGACTCTGAGTGGCACACATGGCGAATAGGAAGTAATACATCCTGAGCCAAGGGGGATGGGCAGGGTCTGTGCTGTTTGCAGTCAGAGGTTTGAATGTGAACATCGACAAGAGAACTTGAAGCAGCTGCAATATACAGGAGAAGAAAAGGAGAGAATATCAGAATTAATTAAGCACATATCCCGTTTTTAGGTTTTAAGGCTGATCGTCAAATTCTCATTGGTTTTTTCTTAAAATATGCATTATTGGAGTTATATCTAAAACATTGTATCCCATGTTGTTGACTTAATTTTCCAAAAATTTGCTCATTTTAATTTGCCTGAAAGGCAGGGAGGTTGGGACATGTCTTTGGTCTACTGGTTCACTCCCCAAATGCCTGCAGCAGTTGGTGGTGGACCCGATTGGAGCCAGAAGCCTGGAACTTAACCTAAATCTGTTGCGGGTGGCAGGGACCGAAGTCCTTGAGCCATCGCTGCCACTGCCTTCTTTCTTCCAGTAGGAAGCTGGAATTAGGAGCAGAACCGGGACTCTAATCCAGGCATTCCACTATGGGATGTGTGTGTCCCAAGTGGAGTTTATAACTTGCGTACAAAGTATCTAGATTTATGTAAATGCACTATGAAGAGTTAAGTAATGTTCTAGAATAAGAATAGGCAAAGTGCTGCCCCTGATGTTTGAGTGAAGAATGGTTTTATGTTCTTACGTTGAATTGCTTTAAAGTAACAGCTTGTACCGTAGTGAGTGTGGCCCAAGAAACCCAAACAGTCTAACTCTACAGACCCGGTTTGCCTCTCCCTGCTCTGGGGGCTGCAGTGAACAGGTGAGGCTGTTAATGCTGAGGTGCTTCCTGTGGGGTACTGATTGTTAATGAGGATGTTATCTCTGTTTCCAGCAGACAGCTCTTTGTCATCCAGACCTGTCTTTGCAGTGTGGTTAGCACTCCTGACCCTGCTCATTAGATGCTGGTAGTGGATCACACACTTTTCTAAACATTCTGGATCAGAATTCTAGTTTAGGAACTTGGTGAGGTAGAAAGCAAAATTTCAAAACACACACACACACTCACACACAATGTTAAGTTTTCCTACTTTGTTTCTTATCAGAGAAAGCAATTTGTGTTTTTATGGCATAGGGATCAACAACAGTGTGAGAGAATTTGAGTAGGTAGTGATATAGGGAGTTTTCAGGATGGCAAAGTGAAAGAATGTAAGTAAGCTGTGTATTGAATAGTTTCCTTGTAGTTCTTGCTTTTATTTTAAGATTTTTTGAGAATGATTTTTGAAAGGTTTAATTGGATGTTAATTATATTTTGAGTGCACACCCCTGTTAAAATCTTTCATTTATTTTCATATTTTTGAAAGGCACAAAGATAATGCAGAGATCTTCCATCTGCTGGTCTGCGCCCCAAATGCCCTCAAAGCCATGTCTAGGCCAGGGTGAAGTGGGAGCTCTGAATTCCGTCCGGGTGTTTTACATGGGTGGCATGAACCCAAGAACTTGACTTTGAAAAGCATATTTCTCTGTATGTGAGAGGAAGAATAACCACCCTTGGCCCCAGTGTCCAGATGATTGTGAGGTCTGTGGGAATCTGCATGGTGTACTTGGGAGACTTGTTCAAAGCCAATGTAAAGATGTAGTTTTGGCATCTCATGAATAACCTGATATCCAGACTTAAGCCAGAACTCTGGCATTAGAGAATTTTCCGGCCTGGGAGAGTTGACTGAGAAAAGTCCTCCTTTGGCTCTTGACCAGCTCAGACAAGGGAGCAATCAGCTGCTGAGTTTCAGCCAACTGGAATGTATGTAGGATGTACTATAAATTGTCCCTTAGGATCCAGCTCCTAGTCTGTGAAGAACCTTCCAAATAAGAATGAAACCCATACCTTGGATCCAAACTGAAATCTGCAGCTGCTCGAAAGGAGTAGGGTAGTGAGGTGATGTTCCTGTGGGAGCAGCTCATTTTATGTAGTAACACATTGCCTATCATATGGGGTAGGAAACTACATCGATCTGTTTTGTTTTTCCCATGTTGCCTTTCTCACCAGTTTTTGTTTCCGTCTGGATTCTTGGCGAGATACTGCCTGCAGTTGTGTCGTTTGGTAATCCCTTTCTGCACTGTCCTGAACATAATGGGTTTGGGCTGAGATGGAGGATGCAAAATAGATGTTTTCTTGGCTCATGATCTTCCCCGAGTCTGTGGACTGTTTGTTTAGCTCCAGGGGAAAACTTTGGGTTTTTCCCCTCTTGGAAACCTTTCATTTTACTCATAAATATTTAGTGTTAAAGTTACTGGCTGGGGGTGGTGAAGAGGAAGGTAAAGCATTGTGGCGTGATGGGTTAAGCTGCCATCTGCAGCATTTACACGCATATGGGCGTTGGAGTCCCACCTGCTCCACTTGTGATCCATCTTCCTGCTAGTGTACCTGGGAAAGCAGTGGAGGAACACGCTAATGTTTGGGCCCCTGCATCCATGTGGGAGACCTGGAAGAAGCTCCTAGCTTTGGTCTGGTCCAACCTTGGCTAATGTAGCCATTTCAGGAGTGTACTATCAGGTGAAAAATCTCTGTGTGTCTCTCTGTAACTCTGCCTTTAATTTTTTGTTTTGTAAGATTTTTATTTGGAATGCCAATTTACAGAAAGAGAGACAATCTCTGCCTATATGCTGTTTTATTCCCCAGATGGCTGCAACTACTGGAACTGGGCCAATTCAAAGCCAGGAGCTGCTTCTGGGTCTCCCATGTGGGTGTAGGGACCCAAGAAGTTGAACCACCCTGTGCCATCTTCTCAGGCCATAAAAAGGAACTGGATCTGAAGTGGCTGTTCCACTTTTTTTTTTGTTTGTTTGTTTGTTTGTTGTTTTTTTTAAGATATATTTATTTTATTACAAAGTCAGATATACAGAGAGGAGGAGAGACAGAGAGGAGAATCTTTCATCCAGTGATTCACTCCCCAAGTGAGCACAACGGCTGGTGCTATGCCGATCCAAAGCCGGGAACCTGGAACCTCTTCCGGGTCTCCCACGTGGGTGTGGGGTCCCAAGGCTTTGGGCCGTCCTCGACTGCCTTCCCAGGCCACAAGCAGGGAGCTGGATGGGAAGTGGAGCTGCCGGGATTAGAACCGGTTCCCATGTGGGATCCTGGCGCGTGCAAGGTGAGGACTTTAGCCGCTAGGCCACGCCGCCAGGCCGATGGCTGTTCCACTTGTGATGTAGCTGCCTGCTAATGTGTCTCAGAAGGGGGCGGAAGCTGGACTGACCTGAATTTAGGAACTTCCCCCGGGTTCCCACATGGTTGCAGTGGCCCTAGGACTTGGACCATTTTCTGCTGCTTTGCCAGGCACATTAGCTGGGATCTGTATTGGAAGTGGAACAGCCAAGTCTTGAACCAGCACCCTATTGGATGCCAATGCTATGCTATCATGCTATGCTACTGCACTGGCCCTCGATGAACTTTCTGAAGTACTCTTGTATTAACTATATATTTTTTATTTTTAATAGCTTTAGTGGGTGGTTTTTCTTTGTTTTTAGCTGTCTTCTATCTCCTTATTTAAAATTTGTTGACTATCACGATTTGAGACCTATGTAGTTAGGTAACAGGTTAGTTACCAGTAGGATTGCTTTCACTGGTTTGTACTTGATGTATAGTCAGCCTATATTAAGACAAGTGATCATAGACCGGAGGAATCCTTGTGATTTATGTTCCTTGGCAATGCATTTGTAGAAACCCATGAGTTTAAATTTGGCTTTCAGTAACAGAGTTGTACTCTGTGTGTGTGTAACTTTAAACATATTTAAAAATTTGTTATTCAGAACAATTTGCTTTTTGTTACAAAAAGTGTAGCGTAACATACCTTCCTTTAATGAGTCAGCAGGATTTACTGGCATATACTTGAAGTTGTAACTTTATTACTGATGGCCTCTTATCATTTTCCCTTTAGCTTCTCTTTCTTGTTGTCAGTCTACTGTATTTTGCAGTACATACACACACACACATGCACTATGTGTGTGTGTATCTGTCTTCCCACACATCCCTATGTGTCACCTTAAATAACTGTCCTTAGTTCTGCATATTTTATGTGGATATTTTTCTCTTCAATTGCTTTCTCAGTTGTAAAACCTCTTATATTAACCCAATAGTCTCTGAGGGGATTATGTTTTTCCCTTCTTTCAGGTCATTTCCATAAATACTTAAGTGAGTACCCTTAATGCTGTTGTCCTAGGCACTGAACATAGGAAGGTGTTGTTTCTCCCCTCAGAGATGCAGTCAAATAAGAAAAATGAACGTATAAATAGGTAGTTGCAGTGCACTGTGCAGAGGTCATACAGAGGGCAAAGCTACCAACTCAGGGAGAACAGAAAACGCTACCCAGAAAGGCTACCTGTGTTCTCAATTTTGAAGGCTGAAAAAAAGTTCTTTTGGTAGATGAGGATAACAAGGAACTACGTGAGTATCAGCGTGGATTGCTTCAGAACGACAAGGGTAATTGCTTCTGAGATTCCTAGCCAAGAGTCTATCATTAGACTGTCTTGGACCATGGTACAGATGTCCACGTTGATGTTGTCCAATCAGTCAGTTGGAACTGGAGATTCATCACAAAGTAGATTGACTTGGCCCACGCTGAGAAGTGAATCCTTCAGATAGTTCTTCTCTGCTTTATTTTATGCATTAGCAAAGGTTGACTCACCCTGAAGTCATGCCTTCCATCATTCTGGGAAGCTTTCTGAGCCAAACCCAGCTTGGCTTAGGAATAAGTTATGCTTTGTGTTGTAACCATTGGCAATAAGTCTTATCCTTGGCCTTTTTGTGCACAGTAGGACTACAGCTACTGAAACAAAGGAGAAAAGGGAGCTGGACTAATACCCTTGGTGAATTTGCGTTTTTCTGGGGATGTTTCTTTTTTTTTTGATAAACATACTAAAACTATTCTAATGACATTTTTTTAAGCTGATTTGTGCCACAAATCTCTGAGATGGAGGTCCTAATTTGTAAAGCAAACTATGTTAAGGCAGTTGACATTCTCTCTGAGGAATTTCTTTGGCAGATTTTCCTTTAGGCTTCTGGACTGATCTGTAAATCAGTGTGGCTTTTGAAATACTTGCAAGTGACATGTGGCAGAGGTTGAATCAGGCATTAAGAAGATGCCCTCAGTGCCCCTGAGAAGCTCTTCCCTGTGGGCAGTGCAGACTCGGAGTCCGAGCTGCCGGGCTGCATTCCCAAGTTTCTTTTTGTTTCTGAAATCAAATATTTTAGTCTTTTTGTTTCTGCATCTGTAAAATATAGTCAACTTCATTTAAAATTCTGCTGTTATCACCAATACAGCTTGCTTGCTTGCTTGCTTGCTTCTCTCTCTCTCTCTCTCTCTTTTTTTTTTTAAAGAGATACTTATAGGTGACAGGTGTTAGGGAGACAGAGAGGGAAGTATCATCCATTTTTTAGTTCACTTCTCAAATGGCTGGAACCGGGGTGGACCAGGCTGGTCAAAGTCCTGGAACGCCATGCAGGTATTTCATGTGGATATCTGGGGTCCAGGCACTTAGGTCATCATCTTCTTCTACTTTCCCATGCGTGTTACCAGGGAGCTAGGCTGGAAATGGAGCAGTGCTCATGGGAGATGCTGTGTTGCAGGTGCCAGCTTCCCCTGCTGTCACTGCAGTTCTCTGCACCTAGCTGGAGCCCCAAACTTTTAGCACAGTTACCTTCATTTGTATCACCCCAGAGTTAGAGTCTTGGTGGAAGTTAGCACATACGGGCCAAGCAGGGAGGTTGATCAGAAGTGAAGCAGCTGGAACTCAAAGCTGATGCCCATATGAAATGTCAGTTATGCAGGCAGAGGCTCAGCCTACCACTCCCCAAATGGCTTTTTTTTTTTTTTTTTTTTTTTTTTTTGTGGAATAATAGAAAGGTATGGTAATTTTAAAAATTATTATGGTGTGATAGTGGTATAGTAAAGTGCACATATTAGAGCCATATTGGTAGGTGAATTGTGACAAACTGAGGATACTTTTTTTTGCTTATTTATTATAAAATATTTATTTTTATTTGAAAGACAGTTTTTGCAGGAAGACGATTGGAGAGGGAGATCTGTTTGCTGGTTCACTTTCTCAATAACTGCAATGTCTGAAGCTGGGAGCCAGGAGCTTCTTTTTTTTTTTTTTTAAAGATTTATTTGTTTTATTACAAAGTCAGATATACAGAGAGGAGGAGAGACAGAGAGGAAGAGCTTCCGTCCGATGATTCACTCCCCAAGTGAGCCGCAATGGCAGGAGCACGCCGATCCGAAGCCGGGAACCAGGAACCTCTTCTGGATCTCCCACGTGGGTGCGGGGTCCCAATGCATTGGGCTGTCCTCAACTGCTTTCCCAGGCCACAAGCAGGGAGCTGGATGGGAAGTGGAGCTGCCGGGATTAGAACTGGCGCCCATATGGGATCCCGGGGCGTTCAAGGCGAGGACTTTGGCCTCTAGTCTATGGTGCTGGGCCCTTGCTTTGTTTTCTTAAAGATTTTTTGTGGGCCCAGCATGGTAGCCTAGCAGCTTAAGTCCTCTCTAGGATCCCATATGGACGCCAGTTCGTATCCCTGCAGCCCTGCTTCCCATCCATCTCCTTGCTTGTGGCCTGAGAAAGCCCAAAGCCTTGGGACCCTGCACCCATGTTGGAGACTCAAAAGAAGCTCCTGGCTCCTGCCTTCAGATCAGCTCAACCTTGGTCTATGTGACTCTTGGAGAGTGAATCACTGGTTGAAAGATAT
This sequence comes from Ochotona princeps, assembly GCF_030435755.1. Lineage (NCBI taxonomy): Eukaryota > Metazoa > Chordata > Mammalia > Lagomorpha > Ochotonidae > Ochotona > Ochotona princeps. The sequence goes on along the minus strand of NC_080848.1, from coordinate 38,967,958 downwards.
TTCTGTCTCTCCTCTCTGTATATCTGATTTTTCAATAAAAAATAAATATATATATGTTTTAAATGTATTTATGTGAAAGGCAGAGTCACAGAGAGTTCTTCTACCTGCTGCTCACTCCCCAAATGGCTGTAATGTCCGATCCTGTGTCAGGTTCAAGCCAGGATCTGGGAACTTCTTCCTGGCTTCCCACATGGGTTCAGGGACCCCAGACACTTGCGAGGTCTTTTCTGCTTTCCTTGTTGAATCAGCAAGGAGGTGGATCAGAAGTGGAGCAGCTGAAACTCACCGTTATGGGAAGCTGATGCCACAGGTGGCGACTTTATGCCACAGCGCTGGCCTGTGCTGTGTTTTTCTGTTTTGTTTCTTTTTCTTTTTTTGAACTTAATAGTTTGGGTCTGGAAAGTAGAGCAGATAAGATGTAACTGACACCCCCCCCCCCCAAAAAAAAAAAAAGAAAAAAAAAAACCAGCCAACTGTAAGTGGGCCTTGCTTCCAGCCGGACAAAACAGTCTCTCACCAACAGTGCTATTGTTTTCAGTCTGAAACTCCAATGATTTGACTGTTAGTGGGAGAGGTGACATCACGGCCTGCCTATCCCTGGACATGCTTCATTCCTTTCAGAGGTGGAATCTTGGGACTTGCGCGTTGCCATGCCTGCAGCGAGGTAAATGCTCGGCTGTACCAGGCCTTGTTGTTGTCTCTGTGTAATCCATTTTTGTTCTAACAGTTGTGTGTGTTTTTTTTTTCTTTTTCTTTTGCCAGCTGCCAGTGAGGTAGAGTTGCCTCTGTTGATAAAGAGCAGATACAGACGTTCACATCCAAGTCTGAATAACCATTTTTAACTTGAAACACTTTTCTTAGGACTTGATGCGCCAAAATCCTTCCCTTATTTGGTGCCTTGCTAAAATCTGGATCCCACGCAAGGTTGCCCGGACTCCCCGTGTGCTGATCATTTGCTTTTTGGTACCCACAGGAGAGCAGTGGGTGAAGTGTCTGTGACCACATCTGCCTTCACTGACACTTGGTTCTCCTTTGGGTTCTTAGATGAGTTCTTGCTCCTCCCTTTCCTGAGCGAGTCAGAGGTTTTCCTGTACTCTCGTAGGTGGCTAGGCAGAGGTTGTTTTCAGATATTTTCCTGGACTGTGCACAATCCCTGATGTTAGTGTGTGGAGGTCACATGTGTGCCTTGCCACTTGAAGAGCCCTTCACTCATTGATCAGGCAAATTGTGGATTTATCTAGAAAAATGTTAGGATTTTTAAATTTTATTGCAGTGGTTTTATTGCCATGATAATAAGCTTTTACTGACTTGTATCTTCAACTCCTTCTCTGGCATTGTCCTCCTGCACAGTTGCTAAGTGCTTCCACTGACTAGTATGGTGTGAGCTGGACGAAGTGTGTAGCTTCTGAACCTGCCAAGACTCCTCAGCCTGTTTGGCCTGGTGGTCTCCTGGTGAATGAAAGCTGGAAGCATCATTGGGTTTTTAAAGATGAAAAATTAAGGGTTGCATCTCAGCAATCCAGACTGCGTGATGACTTTGGGCAAGTCAGTTAACTTCTCAGTACTTGATTTCCTGATATTTGCTTAATTGTTGCAAGGTTCATTGAGTTAATGGATATTAAGTGGTTAGAATTATGTCCAAAACATTTTTTTTTTTTAAGGCAGAGTTAGAGGGAAAAGCTAGAAAGATCTTCCATCTCTCAATAGCCTCAATGGCTGGGGCTGGACTGAGCCAAAGTCAGGAGCTAGGTACTTCTGGATTTCCCATGTGAATGACAGAGACCCAAGGATTTGAGACATTTTCTGCTGCCTTCCCAGGTGTATTATCAGCAAGCCAGCTTGGAAGTGGGTCAGTGAGGACTTGACCAGGTACACCGGCATTGCAATCGGGGCCATAGGCCATTATGCCATAAGGCTTGCTCCCTGTGATTGCCTGTAAGTACGGCAAGTTTGTCCGTCTGTCCTGCGTTTGTCTCCATTTGCCTTGGCAGCAAGAGTTTCTTTCCTGATTTCTTGTCTTCTGTACATTCGTCCCAACTCAGCTCCACTACCAACCAGAATATACCGGATGATTGGAAAGGCATAGTTGCAGAGAGAGCAAGAGATTTTTCCATCTTCTGGTTCACTCCTTAAATAGCCATGATGGCTGGGGCAGTCCTGAGCCGAGCCGCAAGTCGGGAACTTCATCTGGTTTCCTACTTGGGTGATGTGGGGCTCAAGCACTTGAGCCATCTTCTGCTGGTTTCCCAGGCACTTTACAGGGTGCTGGATCAGAAGTAGAGCAGCTGGAATGTGAACTGCCTCTCAGATGAAATGCTGGTCACAGGCAGTGGTTTAGCTTGCAGTGTCACAGTAACATCTTCCAGAAGGACCTTTAAAAATGCTGGATAGCCCTTAGCATTTCAACGGCTTTAAATGACATACAACTTTTTAAAAATATTTTTTAAAAGATTTATTTGTTTTTATTGGAAACGTGAATCAGATTTAGAGCGATAAAGAGAGACAAAGATCTTCCATCTGCTGGTTCACTCCCCAAATGGCCACAACAGCCAGAGTTGAACTGATCTGAAGCCAGGAGCCAGGAGATTTCTCTGGGTCTCCCTCGCTGTTGCAGTGTCTCAAGGCTTCAGGCCACCCTCTGCTGCTTTCCCAGACCACAAGCAGGGAGCTGGATGGGAAGTGGGGCTGCTGGACCATGAACCAACCCCCATATGGGATCCTGGTGCTTGCAGGGTGAGGATTTAGCCATCATGCCAGACCTGATATCCAACTCTTTTTTTTTTTTCTTACTATTTTTTTTTATTGGAAAGTCAGCTATACAGAGAGGAAGATCTTCCATACGCTGATTCACTGTCCAAAAGATTGCAGTGGCTGGAGCTGATCCGATTCATAGCCAGGAACCAGGAGCTCCCCCTGGTCTCCCATGTGGGTGCAGGGTCTCCAAGCTTTCCCAGACCACAAGCAGGGAGATGAAAGGGAAGTGGGGCCGCTGGGATTAGAACTGCTGCCCATGTGGGGAACCTGGCACATGCAAGGAGAGGACTTTAACTACTAGGGTAATGTGTCGGGCCCATTTTTTTAAACTGGAAAGTAAGATATACAGAGAGGAGGAGACAGAGAGGAAGATGAAATTTCTTCTTGTTTTTTAAGTTTTTTTTTAAGATTTATTTTTATTGCAAAGTCAGATATACAGAGAGGAGGAGAGACAGAGGAAGATCTTCGTCCGATGATTCATTCCATCCGATGATTCACTCCCTAAGTGATCTCAAAGGCCAGAGTTGTGCCAGTCTGAAGCCAGGAGCCTGGAACCTCCTCGGGGTCTCCCACGCGGGTGTAGGGTCCCAAGGCTTTGGGCCGTCCTCAACTGCTTTCCCAGGCCACAAGCAGGCAGCTGGATGTGGAGTGGAGCTGCCGGGATTAGAACTGGCACCCACATGGGATCCTAGCACATTCAAGGCAAAGACTTTAGCCGTTAGGCCACTGCGCCAGGCCCGACATCCAGCTCTTTAACAAGAATTTCTGCGATTTGATTCTGCCTGCCGCTTCAGCCTGTCTCCCGCAGGCAAAGTAAATCATCTAGCCATGCCAGTATACAGTGTTGTACTTGGGACTGTCCCACATTCTGTTCCCTTTGCTGTGGCACATCAAGGCAAGACTCTTTACCCTCTCCAAAAGCAACAGATTAATTTCCTCAGCTGTCAGATTTCAAGTCATGTTCTCTGTGAGAGGATTTACTTCTCTGATGTACCTGCGAGGTCTTTCCATTGCATCTTGTTCTTTTCCCATCATGGCACTCTTTGTTTTAGCTAAAACAGCAAGTATTATTTCCACCTTATTCACAGTTTGTACAGTGTTCTATAAGTGTAAGGTATTTAATATGCTGTAATTGAGGGAGTAACTGGGTGGGCCAATAGTATGAAAAGGACCCTGTGTATCTTTATATATGTGTATATATACGTGTATATATGTGTATATACACAATGTATGTATTGTGTATCTTTATATATATACCTATATATTTATTATACATTATATATATATGTAAGGCAGAGGGACAGTTGAGCCCCCTCATTGTTACACTGTGTTGACCCTTTCATTTGTAAGATGGACATGCCCTTGGAGAACTGGTTTCTGGCTGCCCACCTGCTCATAAAGAAGGGGCTTCAACCATTTCCTCTTACTTTGTGTGGTGTACACACAGGGTGTCCCAGCTCCCCTATTTTTTTGGGGTCAGTAGGTATGAGAGTTCCCAGGCACTGAGAGAGATGAGTCAGAGGGAAGAGTCATTTGGAAAGTAACCCAGTCAGAGCAACAGTGTTGCCCTTTGACTGAACTTTCTCTCTTTTTCTGTATACCTTGAGATGCTAAGCTGGTGGCATTTTGTGAGTTGGTTACCACAGATTGTCAGCTCCCAGCACAAGGGATTCATAAATCTTAATATGGCATTTTCCTTTGATTTCAGGCTGTTTTGGGAAATGTCTAGGAGCCCTCTGGCTCAAGTGAAATCTTTGCTGGCATGGGTGTGTTAGCTTACACCCTGTCACTTAGCCCCATAGTGGTGTCTGGCAGAAACGTGGAGAGCCCCATTGCTGTTTCTGTGACGCCTTTGGAGTGTTTGAGTTCAAAAGCTTTGAGAGCAGCAGCCTGTTATTTGGTATCACTTGTGCTGTCGTAGAATAGGATGATGCTTGCACAAAAGCTGGAGAGAAAGGTTCTATTCCGTTAGAATCATGTGCCTGTGGGCTGTTTGCCCTGGGAGGGATGCTATTGACGGTGATTCCCCTGGTGAGAGGTGGGAGGGGATCAGGACATTTTACGACCAGGGATTCTTTCATTCTTTAATTAATTAATTAAAATTATATGTATTATTTATTTTAAAAAGTTTTTTTTTTTTTTGAAAGAGAAATACAGAGAGAAGGAGATACAGAGAGAACTTTCATCTGCTGGTTCACTCTCCAAGTGGCTAAAATGGCCAGAGCTGTACCAATCCAAAGCCAGGAGCCAGGAGCCTCTTCTGGGTCTCCCATGCGGGTGTAGGGTCCCAAGGCTTTGGGCTGTCCTCAACTGCTATCCCAGGCCACAGGCAGGGAGCTGGATGGGAAGTGGAGCTGCCGGGATTAGAACTGGAGTCCATACGGGATCCCGGCGCGTGCAAGGCGAGTACTTTAGCCACAAGGCTACCGCGCTGGACTCCAGGGGTTCTTTGAAAGCCTGCTCTTCATTGCCGCACCGGCCTTAGTCCATGAAGAACCCTTGCTGGTTGTAGTGCTTGCGTGTGGTCGCCCTCGGGAGCTGTGCAGGAGGATACTTTCACTGGCACAGCAGTGCTGTAAGCAGTCAGCTCGGGTATCAACGGACTTTTCTGCTGGCTAGGGCCGGTTAGGAAGTATTTCAGGCCATCTGCTGGGAGGCTCAGTCTTGCCTTTGCAGGAGCAGAGCATCCGCAGATAACATGCGGTGAATGTGGCTGTGTTTTCAAAGTTTTCTCATGGACACTGAATTAAAATTTTCCATTGTTTTCATGTCATGAAATATTCTTCTTTTGATTTTTTTCAACCTTTAAAAAAAATGTGAAATCTGTTCTTAACTCATGGGCTATGCAGAAACAGGTGGCAGGCTGGAGTTTGTGTGTGGGCTGTGTTTTGCCAACCACTGATCCAGCCCAGTGCTTCCCAGGTCTGGCTGACTTGCAAAATCACCTGGGGCCTTTGAAAGGGCTGATTAGAACCTCTGCTTTCTCCTCCTGAGAATTCTGATTCTGCAGGACTGAGGAATCCATACATTAACGTTTATGTTCTTAAGGTTTTGTTTTGTTCTCTTCTGCCGAGTCACTCCCCAAATGCTCCTGATGGCCAGAGCTGAGCCCAGTTTGGAGCCAGGAACTTAAGCCACATTTCTCGTGTGGGTGGCAGGAATCCAGTTGCTATCTCTGCTGCCTCCCAGGGTTTGCATTAGCAGGAGGTCGGGGTAGAACCCAAGCACGCCAGTGTAGACTGTGGCTTAACCACTAAGGCCAAATGCGTGTGCCAGGCATTTCCTTCTGTTTTTTTTTTTTTTTTTTAAAGATTTATTTTATTTTTATTACAAAGTCAGATACACTGAGAGGAGGAGAGACGGAGAGGAAGTGGAGCTGCCGGGATTAGAACCAGCGGCCATATATGGGATCAAGGCGAGGACCTTAGCCACTAGGCCACGCCGCCAAGCCCTTCTTTCTGTTTTTATACAAGCTGTTCGTATGCAAATATACTCAAGTTGCTCAGCCTTCTCATTTTGTAGTTACAGCTGTGAGGAGTTGGTATGGCTTCTCAATAGTTACATAGCAAATAAATCTCAGTAAAAATTTAAGTCAAGGGCCCGGTGCGGTGGCCTGGTGGCTAAAGTACTCGCCTTGCATGTGCCGGGATCCCATAAGGATGCCAGTTCTAATCCAGGCAGCTCCCCTTCCCATCCAGCTCCCTGCTTGTGGCCTGGGAAAGCAGTTGAAGACGGCCCAAAGCACTGGGATCCTGTTCCCGCGTGGGAGACCTGGAAGAAGCTCCTGGCTTCAGTTCTGCGCGGCACCGGCTGTTGCAGCCACTTGGGGAGTGAATCATCAGACAGAAGATCTTCCTCGCTGTCTCTCCTCCTCTCTGTATATCTGCCTTTCCAATAAAAATAAATCTTTTTTTTTTAAAAATAAATCTTAAAAAAACTGTTTTTGAGTCCAGGTCTTCTACGTGGGGGTCAATGGCCTTCATACCAGTCTGTGCTATTCCTCCTCCAAGGAACATACAGATAGTAAATACATATGTGTGACTCCTTTCCTCCTGCCTGGTGCTGATTTTCCTCCTGAGGGACAGCCAGAAACTCTGGAGTTCGGCTGTCCCTGTGCTTGCTGACTGCGTTTTCGGTAACTGACTGCTGGTTTGACATTTAACTCAGTTTCCCTTCAAGTCTTTAAGCTTTCACTGGGAGAGGCAATAAAACAATAGCAGGTGAGTTGCCTTAATAATGTGTAAGACTTGTTGAGGCAGCACAAGCTTGTATTGCAAGGCTGAGCACCACTGTAGAAAGGAGTACATTGGTTCCACCAGGCAGTTTTAGATGGCACATGTTACACTTAAGTTCACCTGGCTCAGATCCAGCCATCGGAATGGAGCATCTTTACATGGAGGGTGTGCGTAATTACAGCTAACTGAGCTGTGGTTCAGGGTAGAGTAAAGGTGAGGAGAAGTCACCATCCTTGCTCTGTGTCCGCTCGTGCGGCTCACTGCTCCCAGTACGAGATTCGAGGACTGGTTTTGATAGACGCTGTCTTCCTGCAAGACGTTTTGAGTCCTGTTACTTGGCCTAACTGTACTACTTCTTTATATCCTGGAAAGAGAAACGCTGAAACTACTCATGAGTATTTATAGGCTCAGTTAGATACTTACTACATCACTGCTTGGTCTCCACCTTTGAAGTTCCTCACTTTCCTTACCATCCTTTAAACGAATATACGTATTTTTTAATTTTTTTAATTGGAAAGACAGATATACAGAGAGAAAGAGATACAGAGAGGAAGATTTTCCATCCATTGGTTCACTCCCCAGGTGACCACAACGGCCGAAGCTGAGCTGAGCCAGAGCCAGGAGCCAGGAACTGCTTCTGGGTCTCCCACGTGGGTGCAGAATCCCAAGGCTTTGGGCCGTCCTCCACTGCTTTCCCAGGCCACAAGCAGGGAGCTGGATGGGAAGTGGAGCTGCCGGGATATGAACTGACACCCATAATGGATCCAGGTGGGATTTTAGCCACTAGGCTGTGGCGCAGGGCCCTCCTTACCATCTTACATCTCACCTGCCCCAGAGACTTTCCTTTTCTAGATGTAGCGACACTGCGTGGTGCCTTCCGGCACATTTTGAGGTCCACAGACCTTGGCTTAGGTTTTGGAGTATAAATAAAGTTAGCAGTTTGGGGATGAAATGTTTATCTTTGTTGTTAGACTGTAAACTCTGGCATATGGGGGTTAGTCTTCCTGGTTGTCCTTTTTTCTTTTTTTTTTTTTTTATACCTGGCGTAGGAGCACAAGGGTGATGGTGTCATGCAGACAGCTGGACCAGCGCACCTACATCCTCTACCTGTGGTCTTGCTGTTGTACAGAGACTGATACATGGGTACTGCTCACGTGTTCTGAGAGTCCTGGACATTTTCCTAAGAAGTTAAATTTCCAAGTAGAAATTAGGTTTCCACCTGTGTTGTCTCATGTCTAAGAGAAAAGAGCCCCCTTTAAAAAATGCAATCAAGTTTAAAAAAATACTTGTATATGTAAAAACCCTAGATAGCTAAAACAATGTTATACTTCCCCATAACGCTTTTAAAATGCGTCTTGGAATTCCTATTAATGCTAAGTAAAATCTTACTATCTTAAAATGATGCACTTTCCAGAAGTTAAGTCTTCCACACAGCTGTTCAGAAGCAGAACCAGTTACTTAAGAACTGAAAATGCACATATTCCAGAATCCCTTCCTCTGAGTAGCGTCGTTCCCGTCTTTACCTTGAGGTTCACATACCTAGGACGAATTCTGAGTTCTTATTTCCAGGTCTTCTATAATAACATGCTTTCCTTGAAATACTTTAAATTTGTGTTATTTCATATGAAACTTCTAGCTGGGAGTTAGGTAATGCTTGTTAGAAGCTCTATTTTTTTCATTTTTTAAGTTATTATCATTTTATGATTCAGTTCCATAGGCCCTGGTATTTCCCCTTGCCCCACACACACTGGGTTCTCTTGCACAACAGCGCGGTTCTCGTCAACAGTCACAAGTCCACCATTGTGGGCATGGACAGTGGCAGAGTCCAGCATCCCATTGTGAAGACATATCCAACTCTATTTTATAGTTAATGCCAGGGCAGGCCTTCCTGGGCGTGACCAGAGGCCTCCTATCCCGCCACCGCCATCTGTGTCTCTTTGGCTTAAGCTCAGGAATCATAGTGAATTAATTGGTTTTGGTTTTAAACTAGGAGCCGGGAGGCCTTTAATGATTGTGACGCTGTCCCTGGGGCCTATACCCAGGAAGCACTTTTAGCTTCTGTTGAACCGTGAGTATAAATATACAGGGGAGACCTGGGAGCAGATAGTCTCACAGTCTGAGGAGTCTCATTTCTTTCTCCACCTGAGCGAAACTGTCAGTAATGTGTAACAGAACAGTGTCAGAAATGGAAGCCGCTTCCTGGTGATGTGTGTAAGAGGCTGGAAGCCGAGCTTGTCTTCCCTGACTGGGCTTCTTGTCAGGAGTTCTGCAGGTTGTGTCTCAGTGCTTGCTGACTTGAGGTTGTCATTTGTGAATGTTTTTAGGCAGGTTTTGCTCAATGTGTAACAAATCTGTTCCCTGCATGTATTTTGCCTTACCTTCTGGATTCATCTATATTTTAAACTCCTTTTTCTATTGAAGTAGTATTGGTGTGATTAGAGAAGGTATGATAGGGTGTTAAAAATGAAACTGTGGTTCTCATTAACCAAGATCAAGAAGAGTAGTTTGTGAAGTTCCTAAGGCTCCTTTCACACCCATTAGTTGAAAAGCAATGTGTTGAAATCTACTTTTCAGTTCAATGAGTTTTATATGCTGCCCGTTAGGAAATGTAAATAGAACCATAATGTTCCCAAACCTCTTCGGGCTCTTGTTTTATCCCACAGGGCACCTAGTGCACACACAAGTTTCCTACTCAGTCATTAAGAAGAACTGCTGTTTGGATGTTCGCTCTTCCTCATACAGCACTTCCTTGAATGAACTCGCCACTCCCTTCTCTTTCTATGGTAGATACAAACGAAGGGAAGGAAAACTGTACTTGGAATCAGAAGTAGATTCAAGTTTTTCTTTCTCTCTTTTTTTAAATTTAATTTTGTTTTTTGCCTTGCGTTGTTTTTATTTTTTAACTGAAAGAGACAGAGCTCTCATCAAGTGGTTCACTCCCTAAATGCAGTGACCGCACTGGTTGGGACTTGGCCAGCCCATAGCCAGGATCTATGAACTCAGTCCAAGGTCTCATCAATGGCTGGGATCCAAATACTTGAGTCATCCCTTTCTCCTCCCAGGAATGAGCGTTTGCAGGGAGCTGGTGTGAGAACTGAGGCAGTCCAGTTTGCGATGCAGACATCCTACCCACTAAGTCAAGCCCTTGCCACTAGGTTCAGGCTTTAACTGTGCGATGTACTGGTTTAAAATTACTTGTTTTTTTTTTTTAAAGATTTATTCATTTTTATTACAGCCAGAGATACAGAGAGGAGGAGAGACAGAGAGGAAGATCTGTCCGATGATTCACTCCCCAAGTGAGCCACAACGGGCCAATGCGTGCCGATCCTAAGCCGGGAACCTGGAACCTCTTCCAGGTCTCCCACGCGGGTGCTGGGTCCCAATGCATTGGGCCGTCCACGACTGCTTTCCCAGGCCACAAGCAGGGAGCTGGATGGGAAGTGGAGCTGCCGGGATTAGAACCGGAGCCCATATGGGATCCCAGCGCGTTCAAGGCGAGGACTTTAGCCGCTAGGCCACGCCGCCGGGCCCTAAAATTACTTGTAATTCTGGCTTGCCTTGGATCTTAGGGGTGGTAGTAGGCTTGAATGAATGAGGTGGGTTATTATCATTTTATTCTATACCTTTAACATTTAAATATGAACAATGTAGTCAACTCAAAGAAGATTTCCTGTGCTTGTAAATATGTTAACTACCTTATTACCAGTAGCTATGAGAAGAGATAAGTGAGATAAAACAGGAAGAAGGGTAGGTATTTAGCCTTACAGTTAGGATGCCCTTACCCCATATGAGAAGACCAGGGATTGACTCTGGCTCCTACCACAGCATCCTGTGAATGCAGGTCTGGGAGACAGCAGTTCTAACTCGACTAACAGGGTTGATACCAAACATTTGGGAGACCAAGACTGAGTTCTGGGCCCTTGCATTTGGCCTGTTGGTTATGGGCTTTGGGTGATGAGCCAGCAGTTGGGAGCTCACTTTTCTCTTTTTTTCTCAAATAACAACAAAAAAAGCAAAAACAAAAAGGATAGAGAAACTGAGGGTGTATATTTGTATATTTTTACCTTTATTTGGAATAATTTCATATCTGTAGCAAAGTAGTAACAGTAGTACAAAGAACTGAATATCCTTAAATTCTCCAATTAGCATATGATCTCTTGCTTAATTGTCTAAGAGAGAATGTCAGCCTAACAATTGTTTTACAACAGGCCAGACACTTAACAGGCCTTATTTAATCTTTCAAATAGTCTAGTACCATATTTCCATAGCGTAGAAAGCAGCAGTGGAGTTTGGGGAGGTTCCACCACCTGCCTGAGAGCCCACAGCAGCCGAGTGGGAGACTAAAGTACGTTTGGTAGGAAGGTCCTTGCTTCTCACCTCTTCTTTTACTTGAAGCTCTGGAGATTGCATTCTATCTGCCGTGTAGCCACTAGTGATGTGTCTGGCAGCTCTTCCTCATCTTTCCTATTGTTTATAGGAACCAAGCAGGCCTGACCCTTAAAGACAGATTATTTTTAACAAAATATCCTCGCTCAGTGTTTGAGCTTGAGTTTCTGAGAAAGTCCTGCTAGTCAAAGACCGAATTCCATGTGCAGTTTGATGGTGAGGTCACTGGTGAGGTAGGGATGTGTACCCCTTTTTTCACACCTCTTTCTGTTTAAAGATTTATTCGTTTGTATTGAAAAGCAGATTAGATTTAGAGAGAAAAGGAGAGACAGAAAATCTTCTATCCACTGGTTTACTGCCGGAGTGGCTGCTATGGCCGGAGCTGAGCTGATCCGAAGCCAGGAGCCAAGAGCTTCTTCCGGGTCTCCCACACGGGTTCAGGTTCCCAAAGCTTTGAGCCATCCTTGACGGCTTTCCCAGGCCACAGGCAGGGAGCTGGATGGGAAGTAGAGCAGGCGGGACATGAACCAGCACCGATATGAGACCTTGGCAAGGCGAGGGCTTAGCCACTGAGTCAATGTGCCGGGCCCCACACCTCTCTATTTCTTATAAGATGAAACCACCATAGTTTTGCCATGGGGTAAGCTAGAGATATTTTGTCTCCAGCAAAGTGTCCTAGGTGACAGACTGTCATTTGCCATAACCGTCCTTCTGAGGTCGACTTTTTAAAAATTTTTCTAAAGATTTATTTATTTTTATTGGAAGGTCATATACAGAGAGGAGGAGAGACAGAGAGGAAGATCGTCCATCCATTGATTCACTCCTTAAGCAGCCGCAACGGCTAGAGCTGAGCCAATCCGAAGCCAGGAGCCAGGAGCTTCTTCTGGGTCTCCCATGCAGGTGCAGTGTCCCAAAGCTTTGGGCTGTCCTCGACTGCTTTCCCAAGCCAGAAGCAGGGAGTTGGATGGGAAGTGGGGCCGCGGGGATTAGAACCAGTGCCCATATGGGATTCCTGGCATGCAAGTCGAGGACTTTAACCACTACGCCATTGCTCTGGGCCTAAGACTTTTTTTTTTTTTTTGAAAAGCAAGTGAGAGAGATAGCAGGATCTTTCATGTGCTACTCACTATTCAAATGGTCACAGTGGATGGGACTAAGACTGGGCCAGGCCAAGGCCAGGCTCTTCTTCGGGGTCTCGTTGGTGGGTGCAGGGACCCAGGAGCTTAGACCTGCATCCCATGTGGGCACTGGCTTGTATCCTCACTGCTCCACATCTGTGCAGCTCCCTGTTCATGGTCCGGGAAAAGCTGGTGATTGAAGTATTTGGGCTCCTGCCACCCACATGGGAGACCTAGATGAAGCCTAGCTCATTCCTGGCTGTTGCGGCTGTCTTGGGTCTCTGCCAAACATGTGGGAGACCTGGATTGAGGTCCCAGCTCAGCCCAGCCCCAACCGTCACAGGCATTTGAGGAATGTGCTCACTGGGCTCCATCTGTGTGCCCCACAGATCTAAAAAATGATACTCTTTATTCTTCCTCACTGACCACAGGGTCCTGCATGTGTTGTTTCTAGGTGACAAAGAGGTTTTATCTTTAGGATCTGCACTTAAGATTGTAGGTTGGTGGCTCATGGGCCTGATCGAATGGCAAGTGTATCTTTGGAATAAGCTTAATATCTAGGCTTTTTTCATTAGTAGTCAGAATTTTAAAGCCATAGGATTTTGCATAAACATCCAGATTCCGGTTTCCAGTTTGGGCCCTTGTCTGCAGAGCATTTGGCTAGCACTAGTGTGGAATGGGCCACAGGTTACTATTTTCCCTGTGTGCCTGTTTCATGTCTGATCTCCTGTAGATGGAAATTTTCAGCTCTACATCTGGAGCTTGAATGCCGCTTTTATTTTATATTTGGGTTGGTTTATTTAATTAAATTTGAGAGGAAAGTAGAGACACATAGAGGGAGTGTGCCCTCATTTGCTTATTTATCTGCCTAATGGCCTCAGTTATGTAGGCACTGGTGGACTTGATGCTAGGAGCCAGGAATTCAGTCCAGGTCTCCCTTGTGGATTACTGGATCCCAACTACTTGGGCCATCACTGCTGCCTCTTAGGGTCTGTCTGTGTGGTAAGGAGCTACAGCCGAGCACTGAAACTGGATACTCTGATGCGGGACATGGTCACGATAACTGGTGCACAAACGCCTGCCCTGAAACTCCAGCTTTAAAAGCTGGTTAGTGGAGTCACCTTACATTGCCCTTTGTTATCAAAGAAGAACACTGCTTTCCTGGGCAGGTCGGAAAAGAGCTCATGAATAATATTAGGGACTTCTCTGAAGTCACTGTTATCCTCGTCCTAAGTTCCTTTCCATCATTACAGAGCCAGAGTGACTCTCAGAGCCACAGTCAACTTGATGTCTGGCTTAGTCCATGCATTCCTTGCACACGGGCACCGCTGCCAGCAGAGGGTGCTGTTTGCTCACCAAGCCTGCTGTGGTCTTGGCTGAGCTGAGCAGCAGCTGTTGGGCATGTGCCCTGCATCTCTGTGAGCATTTGGGCATGTCCATTTGGTTCCCATCCCTAGTGCCCACCCCTTAGACCCTGGCCAGGTTATTGTGTCACTGGGGACTTTGTTCAGTAACAGGAAACTGGGGAAAGTTTAATTGTTTTCTCCTCTCCCTTTTTCCCATGCAGCTGAACAAAAGGTTCATCCTCAGTTTTCTCCATGCCCATGGGAAGCTGTTTACCCGGATTGGGTAAGTGTGCAGGATGTTTATTTTATTTTCCTACATTACAAGTCATTTTGGAATTTAATATTGTTAGCAACTAGACTGTGTTTGTAACTGAGGGCACAGGGTGTGAATTCTTAGAGGCCTCCACCTTCCCTCTCTTGCCTCCTGGGCTCATGAATTTTGGGCAGGATTGCCTGCCACCTCCCTGCCTCTTCTTTCTCCACCTCTTACTAAAACCCCCCTATACCCAGTCTTTTCCCAGTCCCCACCCCCACTCTCTGTTTCCCTTGCCTTCCAGCTCAGTCCCCAGTGAGTTCCTCCAGGCAGTCCTGTGAAATCTCTGGGTGCACTGCCAGGGGTCCACTCATGTCACCTCATCTTCCTTGCTCCATTTCCTTCTGACCCATACCCCTTCCTTGGAGCTCTGGTTCCTGTACCACATCGCTGATCTCAGAAAACAGCAAGACTGTTGTGTAGTTTCATCATGTAACATGGAATCACACATAAGCCTCAGGGAAGGTAGTGTGGGCAAAGCCCTGTTTCTTTATCCCTTAAATCCCTGGGAAGAAATGAAGTTTTTTTTTTTTTTTTTTAAAGATTTGTTCATTTTATTACAGCCAGATATACACAGAGGAGGAGAGACAGAGAGGAAGATCTTCCGTCCGATGGTTCACTCCCCAAGTGAGCCGCAATGGGCCGATGCGCGCCGATCCGAAGCCGGGAACCTGGAACTTCTTCCGGGTCTCCCACGCGGGTGCTGGGTCCCAATGCATTGGGCCATCCTCAACTGCTTTCCCAGGCCACAAGCAGGGAGCTGGATGGGAAGTGGAGCTGCCGGGATTAGAACCAGTGCCCATATGGGATCCCGGCGCTTTCAAGGCGAGGACTTTAGCCGCTAGGCCACGCCGCTGGGCCCAGGAAGAGATGAAGTTTTGAGAATTCTGTCGTGCACCAGTTTTGACTCAATGTGTAGAATTAGTGCTGCTAACTCCTGACCTACTGCTTGCACAGTACGGTAAATGTGCGCTGGATACCTGCCTGTAATACACTCTCCCTGGGTACAGGAGGGTTGGCAACGGTGCCCCACACAGGTCCCCCTGAAAATCATTATTGCTTCCAGGTGAGTGGTTTGTTGTGAGCCACCTTTTGGAGTAGTTGGTTTTAACACTGACTCCCTGCTTGTTGTCACTGCTTCCCTTCCTGGTCTTTCCTAACTGTAAGCTTGTCCATTAATGCTCTGGGAGGCTTGTTTGATGCTAAGAGGAGCTGTGTCATTTTCCACTTGACTTGTATACTTTGCTGAGAAACTGAAAAGCTTTGGTCTGCTTGAAGAAACACTGTTCCATGGATGATGAACTAGAAAGTATTTTTTATTTCATTTCATTTGTTTCCTGAGCAAGAGTGATGGTGATGGCCATTGTGGGGGCAGGGTTTTTATTTATTTATTTATTTATTTGAGAGACAGATCAAAAGTGCCCACATCAGCCACACTAGGTTCATGCTAAAGCTAGGAGCCAGGAACCTGATCCAGGTTTCCCATGTGGGTGGTGGATCTCCAGCTGCTTGAGCCATTCCTCCTGCCTTCCAGGGTGTGCATGTTAACAGGAAGCCGGAGTCAGGAGTGGAACTAGGGCTGAAATGTAGGTGTTCTGATACAGGATGGGGTATCTTAACTGCTCCGCCAAATGCTTTTCCCTGAGGACTTTTTGCTGCTTTCATTTGTTTGAAAGACAGAGTGACAGAGAGGTGGGGACAGGTAGAGAGAGCCCTCTTTGGCTGGTTAACTCCCCCAGTGGCTGTAACAGGCTAATGCCAAGAACTCCATCCAGAGCTCCCATGTGGTACAGAGGTCCAGGCATTTGGATCATCTGCTGCTGCCTTCCCAGACACCATTAGCAAGGAGCTGGATAAGAAGTGGGGGCAAGACTCAATGTCAGGCACTCCAGTATGGGATGCTGACCTCCCAAGCTGGTTAATCTATGTCAGAGTGCCGTGGGGTGGGGGGTGGGGTTATTTGAATTGAGCTGGAAAATTTTGAGACATGCCAACAGGTGAATGTGTGTAGGAAGAATAAATTAGATGTGTCTGTGCTTCCATTTCATGTGCTGCGCTTCCTCCTACCCATTGGTGTAAACTCCAGTCCTGCCAGTGAAATCAGTTAATGTTTCAGGTGTCAGTGAACAAATCCTAAGGCATGGAGAGGACTGAGTAGGCTACAGTAGACCCAAGCCAGACACTGTGGATGATGTAAATACGCACTGAGGAGTGAGTCAGGTGGGACCAGCGCCTTGGCATGGCTTGTAAAGCTGCCACCTGACGCACCTGTGTCCTATGTGGGTACTGATTTACGTCCCTGCTGCTCCACTTCTGGTGTGTGTCTCTGCTGTCTCCCTGGGAAAGCAGTGAAGGATGGCCCAAGTCCTTGGACTCCTGCACCTTCACCAGAGACCCAGAATAAGTTCCTCGCTTCTGGCTTCAGATTGGCTCAGCTCTGGCTGTCATGGCCATTTTGAGAGTAAGGCAGCATATGAAAAATTGCTTTCTGTCTCTGTCTCTTTCTCTCTGTGACTCTGCATTTCAAATAAATAAATATTAGGATAAATAGAGTGAATCAAATTGGGAGGCCAGTTTTGTGGCATAGTGGTTTAAGTTGGTCACCTGTAGTGCTGGTATCCCATATGGGTGCTATTTTGAGTCTCAGCAGCTCCACATTACATACAGCTCCCTGCAAATAAACCTGGGGAGGCAAGGGAAGATGACCTAAATGCTTGGGCCCCTGCCTCCCACATCAGACTTGGAAGAAGTTCCTGGCTCCTTGCTTTGGCCTTGGACAGTCCTGACCTTTGCAGACATCTGGGGAGTGAACCAGCAGTGGAAGAACTCTCTCTGTCTTCCTCTCCTCGCAACTCTGACTTTCAAAATAAATACATTTTTCTTGCTTTTTTTTTTTTTTGAAGATTTATTTTTTACTTGGAAGGTAAAGTTACAGAGAGAAGGAGAGAGATTTTCCGTCTGCTGCTTCACTCTGCAAGTGGCCACAACCGCTGGAGTTGAGCCAATCTGAAGCAAGGAGCCAGGGGCTTCTTCCGGGTCTCCCATGCGGATGCAGGGTCCCAAGGCCTTGTGCCGTCCTCGACTGCTTTCCCAGGCCACAAGCAGGGAGCTGGATGGGAAGTGGGGCAGCTGGGACATGAACCGGCGCCCATTATGGGATGCTGTGCCACAGGCAGAATCTATACAGGCAGAGTACTATGCCATGGTTCCGGACTCAGTCTTCTCTTCAAAAACAAAAACAAAACAAAAAACAAAAAACAAAAAAACTGGATCAAGTGGCTTTAGTCTCATCTCACAACACAATTCACAGAGCAGGAAATATTCTTGTGCTGTGTTCCAAGTGAAAAGCTGATGGTACTCTCCTTATGACTATATCTCTTTTAGTTTTCATTTTTTCATCATCCTCTCCCTCACTGGCTTTGTGAACACTCGATATTTCTTCTGTGTTCCTTTTCCTGTGTTTGTGCACTGAGTTTTTCTGTGAGACAGGAGTTACTTCCCACACTGAGGACTCACGGCATTCGGAGGCAGATCATTTGTTGCCGGGCTGTCCTTTGAATGAAGTGTATCCCCCAGCCTCCCTGGCCGGTGGGCCACTACCTGCCAGGGTCACACCTCACCTATCAGACTGTGATTGAAAATGTCCTCTGATTTTGCCAAATGTTCTCCAGTGGGGGCGAAATTGCCCCTTTGTGAGAATCACTATTCTAGGTGTTTACTCCCCGGCCGGAGATCTCTGGGGCTTAAAATGTGTAAATCTTGATCCTCAGTGTAGGAATACTCACCATATATAACGTTAAGCATTAATTACCCTCCACTTTTTCAGTTCTCATAAACACAGGTATTTTAAGGAAAGTTTAAAAAACAATGGCTGAAAAGGCTGGAGAAAGATCTAGAGGTCCAAATTAATCTTAATAAAATTAAGGTAAACATATTTATTTGGAGATAGCTGTAGGGTGCCCTGTTTTTAAACATGAAGAAACCATAACCAGATTTTTATAGGGTGATAGTAACATAGGCGGTGTGTAGCCGGAGCACTTTGTGTTAGGTGTAAGACAAGTTCACAGAGGGGACTGTAGGAGTTTTCTTTGGAGGGTTGCAAAAGAACCGGTTATTTCGTTTGTCTGACATGGTTTGCCGTGGTTCAGATTATTTATCAGGATCTCTTCATTCCTGGGTACAACAGATTCTATCTTCAAAGCCACTTTCACCTTTACAAAAATCAGAGTAGCTGTCAGTAAGGTAAAATAGGTGTTAATTTTTGGGCACTTCAGCCGCTTGTTGAGTGTTCCTCTTAATACTGTCCCGAAGGGGAAAGGGAAGTGTGAACCTAAGATTTACTCAGTAAGGTCCAAACAGCAATAGCATGTCTACTGGGGTGGGAGCGGGGCAGTGTCTAAAACGAGGAGAGCGAGGAGGCCAAGCCACACACAACATCGTGGACTGTTGCCTAATTACTAAGAAGATGTGAAATGTGGGAGGCGTTGAAAATGAATTAAGACTGAGAAGATTGTAATGGGGAGCAGCTGAAGGCACATCCCGGCCCCGCCCGCCTGCCTTCTCAGAGTGGCCCTCCGCTCTGCGACTGCTCAGTGCCTCCTGTCCACAGTTGCATCAGTAAATGCTTGAGTGCCTACTGTGTGTCAGACACGGCCAGAGGGTCAGCGCTGGAGGCAGGCCCAGGTGGCAGGAAGGGTTTGTTAGTCACCACTTACTAGTTGCAGGACCGAGGGAGTCAACAAGTCAGAGCTTCCGTGGGCGGCAGTTTCCTTATCAGTCGAAAGTGAGATCTCATTCCAGTCCTCAGGTTGTGTAGCCCCATGCCCTTGTGCCCTCATACCCATCGCGTTGTCTAGTGTGAATGTTTGGTTTTGGTTTTGTGTCCCTGGATTGTTCCTGTCTTGCTCAGGTTTTAAGGGTTAAGAAGTTGAGCAATGCAAGGAAGCCTGGTTCTTGTCCATAGAGAGTGTTGTCTAGTTCGGCTGTGTTCCTCGGCCTGAGGATCGGGTGCTGCCCCGTTAGTCACCCTCTGAGTCACTTTCGGGTCTGAGAGACGGTTCTCGAAACTGCTCTTCAGACAAGCCAAGGTGTCTGTAGAGACCCCTTCGTAAGTCAGTTACATCCTGAAAATGAGGGTCTCTCCTGAGGTCATATGGACGGGGCCAGAGGGCTCAGTCAGCGTGCACTGTGGCTCCTGACGGAGGGGCGCTTTGGGCGCTTTCAGGGGGAGGTAGATCCGACCGCATCTGGGTTCCACTCAGGGGCTGGGAAGGAGGCAGCCTGCTGACTCTTGACTTGCAGCACATAGAATCATTTTGCTGTAAAAGTTACCACTTTAGTCTTGCTCGCTTGCCTTGTCCTGCTATTTGCTTGAAGCACAGATTGATGTATTTATTTTGGACTTTGACTTTTTAAAAAATGTAATGATTGTTGTCTTGACTTATTTTTGAAATTAACAAATGTTTCAAAACACTCATTGTGGGAAGATCTTTTTTCTTTCCATACATACAGCGCTTATTGTAAAATATTTTAAAAATGCAACAAAACCAGGAAAAGATGAAAGGACTTGTCCTCTTACTTCTCAGAGGTGATTATCTACCTTTACCATTCGGTGGTTTTTTTTTTTTTTTTTCAGTCTTTTTCTCTGCGCACCAAACACACACACTTTCTATAAATATGTTTAGAAAGGGATCCTATTAAATTGCTTTAAAACTGTTTCGTGTAATGTATGTTGAACTTTGCCATACATTATTAGAAAGTGTGACACGGCTGCACAGCGGCAGTGCTGGGAGTGTGCGTGAGCCCAGCCTCTCCCATGCTGGGCCTTCCAGGATGCTGCCGAGCTGGTGGTGGTACAGATGAGTGTCCTCTGGCTTCTGTTTTGTTTCTTTTCTTTTCTTTTCTTTTTTTTCCCCTCTTCTTCCTCTACTACTGCTGGCTACTGTGGTTTCTTCTTGGCTAAATTTTTCTGATTGTTACTTCAGTAATGCCCCCAAATCCTTATAAAAACAAAACATTCCAGCGAAGGCTAAGATCTCTTTCGGCCGTTCTCCCAACCCCTGTGCCTTGGACTATGCTTTGGGTTATGTGTTTCTTCAGACATGTTTGCTGCACTTGCGTCCTGAGGTACGAACACGTGCCCATAAAAACACAGACTTTTGTTCTAAGCACAATGTGCTGTCACGGTCTCTCTCTCTTTTTTTCCCCTTCTGTAAAATGGGGCTGAGCTAAGATGATTTCCTCAAGGAGAAAAACATAAAATCACTAACAGGTATTACGAGGTCAAAGTCAAGATAGCATTTTGGTCACAAAATTGGCCCCAGCAACTTTTAATCCACAACAGGAGTTTTTAAATCTGTGCCCCCTCCCCTCTGTCGCCTGATGATGCTGATTGTCTGGGTGGATTCATTCTTTCTTTCTTTCTTTCTTTCTTTCTTTCTTTCTTTCTTTCTTTCTTTCTTTCTTTCTTTCTTTAAGATTTATTTTACAAAGTCAGATATACAGAGAGGAGGAGAGACAGAGAGGAAGATCTTCCGTCCAATGATTCACTCCTCAAGTGCCCGCAACGACCAGTGCTGTGCTGATCTGAAGCCAGAGTCCTGGAGCTCTTCCAGGTCTCCCATGCAGGTGCAGGGTCCCAAGGCTTTGGGCTGTGCTTGACTGCTTTCCCAGGCCACATGCAGGGAGCTGGATGGGAAGTGGGGCTGAGGAATTAGAACCGGCGCCCATATGGGATCCCAGTGCATGCAGGGCGAGGACTTTAGCCGCTAGGCCTCGGCGCCGGGCCCTAGATCCTTCTTTCATATCTCAACATTTGAAGCTACTCGTAACTTACATCCTTACATACTGCCCCCACCTCTTTTTTTTTTTTTTTTTAATAAAACAAGGAAAATGTGAACATCTGACCTGGTACTGGTTTGAGATTTCCTTCTGACCCAGGCAGTGTTAATGGTTCTGTTTCAATTCCCACCCTGGGGAAGAGGCTTCCTCAGACCGTCTGGCCCACGTGACACTCTACCCTGTCGTTCTGGGCTGGCTCTCTCCTGCCTTTCAACACGGAGACACATGGCTCTGAGACTTGCCCAGTGTGGCTGCTTTTCCAGCAGCGTGAACTCCGCTGTTCTCGTAATGGGAAGTGCTGGCCCCCCTCCCCATCTCCGAACAGAGCGAGGACTGCACAGTGTCAGGATTTAAAATGAAACCTTTGTTACAGCCCATGGGGAAAAGTAGATCCAGTCCAGCCCCAAACATATCACTCTCTGCCATTCCAAATCTACCAGGAGTTTTAACGGCTCTGAAACTTTTTAGAGGACGAAAAGAAAAGTTTAGCTTTTGGTGGGGGGAGGGGTGTGGAGAGGCACCTCAGATGGCACAGGAGGGGGAAGCCAACGCACAGCATGTTTTGTACCAACGAAAATGAGGACAGCTCAGCAGAGAAGGGATTTGGAATGTAAACTGTAATTGACCCATAGCTGTGGCATGACTTCTGGGCATTAGAGGGTCAGACATAGGAGCTGCCATCCAAGGGTGAGGCATGAAGATTGCCAAGATTCCACAAAGCTCTGGAGTTTTCTAATCCGGGGAGGGTATAATTCAGCGGGGGAAAAGGGCCAATGTGCTGGTGAAGCCAGAAACACCTTTCTCTAGGACTTGCAAGTCTTGTTTTTTGAGGATTCCCTTCCGAGCAGCTTTCCAGAAACCATTTGCTACTCCAGCCTAGAGCCATCCCCCACTCCTTTCTGTGTACCTTGAGCAGTTTGTTTTGGGAGGGGGGTAAGAGTGGATAAAAGATACTTTGTTGACCACGAATTGTTCATTCGGCATGGCCCTAAGGCCAGTGTGCCTGGTTTCTCTCTCTAGCACCAAGTTTGAATTTGCTTTTTTATTTCTGAGGACCTCAGCTGTGGTTTGTACTAGTTGCCAAAGGAGCTCCAGGCATGCACCACTGTTTGGGATCCAGTGGCCACATTTGGCAGGCGGTGGTTTGAATGACCTCTCCTTCAGAGCCCTAGGTCACTGGCTGGATTTCTGCCTCCCCATGTTACAGGCTCTTCCTGTATTGGGAGTGGCGGTTGGCCAGGGCATTACATTTCCACTAGCTTGAAAACGTACAGACCCTGATGAACAGAAAGGTTTGTGAGAAGGAGGGGAGGACAGCCACGCAGGAGAAACGGAAGCAGACACTGGGGGTCTGGGTCCAGGGCTCTTCAAGGGGTAATATGGGATCCTTTGGTGGATCAGGTAGTGTGATCACACCTGAGAGCAGCAGCACTGTGTCTGGTTCTTAGAGTAAATCCCAAGAAAAGACTCTCTAGCTTCATGTAACTCTTTTATAGAATACAGTTTTCATACCAGAGAGTTTGGGGACTGTCAAGAAATTTGTTCACAATTTAGAAGAGCTGCTCATTTCAGAGAGAGCATCTTTAATATCAGCTTGTGTCCAGTGATTGCCAGGGGTTAGGAAATAGCATACCAAAGTATAATAACTCACAGTGATTGATCCAAGAATTGCATTGTTTCCATCGCTCAGTCCTGAACACTTTATTCTTCTTTTTCAAATTTGTTCAAAAATCACAAGATACCAGGGAAGTTTGTGAAAATTGCAATTTAATATACTAGCCATTGGTTGCCTGCCTTTAAAAAGAGAGGGAAGGAGATAGAGAAAAACAGAGAGAGAGAGAGAGAGAGAATGTGTGTGTGTGTGTGTGTGTGTATGCGTGCGCACACATGTGGGTGCGTGTACACCAAGTGCTCTCAGGAATGTTCCTCACTGTTGGGCTTGCTGTGTCTGCAGAATGGAGACATTCCCTGCAGTGGCTCAGAAGGTCCTTCAGGAGTTCCAGGTGTTACTGCAGCACAGCCCCTCTCCTATTGGAAGTGTCCGCATGCTCCAGCTTATGACCATCAACATGTTTGCTGTACACAACTCCCAGTTGAAAGGTAAGGACTGTCCAGTTTCTTTGTACAGATAAAGATTCATCTAGCCTCCTTCCTCTGCTGCGTCTGCCTACACACACACACACACACACACACCCTTTCTTTTATGGTCTGTCAGATCTTTAGTTTCTTCTCTGCAATCTCTAATGGTAGTGTTTGAGTGGGATGGGAGGAGGGAATCATGGGTATAAAGCTTAATTTGCAAGCTCAGAGATGCTGTTGCACATCTGGCCATGCTAAAGGCAGCAGCAAGGCCTCTTGGAGGCAGCAGACCCAGAGCCTGTCCCGAGGGAGAGGCATTGCTGAAATGTTTCATTGCAGAGACCATACGCTTGGCAGGGATTGGGAATAGCTGTTTCTGGACTCATGTACCCTGTTTGTTCAATATGGAAAAGTCTAGTTCCCTATGGGATATCCCTTGTGGGAGCCTGCCAGGGAGTAAGAACATAGAATTGATGAGCTTTGGAGACTCAAATCTGGAAGCACAAAAACCACCCAGGCCAGCATTTGGCTGGTGTACTAGTGAGCATTCTGAAACACTCCTTGGAGTTGTTTGGAGGGGTTGGGGTGGGGAGGGAATGTTCTCATGACCAGGTCTGAGTCAAAGGATGTTACCAGGATTTGTTCTCTTCTCTTCACCCTCCCACCCCCACCCTTCCCTCTCCTGGCCCTGCCAACTTAGGTAATGTCAGTGTGGTTTGCCGTGGTGGAAATGTGTATTATGGGAATGGCATTGTTTTTTGTGCTTGTTTGCATGGAGAATTTGGTTCATGCTGCCAAGAAATAGTTTCAGAGCATCGACAGTGTCTGGTTCCAGGGCTAGAAGGTTATCATCTGAAATGCCAGGCAGTGGGAATTCCTCCACGGAGATCTGGTGTTTCTGGACAAGTTTTGTAGGTTCTGTTGTCCTACCTGCTTGCTCTCTCTCTCTCTCTCATGTATTTCCCTTGTCATTTGTTTGAGGGCTCTGCCCAGCTGATTGGCAGGGAGCCTTCTTCCCTGATTAGTGAGTATACCACAGCTTCCCTGGAGTCGGGGCTGTTTCTGGGATCCAGCAAGGTCCTGTGCTGGTCTTCCTGGATCTGCAGTGCCTTCTAAATCTGAGAGGAAATCCTCCTCTTGTGCTGCTTGCTACAACATTTAGAGTTGCCCGCAGAAAGTGTGACGCAGAGGCTTAGGTGCTTTTCAGAACTTGGCTAATTATTCCTGAGATGGCTATTTGTTTAAATGGTCTTGGGCAACTTAGAGTCATGGGGTGGGGAGGTGGGGTGTACAGCACTGGTTTCCAAGAAGGAGAAAATAATGGTTGTAAAATGCTGTTCCTGGGGAGGCTGTGCAGTCCAAAGGGGAGGGAGTTCCCGCTCCCCAGCCGGTCGGAAGCTCCCTGGACTCTGAAGGCAGGGCCCTCTTGAGATGCCCCCTTCTTTGTTTTCCTCCCTCCCGGGGAAGGCAAGCCCCAGGAGTCAGAGAGGCGCCTGCACAGAGCTGCAGCCTCTGCCAAGGGTGTTGTTCCAGCAGTGACTGACCTGCGGGGGCCTCTACAGGTGTGAGTGTAAAGGACCTGCAGCTCCTGCCTGCAACACGTCTGTTTTTAGCAGCTTTTGCTCCATGAAAAGGAATACCTTGGCATTTTCATAAGCCACCAGTGAGCCCTTTTCTTGTAGCTGTTGTTAAGTAAAGGGTAAGAAAATGTGGGTGAAAGGAAGGTGAGACGGAAAGAAGGAAATGGTGGTTCCCCCGTTTGGACCAAGGTACTTTTTCTAGGACTCTGGTTCACTGGTTAACTGTAAAGAGGACCCTCTAGCCGGGAAAGAAATATAGAAGCCTGTAATTGTTTGACCCTGCTCCTCCTTCCTAACCTTGTCCTGACTCTCACCTCTGTCCGCCAGCTGGGGCCAGGAGGAGTAGGAACTGAGGTGGTCAGAGACGCCAAGGGTGTTTGAGGGAAAAACAGGCCAGGCCACAGGCTATAACACTCAGCTAGGACAGAGAGCACTGTGGACGTGCTGCCAAGGACCCGGTGTGCAGCTGAGGCAGCCGTCCAGACCCCACTGTGTGGGCTGCCATCGGGAGAGGGGTGAGCGGAGCGCTCAGCAGGGCTGGTTGGTGGGAAGATGCACTTTTCCATTTCCCAGCACATGAGTCATCCTCTCTGGGCCCCTGTGCTGCGCTTGCATGGACAGTGGCAAGAAGGGGGTGTTGTGGCTGAGCAGCAGCATCTGTGCCGGGGGTGGAGCAGCAAGGGGGTTGGGGAGAGGGTAAAGATTTAAATCCTTCACTAATCAGCAGCCGTTTGAATCACATTTTTATGAGTAAGGAAGTGATAAATCAGCCCTGCATGTTCAGGCCCCTTGTCCCGTCAGCCAGTGCCCTTCCAAAGGTTTTTCTCCAGGCCAGTCTGCATGCCGTCAGAGTCACCACCCAGCCATGGTCCCTGTCTGAGACCAGGAAGCCAGGGCGCTGCCTGGCCCTCCCAGGTGCTTGGGTCCGTGGTGATTTGGCAGTCACTGTATGTTACAGAACATCTGGGCCATCATTTTTCTTTCCATTCCTTTTTGGACATGTCCTTCTGGGTGGGTGTTTATGTATGTCAGTTCCTGGACTCTGTGGAGAAAGAACATTCCAGCCTGAAGCAGAGATGATCTTGTAGCCCACAAGGCAGTCCAGATCCTCTCCGGCTGTGCTTGAGCCCTCGTTGTGGTGCGGTGCCCAGCATGCGTGATTTGGAGAGCAGCAGGGAAGCGCTCGCTTAAACAGTGTGTGCTATACTGAGGCCCCAGAGCTGTGATGAGCCAGACATGTTTTGTGTTAGTGCTGTCCTTGGGTTACTGTCTTTCTTTCGTGGTACCTATAGTTCAGGGATAGAAATCATATTGCTCCCAGCACTTTACTGTGATGCCCTTTCATGTCTGCTTTTCCTTTGGATGCAGAGCTGTTTAAAAGCCTCAGACACTATAGAAGTCAAAGTGGAGGAAAAGGCTTAGCTGGTGGTAGGAGAATGGCAACTTTCCTGGTGTGAGGTTTTCTCAGAGTCAGATCTGCTCATGGAGGCAGAGGTGGTAAGATTAGATTTGCCGCTGTGCCATAGGGGAAAATAAGTTGTGTCATATCATTTAGCCAATTAAACTTTTTTTTTTCCGTACAACTTACTTTTATTTTAAAGGCAGAGTTACAGGGAGAAAAGGAGGGACAGAGAGATCTTGCACTTGCTTATCCACTACCCAAATTACTGCAACAGCCAGAGCTTGGCCAATCTGAAGTCAAGACCTTCCTCACAACCTCCCATGTGGGTGCAGGGGCTCAAGGATTTGGTTCACCCTCGACTGCTTTCCCAGGCACATTAGCAGGGAGCTGGATTGGAAGTGGAGCAGTCAGAACTTGGACTAGCAGCCCATATGAGCTGCTGGCAGTGCGTGTGGTAGCTTAACTTGGTGTGGCACACAGTTCTGGCCCCTTTAACAACCTTAACATTTATAGGTTAAGGGCTGTTGGTGGGAAGACTTTTTTTTTTTATCTCTTCGCATGAAAGCTATGACAAAATCCTACTTTGTTGGGATTAGGGATTAATCCTCATGGTTGACAACAGATAGATTTGAGAGATGGGATAAGAGATGTTTGGGGGCCCTGACATAGTGCTGGCATTGATTAGTGTTGAATGCATGGCTGGGAGAAACCATAGTCCTGAAATTTCACCAGCTCTGACTGAGCAGAGTTTTCCTTACCTTCGCGGGTCCCAGGCTTGTCCTAAGCTAGGTGCTTCCCAGACATCACAGCTGCTAATCCCTGTGACATTCTGGGCTGAGAGGAGAGAGGGCCGCTTTTGCGTGTCCTGACGTTGAATACTTCAGTGGCCATCTGATTGGCTGCTGTGTTGCTGGAGTTATTCTAAACCACAACCACTCCAAGAATTTTTTTTTTTTTCTTAATTCTGTAATTTAACGAAATAAAATTCTAGCTTCTTGAAGAGGAATAATTGAAACAGAATTTGTGGCAGGGCATCACTGAAGTCACATTGCATCCCCCATCTGTGCCCAATTTGCTCCAATGTGGCCTCTCCTCCCCCCTTCCTCTTTCTTCCTCCCCCTCTTGCTCTCTCTCTTTTTAAAAAATATGTTTTATAATTTTTGGAATCAAAACCATCTCAGGCAACACACTGTTTTATTTTACTATATTATTGGATTATACTTCCTATAAATCATTGAATTTTCCTCATTGGCTGCCACTGGAATAACTTCCTTCTCTGTGCCCTGGTCTGCTTTTTCCTCTACCAGTTCGTAGAGTCTTCTACCTTGCAGAAAAGCCACGATGGCAGCAAGAGGGCACCCAAGAGACACTTGTTGCGTGTACTGATGTGTGGCCTGCTCTTGGGGGAATACTTGGAGGTTAGGACTGAGGTGGAGCAAGACTGACCTTCCCTTATTATCATTCATGCTTACTTTTATGATGTGAGTTTTTTTGAATTATAGCAGGTGCAGGGAGTGCCACCTGGGTAGTGGCCAGAGGGGTGGAGAGCCGTGGCTGTCTACAGGGGATGGATAGAGCTTTATCCTGTGGGTCTGGGATACTTGTACCATCGCTGTGTATTGAGGGAGTAGGTAATGGTTGAGAATTTTGGTTCTTGGAACATAGAGCAGCCTTAGAGACCTCCAGAAAAGCAGTTTGCTCCCCTGTGGCATTTCACTTCTGTCTGAATCTCTTACCCAAGCAGAATGTATGAAGTGCCTAATCCGCCACTTGTCAGAACAGTTGTACAGGAAATCCACCTTTCATGAGGGGTTAGGCTTGAGTTTAGCTGTATAAACTGTCCTCCTTGTTCCCCCTTCTATGTGTGGTGGTAGAGGCTTTTTTCCTACAAGGTCCATGGGTGGATTTTGACAGGTAAAAGACTGTCAAAGCCTTGATTTTCATGACTCCTCAGATTAGAACAAAGAAACAAGAGCGAACCAGCCTGGCTAGTGAGTTTTTTGCTCAGTAGATTCTGAGATCAGTACAGGTCAAGCTCTGGAAGGCAGGCCAGAGGAGGCTGTCCCCTGACGTTTTGCCCCGTGTCGGTGGGGTGGGGTGACTCTCAGGTGGCAGGCTTCTTCCTTCATGCACAGTCTCTGCTGGTGATGCAGCCCTGGTTTCCTGCAAAACAAGTGAGTGTGTCAAAGAGTCTGCCTAGGTTCTGGGATCCTTGCTTCCAGGAGAAGCAGCTGTGAGAAGCTAAAGATTGACAAAATTTGGGCCTGTCAGTGCAGTTATGCCTCTTATCATGCCAGCTGAAAAAATGATTGTTTTTGTCTGAAATCGCAGTGTGGTTTGGTGTCTGTGGGGTGCCTCAGTGTGACTGCCCAGGGAATGATGGGAGCTACAGACTTGTGTTGCATTTCTATTGCTGTTTCATAGCTTCTCAGTTTGATTTTTTTTTTTTTAACTTACTCCAGGATAGACTTACTCTTTTTTTTTTCTCTATAAGATTTATTTTTATTGGAAAGGTAGATCAGATTTACAGAGAAGGAGAGACATCCATTGGTTCACTCTGACAAATGGCCCCAATAGCCAGAGCTGAGCCAATCCAGAGTCAGGAGCCAGGAGCTTCTTCTGGATCTCCCATGTGGGTACAGGGTCCCAAGGCTTTGGGCTGTCCTTGACTGCTTTCCCAGGCCACAAGAAGAGAGCTGGATGGGAAGTGGTACAGCTGCAACATGAACCAGTGCCTGTGTAAGATCCCTGTGCTTGCAAGGCAAGGATTCAGCCATTTGGCCATCGTGCTCAGTACTGGGATAGATTAATTCTGAAAGAAAGTCATTGGTTGGGAGAAATTTTCAGGTACCTTTTCTTTTTTCTTTTTTTTTTTTAATTTTAAGATTTTTTTTTTAGTTTCATTTTAAAGTCATTCATACAGAGAGGAGGAGAGACAGAGAGAAAAATCTTCTGTCTGCTGATTCACTCCTTAAGTGACTGGAGCTGAGCCGATCTAAAGACAGGAGCCAGGATCCTCTTCTGGGCCTCCGTTGTGGATGTGGGATCCTAAGGATTTGGGCTGTCCTTGACTGCTTTCCCAGGCCACAAGCAGGGAGCTGGATGGGAAGTGGGGCTGCCGGGATTAGAATTGGCGCCCATATGGGATCCTGCTGCGTGCAAGGCAAGGACTCTAGCCACTAGGCTACTGCGCTGGTCCCTCAGCTACCTTTTCTAAATGCTGACTGGCTGGCTGGCTTTCTGAATTCTTTTTTCCTTTCTTTTTCTCCAAATTAATTGTTTAATTAAAATTAATTGATCATGTTTATTTGAAAAGCAGAGAGGAGAAAGAGTACCAAAATAATATTTCCTGTCTACTGTTTTACAACAAGTGCTCACAAATGCCAGGGTGAAACTGGAAAATAATATTGAATTTCCCACATGGCGTCTACGTACTTGATCCCTCATCTGCTATTTCTCAGGGTAAACACTACCAGGAAGCTCAAACAGATCCAGGACTCAAACCCAGATGTTCTCTTATGGGGACTAGGTACCCCCAAGAGCATATTAACCATTGCATCAAACTCCCTTTTGTTTTTCTTTCTTTTAAAAAAATATTTTATTTATTATATTTAAAAGGCAGAGTCATAGAGACAGTCATTCCATCTCTAGTTCAGTCCCCAGATTGCTGTAATAACTGCACCTGGGCCAGTCCTGAACCAGGAGCCAGGAGC
This sequence comes from Ochotona princeps, assembly GCF_030435755.1. Taxonomy (NCBI): domain Eukaryota; kingdom Metazoa; phylum Chordata; class Mammalia; order Lagomorpha; family Ochotonidae; genus Ochotona; species Ochotona princeps. The sequence goes on along the minus strand of NC_080848.1, from coordinate 38,938,192 downwards.
TTCTTTAGGGTATCTCACGTAGATGCGGAAGTCCAAGCCACTGGTCAGTTTTCCACTGCTTTCCCAGGCCATTAGCAGGGAGCTGGATCAGAGGTGGAGCAGCCAGGACATGAACCAATGTCCACATGGAGTGCTGGTGCTGAAGATGAAGGCCTAGTCCCCTACACCAAGTTGTTGGTTCCACCAAACTGCCTTTCTTGCTTCTTTTTAAAATACTCTTCTGGAGGTCTAATGCAATAATCTAACAGCTAAAGTACTTGCCTTGAACGCGCCAGAATCTCAAATGGGCGCTGGTTCTAATCCCGGCATCTCCACTTCCCACCCAGTTCCCTGCTTGCACCTGGGAAAGCAGTTGAGGACGGCCCAAAACCTTGGGACCCTTCATCTTGGGAGACCCAGATGAAGCTGTAGGTTCCTGGCTTGGGATTGGTGCAGCTCTGGCTGTTGTGGCCACTTGGGGAGTGGGCAGTCAGACGGAAGATCTTCCTCTCTGTCTCTCCTCCTCTCTGTATACTTGACTTTCCAATAACAATAAACAAATCTTAAAAGGAAAAAATTCTTCTGGGACCAGTGTTGTAAAACTCACCTGTGACACCAGCATCCCTTTTGGGTTCCAGTTTTTATCCAGACTACTCCACTTGCAATCCAGCTTCCTTCTTATGGTATAGCCTGAGAAAAGCCTCTGAAGATGGCTCAAGTGTTTCAGCTCCTGCCACCCGTGTAGGAGACCCAGACGAAGTGCCTGGTTCCTGTCTTTGGCCTGGCTCAGCCCTGTGTATTGTGGCCATCTGGGGGAAGTGAATCAGCAGATGGAAGAGATCTCTCTCCCTGGAACTCTGACTTTAAATCTTTTAGAAAGCAACAGACAGGACATGGCACAGTATAGCCTAGTGGCCAAAGTCATTGCCTTTGATGTGCTGGGGGTCCCACATGGGCACCAGTTCTGCTCCACTTCCCATCCAGCTCCTTGCTTGTGTGGACTGAGAAGGCAGCAGAGGACAGCCCAAAGCCTTGTGACCCTGCACCCACATGAGAGACCCAGAAGAAACTCCTGGCTCCTGTCTTTGGATTGGCTTAGCTCTGGCCATTGCGGCCACTAGGGGAGTGGATCAGCAGACATAAGATCTTTCTGTCTCTTCTTCTCTCTGTAATTCTGACTCTCCCCATATCCGCCCCTCCCCCTGCAATAAAATCTTTAAGCAGTTTTTCTAAGGAATATAATTCTAAATGTGATGTGCAGTCAGCAAGAGGAGGAGAGTCAGATAGGTGTTATATATTGATTACTGGTGCATAGGTAGAATTGTAGTTTGGAGGGGAGGAATAACAAATAATAGCAACAACTCTACTAATCAGTGACGGCACTTTATAGTTGTTACTTGTGTGGTTTTGCTTCTTCTGTCAGCCCGCTGAGATAGGCTGGACAGATATTTTATATCCTTTTTTATAGAAACAAAAACAAATCACAAACTCTGAATAATATAAATGGGGCTGCCCAGGTAGTAAATTCCCCCTGGGGCTCCTGTGCAGCCCTCTTTAGCAGAGCACCTAAAAGCTTCTCTGAGGGCCCGGCGGCATGGCCTAGTGGCCAAAGTCCTCGCCTTGAACGCACCGGGATCCCATATGGGCGCCGGTTCTAATCCCGGCAGCTCTACTTCCCATCCAGCTCCCTGCTTGTGGCCTGGGAAAGCAGTTGAGGACGACCCAATGCTTTGGGACCCTGCACCCATGTGGGAGACCCGGAAGAGGTTCCCGGTTCCCAGCTTCAGATCGGCGCAGCACCAGCCGTTGTGGCTCACTTGGGGAGTGAATTATTGGACACGGAAGATCTTTCTCTCTGTCTCTCCTCTCTGTATATCTGACTTTGTAATAAAAATAAATAAATCTTAAAAAAAAAAAAAAGCTTCTCTGAGAGGTGGAGTGTGCAGGGGACTATGAGAGTATAAAGCACCTACCCAGGGCAGTACGTTGTTTGTCAGTGGCTGCTTTGTGTCCCATCCCCACCACTTGGACTTGGAGTTGATACCCAGGCTTTTCCTAATAGTGTTATCATCTGATTATATGTCTCTACACAAAGTACAGGTTTCCTTTGCTTGCATATAAATGGACTCATGCTAATCATGCTATTTATATTCCTTTCTTTCTGACTTACTTCATTCCCTGTAATATTTGTGAGTTCTGTCCACGTTGCTGTGTGTAGTTGTAGTTCATTTGTCTTTATTGTTGTAACAGTGCATTTATTCATTTATGAATTTATCCACACATTTCTTGATGGAATTTGTGGGTTTTTGTTTTTTACTTTGAGGTTATTATGAGCTTTTACATGAACAGTTATTGCAATTAATGTATTTGGATATATATTTTTTCCAGTTTTATTTATTTTAATCAATTTTGTTCAGTTTAAGTTTATATACAATAAAATGTACCCATTTTAAGCATTCATTTCTGTGGGTTTGATCCATCTCTTTGCCTAAGCAGTTAATCGTTACGGTCCATCCCAGGTGGTCTTGTCACTAACTCCTGTCCCCAGCCAACCACTGAGCTGTTTTTTTCTTTTTCCACTGTTTTTTCCAGAAATTCATATAAATGAAATAATATAATCTGTACTCATGTCTGGCTCTTTGTTCATCATAGTGCTTTCTGGGATTTACTCATGTCATCACAGTTTTCAGTATTTCATTTTGTGTGTTACTGAGTCATACTTTGTTGTAAGGTTATATACTGTGTTTTGGGTTATCTAGTTACCTGTTGCATGTTTGAGTTGTTTCTAGTATTTTACTACTATGAATACAGCTGCTGCAAACATTTATATACGAGTCTTTTTATGGACATATTGATACTTCTCTTTGAAAATATCCAGGAATAAATTCACTGAGTCCTATGGAAGTGTATGTTTATAAAAAACTGCTAATGTTTTGCAAAGTGATTGGACCACCTGAATTCGCTGAGCAGTGTAAAGAGCATTGCACTTCTTTACATCCTTGCCGACACTTGGTGTTGTCGGGCTTTCTTTGTTTTAGCTGTCCTAGTGGATGTGCGGTGCTGTTTCGCTTTGATTTGAATCTGTTCCTTTGATGACTTGGCATGAGTCGTAACTTTACATCACATGTTTGCTGTTTGTGTATCTTCTTCGTGAATATCTGTTCAAATCTCAATTGAATTGCCTGTCTTTATGATTAAGCATTAAGAGTTTTTAAATGTAATCTGGGTATAAGTTTCGGATTTGATACATATTTTGCAAAAATGTTCTCCCAGTGCTTTCCCATTCTCTGACCTGTGCCATTCCTCCTCCTTTCTCTTTCCTGCTTTCCTCTGGATGGATGATTTTTTCCACTCCATTTCCTCCTCCCCACTGATTTCTTTTAGTAATTACCCTAGGAGTTACAGCATGCATCCTTACCTTGCCAGAAGTCAAAAGTTAATCAGCATGTTCATTCTGCTCAACCAAGAAAACCGTGCCATAGAACACTGAAATTCTATTTCTTCTCTTCCCAGCATCTAGCTCGTACTTTTGTAGTCATGTATTAATTCTTTTTTTAAAAACTCTGCAAGACAAATTATTCTTTTGATTATTTTGGCAGTAGATCTTTGTTTAGACTCACTCATATATTTACTAACTGTTGCTTTCATTTTTGAATTTTAGACCCTTTTCTTGGGATCATTTTCTCTCGGCATGAAGTGTATTCTCTATAGCTTGTTTAGTTGAGCTACTAAGTTCTCTTGGTAGCTTCCTTTCTTGGTTTTTTTATTTAAATAACTAAATTATTCTTTTACCCTTATTTGTTCAAGATCTTTAATCATTGATAGTAGAATTCTAGGTTAACTTTTTTCCTCAGCCCTTCAAAAACAGTTTGCTGTTCTTGGGCTTCTACTCTTGGTGATATAAATCAGTCTAATTGTTTCTCTTCTAAAATCTTTTTCTGAGTGATTGAAAATCTTTGATGTTCTGCCGTTTTAATGATTTGGCTGAGTTTAGCTTTAATTTTTCTTGCTTGAGATTTGTTGTGCTTTGTGTATCTGTGAGTTGATTTTTTTAAAGTCAGTTTTGGAAGATTCTCATTTTTTAAATGCTGTAACTTCCAGTGTTTTTCTGTTCTTCTATGACTCTGATTAGGCATATATTAGACCTACTTTATCTTTCATGTGAGCTAAACATGTTTCATTTTTCCAGCTGTCTTTATGCCGCATTCCTGAGAACTTTTTTACTCTGTTTGTCGTAGCTCATTTAGTCTCTCTGTGGTTAGATCTAATCTGGTGTTAAATATGCCCCATTGAGTTTTCAGTTTTAATTGTTATGTATTTTTATTTTTAGGTATTTTGGATTTTTATTAAATCTGCTTCAACTTTGTTTTCTTCTCCCTTGACAATATTTATGAACTTGTCTTACTTCCCTAGATATATAAAGCGTGTTTGTTTTAGGGACTGCATGACCTGAACCATGGTGGACTCTGGAGGTGGTCCTGAGGGCCGTCCACTTTATGGCAGAAATCTTGGACTTCCTCTTAAAGGCCTATCTCTGTGAGGCTTTGGCAACCGCTGCGCGAGTGGAGCAGCAGCAAGTGTCCTGCGAGCTGAGCCTGGCCGTGTTGCCGCACTTGCATCTCTAGTTTCCTGGTGTCATTTAAACCCCAGCCATAGAATTCCCTTTTATGCTACCACCTCATCGGTGCTTTCTAGAAAGATTTTAAAAATACTTTTCCAGGACAATTGTTTTTTGAAGGAAGAGTGGCTCTAGTCGTTCTTCCTCACTACTGCTGGAAATGCTGATTCCTGTGTTCTTCTTACAGCTGATTCAGGCTGATTTTTTTCTTTTCTTTTTTCAAGCTCTGCCTGTGAGCACTGTGATGGCACCCTTGTCTGGGATGCCAAGGGGTGTAAGTCACTCTCCACAGAGCAGCTCCTGGTCTAGCTGCTGCGCACTTGCAGGCTAGGCTTATGGTGGATAGTGTCACCACTGACATTCCATATACAGAATACTCACTTGGAAGGTTACATAGGTGGAGAAGAAAGGTAAAGGGAGATAAATAGGAAACCACGCCGTCCACGTGATAGAAGCCATTTACAGCCCAAGTGGTGTGAGCTGGAGATCTGCAAAAAAGTGCTCTCTTGTTTCGGCGTATTCGGTGAATGCTGTTGGCCCATAAAATCCTTCCCATTAGTCAGGGTGCTCTGAGCTTTTGTTCCCCACTGCTGCTGTTCTCAGAGCTGCTTGGTGTTCTTGCATGTCTTCCTTTTCAGAAGGCCGACTGTCTTGTATTTAGGGATGTGTTTACAGTAATTGGAGCTTTCTAGCTGGTTCAGTCCTCTCTTCAGATCCACGACTCCCATCTTGAAGCTTCATGCTCAGACAATGCCCGTGTGATCCCTTGCCCCAAGTGCCAACAGCAGATGCAGCAATTGACACGCTGCAGGGGATTTCCAACTGCTGGGCAGGTTTTTGAAATCCGGACACGTGCTGTTCACACTTTGGCGTCTGAGGCAAGGATCAGCAGTTGAAAGAGGGGAGGAACTGGCAGGCGACGGGAGGGAGACAGATCTTATAATGCCTGCCCAGGGCTTAAGACTGTGTCAGCTTTCTTCAGCTCTTCTCCAGCTGGCGTTGGCAGGATAGAGTAAATCACTGTAGAGTGGTTATGAGCTACATTCACTGGGGACTTCTGTAAGGCACATGTGTGACGTCACCCTGTTATCACTGTCTGTTCTGCATAACCTCTTTTCACCTCTCCCCTGAGAAAGGGTGATGCCCAGAACTCATGTCAGGGCAATGAGCAGAGGAAAGTGTGTGGTAATCAGTATTTTTGAGATGCCTGCTAAGGACGTTGACACGTTCTTCAAGGTTCCTCATTGTAAGCGGAAACCCTTTGCAAACATGACTTGAATACCCCTTGAGGATAAAGCTTGTTTTTAAACGTGGAAAGACAATTCAGAAGGTCTAGAAACTCCTGAGTGATCTCTTGTTCCTCTTGCCCTTCTCTTCCTTTGAATACATATGTGTGTGTGTGCACACCCCCCCACTGAATCTGTACCCTGTACAGTAATGTTCTAAAACGTGAGATCTTGTACTCGTCTTTTAGATCCTGTCACTGGCTCCTGTTTCATTCAGGGTGAAAGCCACACTGTTTGCGGGTCTTGTTGGGTGGGTCTCCCCGCTGGTTCCCCATGGCTCCTCACTGAGCTCATCCACCACTCCTCTCTCCCTGGCTTACTTATTCTGTGTCACCCACCTTGGCTTTCTTGCAGGTCGCTGATCAGCTGGGGATTCTCCCACCTTTAAACTTTGACATAAGCTGTTTTCCTGGACTTGGGGCGTTCAGTGCCCAGCTATCCGCATGGCACATTTCCGCTCCAAGTCTGCTTAGTGTTTCTTCCATGAGGTCTTCTTCACAACCCTGCTTCGCACTGCTGTCCTTGCTCCCGTCCTGGACTCCTGATTCCCATCCTACTGACTTATTTTCTAAATATGGATAATTTAATTGTTCTCTCTACATTTATGACTGATTGCCCTCTACTGCTCTGCTGCACAAGTCTAAATTCCCTAAAAATGGAGATCTCTGATTGTTTTATTCACTGGAGTATTGTGAGCATTTGTACCAAGGCTAGTTCTTTATAAATTCTCAGTAAACACGTTTGGACTTGAGTTCCAAAGAATAATTTGTACCAAGTCAGTCTGGCCATGAAAGTTGAATGGGAAGGCCAGGGGCATCTGTTAACCAGATTAATGCTCATAATCTTAAGATTTTAACATTTTGGGCTTTGCTGAAAATGCTGAAAAAGATACGAAGGAAAGTGGAAACTGCCTATAAACCAACTTCCTGGCAATGGTACTCCTTTCTGTATTATGTGTGAATGTTCAAGAGCTTTTTCATAGTGGAAAAGATACTAAAAATGTTTGATTCTACTTTTTTCACTTGAGAGTATTCGATACTGTAAAATTCTTTGTAAACATTTTTAATGGCTGAATAATGTTCTCATGTGAACATATTAACATTTGTTTGATCACCCTGATTTTGGACATTTTCCTTACAGGTTTCTAGTATTATAAACAATACTATAATTAGCATCTTTGCACATAAAACTTTTGTCTACATTTAATATTAATATTACTTATTCGAATGTATTTATAGAAGCTTAGTTGTTGAATTAAAGGGTTTGAAGTCTTTTAATACATTTAATATATGATGTTAGGTTCCTAAGAAGTTGTGCCAGCATATGCTTTTTAAAAATTTTTATTTATCTTGCTTACTTGAAAGGCCGAGATAGAGAGATGGACAGAAAGCCAGGCAGATGAGCTCTTTCATCCACTGATTCATTCCCCAAGTGGCTGCAGTGGCCATATTTGGGCTAGACTGAAGCCAGGACCCAACAGCTTCAAGTGGTTCTCCCACATAGATGCAGGGGCCCAAGGACTGGGACCATCTTCTGCTGCTTTCTCAGGTACATTGACAGGGAGCTGAATCAGGAGTGGAGCAGCTGCCAGCTCTGAAAGGCAATGCTGGCATTGTAGGTGGCAGCTTAACTTGCTGTACCACAATGCTTGCCTGACAAGTATACATTTAAAAACATTTTTTTAAGGTTTATTTTTATTTGAAAGAGTTACAGAAAGCGCTCTTCCATGTACTGGTTCTTCCCCAAGTGCCTACAACAGCCAGAGCTGAGACAAACCAAAGCCAGGAACTTATTCCATGTGTCCCATCCCCAGGGTCTCAAGAACTTGAACCATCCTCTGTTGCTTTCCCAGACCACAAACAGGGAGCTAAGTCAGAAGTGGAGCAGTCGGGGCAAGAACTGATGCCCATTGGAATGCAGGTGCCACGTGCTGAAACTTAGTCTATTATGCCACAGTGCCACCCCCACAAGAATACTTTTTTTTTAAAAAGGTTTATTTTATTCGCTTGAAAGGCAGTTACAACAAGAAGGAGAGACAGAGAAAGAACTTCCTTCTGCTGATTCATTTACTAAATGGTCACAGTGGATATGGCTGGGTCAGGCTGAAGCCAGGAGTTTCCTCTAGGTCTCACATGTGGGAGTGCAGGGGCCTCAAACATGGACCATCCTTCGCTGCTTTCCCAGGTGCATTAGCAGGGAATTGAATGGGAAGTGGAGCTGGCATCCCAGTGCCCAGATGGGATGCCAGCATCTCAGGCCGCAGCTTTACCAGCTATGCCACAAAACTGGCGTTAAGAACACATTTTTATCAGCAGTGTTTGAGAATGCCCAGCAATCATTTTCATGTAAGCACTGAGCATTCTAATTTGCTATAGTCCTTGGACCAGTGAAAATCTTCCTATAGTTATTGAACAAATGATAAGGGAGGGGGGGAAGAAAACCAAACTTGTTCTTTAAAGAAACAACAACAACAACAAAACAAAAACAGAATTTACGTTTGAAAGCAGTTTTAGGTTCATAGCAGGTGTCTCCATGTAAAAACAGCCTGCATTACCGTCAGCAACCCAGCAGCTGTGTAGTGCTGACACACCATCACCCAGAGTCCATAGTTTATATAAGGGTTTGCACCATGGTGTGCATTTGTGAGGTTTGGCAACCTTGTAATGGCCTGTTTCCACCACCGTGGTGTCACACAGAGCGGTTGCACTGCCCTGAAAATTCCATGTGTCTGCCTCTTCTCTTCCTCCTCCCCTTTAACCTCTGAAAACCCCTGATTGTTTTGTTGTCTCCATAGTGTGACCTTTTCCCAGATGTCACCTGGTTGAAATCCTGTAGCATTTGTCCTCAAGTTAACTTCTGGCATCTGAGGTCCCTCTGTGTCTGTTCAGAACTTGATGGCTCCTTTCTTTTTGGCACTGGAGTAATATTCCATTGTTTGGATATTCTAGCTTCTGTATCCACTCACCTGCTGAGTGGTATCTTGTTTGCTTCCAAGTATTAGCAATTATAGATATAGTTGCCACTGGTATCTATATGTGAAGACGTATATTTTTCAACTCCTTTGAGCAACACCAAGGAGCATGATTGTTGGACTGTATAATAAAACTTTGTTTTAAAATTGCATTTCTTTGATTGCTATTAAGAATGGACACTTCTTTACATTTTATTAACCATTTATATTTCTGTATAGTCTTTTTTTTGCTCATTTTTCTCTTCTAGCTTAGTATCTTATCAGTTTGAACTTTGTAAGTAATGAATATAATTTCCACTTTTTATAAAGATTTATTTTATTTATTTGAAAGAGTTACAGATAAAGAGGGAGAGAGATCTCCCACTTGCTGTTTCACTCCCCAAATAGCTACAGCAGCCAGGCTGAAACCAGGAACCAGAAGTTTCATCCAGGTCTGCCATGTAGATGCAAAGGCTCAGGGATTGACCGTCTTCCCTTGCCTTCCCAGGCACGTTAGCAGGGAGTTGGATTGGAAGTGGAGCACCTGGGACTTGAGCAGACACCCGTATGGCCTGCTGGCTGGCATTGTAGCATCTTAATCTGTTAGGCCAGAATGCATGCTCCTGTGCTTGACTTTTTTTGTGGTTGTTTCTTTAATGTACAAAATTTTAAAAAATATTATATAGCTAGCTATACATTTTAAAAAACTTTTTCTGTTGATTTTATATTCACAGCAGGATATTTCTTAAATTTTGGGGGGGGGGCCCGGTGGCATGGCCTAGTGGCTAAAGTCCTCACTTTGAACACGCCCGGATCCCATATGGGCGCCGGTTCTAATCCTGGCAGCTCCACTTCCCATCCAGCTCCCTGCTTGTGGCCTGGGAAAGCAGCCGAGGACGGCCCAAAGCCTTGGGCCCCTGCCCCCGTGTGGGAGACCCGGAAGGAGTTCCTGGTTCCTGGCTTCGGATCGGCGCGCATCGGCCCGTTGCACTGACTTGGGGAGTGAATCATTGGACGGAAGATCTTCCTCTCTGTCTCTCCTCCTTTCTGTATATCTGACTTTGTAATAAAAATAAATAAATCTTTTTTTTTTTTTTTTTTTTGTATTTGAAAGGCAGAGTTACACACACATACACACAAAGAGACAGAGAGTGATTTTTCATCCTCTGTTTTACTTTCTAAATGGCCACAACTGCCAAGACTAGGGCTGGCTAAAGCTAGGAGCTTGGAGTTTCCTCCAGGTCTCCTATGTGAGTGGCAGGGATCCAAATATTTGTGCCATCTTCTGCTGCTTTCCCCGGTACATTGACTGGGATACACAGACACACACATATATATATGTATGTTTATTTTTGACAATCTTTACATGATTAGTTAGGGCACAAAGGTTCAAGGGATACAGGAAAGTGGGTAAGACTATTATTTCCACATTTTCTCTCTTTTTTTTTTTTCTGTATCTGAAGTAAATGGGAAGATAAAGGGAGAAGTCCCACCCAGCCTCCCACCCATCCCAGGTCCCCGATGTGGGGCATGTCTGAGCGTCTTGCGCAAGTGGTTTTGATAGTTCAGCAGTTATGAATTGCTGCCAGTCTCGCTATTCCAAGCATGATGAAGTCGATGACATAGCCCATCTTAGAGTCTCCATTTACCCAGTTTTTCACTGCCAACATATGGCTGGGGTAGTTGATTGTTCTGTCCTCTGTTGTGGTGCCAGGTGTCCTCTGCAGGTTCCGATAGACTGCCATATCGTCCATGTGCAGCTGGTTATGCTCTCCACTGCTCTGTCTGAGCCTCTGAGGAGGCTTGGCTCTGGCACTTGCACTCCATGGCATACCATGGAACCTGCACTTCTCTTCATGGTTGGGGGTCTGAGTCCGGCAGTTCAGTTGGGGAGATCCCCAAATAAACTTTGTCTGAGGTGATCCCAGACCAAATTCTTGTGTGTACTTGCAAGTATAGGGCCTGGCACGGTCCATCGCCCCAATCAGCTGGTGGTTGCAATTGCTGGATTGGTTCTATTTCCAGCCCTGTCTTCCACTAGAATCAATGGGTGTTGCAGTTCAGCCTGATTCTGCCCAGCACACACTCAGCCCTCACATAAACCAGTGGGAGCTGCAGTCCAGTTGGAGTGACCCACAATAACCCCCACCAGGCCTGCCCCCTGTCCTGGGCTGTATGTACCGCAAACTAGTCCAGTCTGTCCAACATCCTCTTCAGCTCTCATACATGTCAATGGGCATTGAAGCCTAGTTCAACCCAACCAGCTCCACTATCCAGCCCACACAGCTGCTGCTGGGTGACATTTTGTCCAGCCAACAGGGAGTTATATTAACTGGAGCAGCCAAGATTTGAACTGGTGTCCATATTGGATGCCAGCATCTCAGACAGAAGCCAATCTTGCTACTCTATAATATCAACCCCACACAAAAATGTTTCTTTTTTTTTTTAAGATTTATTTATTTACTTATTTATTTATTTTAAGATTTATTTGTTTTTATTGGAAAGGCAGATATACAGAGAGGAGGAGAGATAGGATGATTCACTCCCCAAGTGAGCACAACGCCCGGTGCTGTGCTGATTTGCAGCCAGGAGCCAGGAACCTCCTTCAGGTCTCCCACACGGGTGCAGGGTCCCAATGCTTTGGGCTGTCCTCGACTGTTTTCCCAGGCCACAAGCAGGGAGCTGGGTGGGAAGTGGAGCTACTGGGATTAGAACTGGTGTCCATATGGGATCCCGGCACGTGCAAGGCGAGGACTTAAACCACTACACTATCACGCAGGGACTGTAGATTTATTTATTTTCATTGCAAAGTCATATATACAGAGAGGAGGAGAGACCGAGAAGAAGAGCCTCCATCCGATGATTCACTCCTCAAGTGACCACAACGGCTGGTGCTGTGCCGATCTGAAGCCAGGAGCCAGGAACCTTCTCCCGGTCTGACATGCGGGTGCAGGGTCCCAAGGCTTTGGGCCATCCTCAACTGCTTTCCCAGGCCACAAGCAGGGAGCTGGATAGGTAGTGAAGCCACCAGGACCAGAACCGGTGCACATGAGAGATTCCAGGCGCATTCAAGGCGAGGACTTTAGCCATTAGACCACCATGCCAGGCTCACAAAGGTATTTCTTTCTTTCTTTTTTTTTTTTAAAGGATTTGTTTATTTTTATTGGAAGGTCAAATTTTTACAGAGAGAAGGGGAGACAAAGACCTTCCATTGACTGGTTCACTCCTCAAGTGACCGCAAAGGCCGGTGCTGAGCTCGATCCAAAGTCAGGAGCAAGGGGCCTCATTCGGGTCTCCCATGTGGATTCAGGGTCCCAAGGTTTTGGGTCGTCCTTGACTGCCTTCCTAGGCCACAAGTGGGGAGCTGCATGGGAAGTGGAGCAGCTGGGACATGAACTAGTGCCCATATAGGATCTCAGCGTGTTTTTGCAAGGTGAGGATTTAGCCACTAGGTTACTGTGCCAGGCCAACACAAAGGTGTTTCCATGGAAGATATTTGTGTTAGACTCTTTGGATCATTTCTTTCAGCTGGAGAGAATTGTGGCACATTTGTTGGGTAATTTCATCCAGTGAGTTAGAGATGTGAGGAGCTCTGCCTGGTTGCTTAAATGTATTGTAAGGATAGATATTTTGCATCAGATATAAAAGTTCTGAACCAACATATTAGCCCATATTTTATACATTGTTTTGGCTGAGATTGGAGTTGTGATGGACTACACTATCAGAGTTCAACCTTAAACCGCACCTTAAATTGACAACTTGCCAACTGGTAATAGCTCAGGCTCAGAAGATTGGCATGAGTATGTAGTGTAACTGAATAGTTTGGTGGCATGCCATTTCAGAAAGGAAGGAAAGAATAGAGGTTTTGTGTGTGTGTGTGTGTGTGTGTGTGTGTGTGTGTGTGTGTGTGGTTATCCTATTTTTCGCTAATAGATGAATAGTGTCTGCTGTAACAGAGCATTATAGAATAATTGTATTTTTTCCCCCTGATTTAAAACTATTGGGATTAAGCCATCTTTTGAGCTGACCACTCATGTGGCTCTACCTCATGGGACCATATTCACCTGGATATTTGGATATGGGTATTTTCCGTAATCTCTGATGACTACATTGGTTATATTCTTTGGCTTTACTAAAACTGTGGAAGGTGTACTACGGGTAACTTCCTGCTGTGAAATTGCCTTACATGCAGTAATGTGCAGGAGGTGGGTATATGGTAATTAGATGTTTCTGAGACTGCCTTACCCAGTGTGGAGAGTCAGACAGGCATTTTCCGTTGGATCCACTGCCAGAAACATGATCTCTCATGCTTCTAAAGGTCATGTGGGATCATGATTATGGACTTTGCAATTGATCATGTTTTTACAAAATAATACACATGTGTATGTGAATGAAAACCTAATGTGGGGGCTGGTGCACTTGTTGCAGATTAATACTCCACCTGCTAGCACTGGTATCCCATTATAGATGCTGATTTGTGTTCTCTCTGCTCCATTTCTAATCAAAGTCTCTGCTTGTGGCCTGAGAAGGCAGTGGAGCCTGGCCCAAGTCTTGGGACCCTGCACCTGTGTGGGAGATTCAGCAGAAACTCCTAGCTTCAAAGTGGCTCAGCTCTGGCCATTGATGGCCATTTGGGGAGTAAATCCTGCATGAAAAATCTCTCTGTGTCTCTCCTTGCTCTGTAAAATTTGGCTTTCCAATAAAAAGAAATAAATCTTAAAAAAAAATGACTAATGTGTATGTATCAAAACCAAAGTTGCCTGGAATGTTAGCATTTGGGGTTTCCTTGCATTTTCTTGTTTTGTGTGTATTTATGTAGTTTATTGTAATCACAATACTTTAGTAACAAGGAATGTTTTTAAGAGTAACGAGCTCACTCTCGGCCTTTTGGCTAAGACCAAGTGTAAGAGTAACAAGAACAATCAAATATTCATATTAGATAAAACTGAATTCTGATTCTGATTTGGATATTTATTAGCTGTATCATGAGGATTACTGTGTGAGATCAGTCTGGTTCTGTTTGGTTCTAAATGTATCTAGAAAGCTCCACAGATAAAGAACTGTATTTTCCCTGGATTCAATGTTTCTTGAATAAACCTTCCACCATAGTACATTTGCCAATGATTGCCAATATTGTTCTTCCCTTAAGGGAAGGTTGTTTCTTCTCTTGAACTTGAATTTCAAAAGAAGCTTTTGCAGGTTTATCAGCTGGCTATGTTTCTTTTGATATCCTGATTCTTCCAACACTCACTCGTGAAGCTCCAGGACCTGATATGACCAGCTAAGAGAATATTCATCCATTCTTGAAAGTGAAATTATTTTAGCTTCATAAAATGCATACATACCTCAATTAGCATATTTCTTGTAGCTGAATAATTTTGCTCTACAAAATGTTGATGTGTTAGAATCATTTTAACAAATTTTGGCGCCGCGCATGATAGGTTAGTGGCTAAATCCTCTCCTTGCACGCGCTGGGATCCGATATTTTGTTCATATCCCCATTGCTCCACTACCCACCTAGTTCCGTGCTTGGTACCTGGGAAAGTAACCGAGGATGACCCAAAGCCTTGGGACCCTGCAACTGCGTGTGAGACCCGGAAGAGGCCCCTGGCTCCTGGCTTCAGATTGGCTCACCTCTGGTCATTGTGGCCACTTGGGGAGTGAAGTAGTGGACAGTAGACCCTTTTCTCTCTGTATCTCCTTCTCTCTCTGTATCTGCCTTTCCAATTTAAAAGAAATCTTTAAAAATATTGTTAGTGATGAGAACCATTCTAGATGGTAGTGCTGAGGCACTGTTTCCAGAAACCAGGGGTAAAATCCTCAGCATACCCTTTTTATTCCTCTGCCCAAAGTCTCTCCTCCTCTTTCTCCTGAAGACAATAGAAAGCCAACTTTACAAAGTTAGTTGCTGTTGCTTAACGAATTCTCTTGAGCCTGGGGTACTCCCTTTTGCGGGAGAGGGCAGCTGGCCTTGGGTTTGTGATACCAACCATCAAGAGTTTGACTTTGCTCAAGGCCTCTAAAGCCAAGGGGAAGAAGTGGAAATGCTTCCACATATGTGTGCTATTTCTTTAAAAGAAAGTCTAACGGAAGTGATGCTGTAGGGAACATCTGCACTTGGGGTTGAGTGGAGAAAGCGAGATGCGCTGCAGCTGGTGTAAGGCCCTGGCAGGCTGAGGCGCTGCTGTCCATTGGGGTTTACTTCTGTCTGCATTGAAACATGGCTTGGGAGGGGGTTGGTGGCCTGCTGCCAGCCTCAGTTAGCCTGCCCTTCTCTTTCCTCTTTCCTCCTCGCAGCACACCCCGCCCTCCCCTCCGCCCCCCACCCCCCAACTCCCCTCTCTCATGCTTTAAAGTCACATTTCCAGGCCAGACGTAGAATTAATCTCTGGGCACTTCACATTGCTGGCAGCTGAAAGCAGGATGTGGGATCTTTTTTTTTTTCTCTTTCTCTCTCTCTGCGTCTTGGCTGACTTTTTTACCTCTCGAAGAATTTGGAAGGCCGTGAGATCCCCCCCCTCCCGAGCACTGTGGAGTTTTTCAGCACGCTGATCACCCTGCTGTGGCTTCACCCTAATAGACTTCATATGTTGATGCAGTTGACATCAGTATCAAACTATTTTACATGTGATCTGGTGTATTTCCTGAGGAAATCTGCAAGATATTTATTAAGAACTAATAAAATAAACCTCTCCATGAGTTTTTAGGTAGTTTTCAATTTTTCATGTCTCTCTCGTTTCCTCTTATCAATGAGTTGCTATTTTCTCCCTCTACTCTGACCATCACAAAAGGAAACAAAAATAAATGTTTTAAACTGTTCCTGAAGGGACAGAAAGAGAATAGTTCTGCTGTGATGTATCAGCTGGGGCTGTATTTTTAGTGCAGCATTGTAGAAACTAAAAATATCCTGTTATAGTGGATCCTTTTTATAGGTCTGTATGTGTGTGTGTGTGTGTGTGTGTGTGTGTGTGTTTATAATGTTGTACGCACAAGTGCCTTTGTACATCGGCAGCCGCTCTTCCCATTACAGCTGGACTCCATTAG
Organism: Ochotona princeps; assembly: GCF_030435755.1. Taxonomy (NCBI): domain Eukaryota; kingdom Metazoa; phylum Chordata; class Mammalia; order Lagomorpha; family Ochotonidae; genus Ochotona; species Ochotona princeps. The sequence goes on along the minus strand of NC_080848.1, from coordinate 38,922,315 downwards.
TCCTTGAAAATTAATGTAATCCTAGTTAAGAAAAAAATTAATTACTCTACCAGAGCTGCATTTTATCCAAACTAGTGTTAGCTCCCTAGCTGGCAGCTGAGCTCGAAAAGCTCCAGGGGCCCTTGGCGTTGCGGCTTTTGGTGTTGCAGCACTTGCTGCTGTGTTTCTCCCACTGTGAGCATTCCTTAGGTCCTCAGGGCTAGCCATGTGGCTCGCAGAGAGTCAGTGCAGACCCCGCCACCCCCGGGAAGGTTTCACTCACCTGCCGTGGAGTTTGGTTCATCAGGTTTATTTCCGAAAGAGATACTTGGTCAATGTTCTCTAGAGGAGAAATAGCGTTTATCAAGCATCCGAGGGATACATGGCATTTTTCTAATAGGGTTCTGTGGAAACTGTTCAGAATGACTATCATGTTTTGCCTTTCCTTTTGCTGAAGGTTTGAACTGCTCTGTGTAACACATACCTTGTGTTATAAAAGAGCAGGCTGACTTTTCTCGTCAGACTTCTTCAGCATGTGAGGACCATTTTCAGCCTCATATTCCGTGTTCTGGGTGAAGTTCCAGGGCACAGCCCAGAAGCTGTTGCAGTCCACCCTGCCTTCGTGATACAGCTCTTGTGCAATTGATTTTGTTTGTTTTGCCTCTGGATTGGGTTGGGAAGGTAGAGTGGGATAGGTGGGAAGGTTAGTTATTTCTTTTCCTGCTAGTCACATTCTCCAGGCCCTCTGCTGGGAGTCCAGGCAGGATTCATCTGCTTGGCCTGTAGTTCTGTCTTTCTGCTGAGCTGGGGTGTGGGCAGCATGGGCCTGTGTAACTCGTGACAGGCCTCCCAAAGTGCCGTGATGGCGTGGATGTTCATGGAGCTGTTCACAACACAAGCAGGGTCAGTACCCGTTTTATTCTTTCTTTTGGGCGTGGGCTCTGAGACTTGTTCCTGGATCTTACATCGTCCCCCATCGTCCCCTAGCTGACAACTGCTTTGAGCCTTCAGCTTCCTGTACTTGATCCCCAAGTGGTATAGTTCTGTAAAAGTAGTAATTAGGCCTTTTATAAATCTGTTTTATTAGAAAAGAGAGTTGGTAGGTAATGAACTGTAATTCTAACACAGCTAGTTCGGAGATTAATAAAATTTTTTTAAAAAGAGCAGTTTTTACCAGAGGCAATGGGCCCGTTATTTTTGAGTTCTCGGCTGAGTCACAATCAGAGCAGCGTGGGACCCGTGGTGGACTGGCGCTGCTGGGAGGGCGCAGAGCCGTGTTCCTTGTTGTTACAGCCTGTGCAGTGCCCGTCCTTGAGGGTGTTTGACGCTGGCATTAGAAAAAAGAAAACCTTGTTTTCCAAGAACTCTGCTCTCTCTCAGCTTGATAAGCATTTAAAAATAAAAGCTGCACAATTGAAATTGGCAGTGCATCCTCATTCTTTTGTCTCTCTGTTTATTTTTTTCCCTCATCCCTCAACATGTGTGCTACAGCCCATGGTTATTACACCCTCAAGAATGATGTCCTGGAACTCGGCAGGCTTGCACCAAGGTCTGCCCGCCCTGTGCTCGGCCGTTTGAAGCTGGCGGAGGCATCGGGGCCTCGCGCCGTGAGGCCTGCTGGAGCAGCCTGTGCAGCTCCAGCTGTGGCACATTTCCCTTTTCCCCTGAAGCTGCTGCCTGGAATTTTGAGCTGCTCCAGAATCCTGATTGTCAGCTCAATCTTTCTTGTTAGTTTTTGCTGTTAACTTAATTGATTTGTTTACCTCTCCGACGGAGGAGCTGAAAAAGAAAGTGCTTTGGTACCAAGCAGCAGCAGTTCTGCCTTTTGAGAAAGCTTGTCCTGAACTAAAATTTTGTAATTTTGACCCAGAGAAGAGAAAAGCTGCTATAGTTTAGGCTAGGGTGACTCTGAGTGCTGGTGTGCCCAGGGGCAGACAAATGAATTAATAGCACAGCCTCTTACTCCCAGAAGGATCACAGTTAAGGCTAAGATGAAGTCAGCAGAAAACAAGTGAAAAACAAAGCAAACAAACAAACCCACCCTGCAAACTTAATTCTTTGTCTAGAAATAGGATGGCCATGTGAAGCAACACCAAACCCTGCCCGAGCGATGCCTGCAGCTTCCACTGGAGTCATGCACATGTGACGCAGGAAGCGTTGCTGTGTCTCCGGCAGTGGGAGCAAGGACTGGGCTGTCTGCTGGAGGAGGTCCTGATTAAGCCAGCTTTGAAGCAGCGTGTGTCACATGTTCAGGCATTTCTGGTTATTACTGCCTGCTTGGTTGAGTCAGAACCTGGAGTTAGTATGCCTAGGGTGTGGCTTCAGGTTCGCAGTCTTCTCCCGGGTTGCTGTCTGTGAAGGGCTGAGGCCTGATGTAACTGAAGAGGGTGTTACTTCAGGTTACTAGTCCTTGTTTTTGCTTGGCTGGGGTTGGACTGAACCTGGTATTACTGTTTCCCAAAGAATATTTTTGGTTTGAAAACCGAAGGTCAGCAGTTCGCAAAGCGCCTTGCTTGAAGCCAACTCTGTGGTTTGTCTTGTGCCACTGGGCCAGCAGCGCTGCCATCCCGATCGATTGATCTGCAACAATATGAAACCACGAATAGCGGCTGCCAGACAAAACTCCCATCTCACCCCATTTCCTTGTCCAACCTGTCTCTCTGCCCAGATCCCCCTTCTTTTTCCTTGTATGTCTGTCTCACTCTGGGTTGTGTGTTTCACTTTTTTGGGTCTATCTTTTTCCATCTCCCTGTCTCTTTCCATAACAGTTTTTTAATAATGTTTTAGTTAGTTCCAGCCTTTTCCCTGAATGGATCCCATTGGAAAATGCATTTGAAAGGAAACAGTTATACACTTCCCTTCCTTTGAAAGTCTGTTGGCACCTTTTCCAATGCAGTAAACCATACAACATGTATTTTCAAAGTTTCCAAACACAGACACACTGGCGTTAAATTTATGAAAAAATATTTTACTCAGCTGTATGGTAACTGTGACTTTCAGAAATGCTGATCAGCTTTGAAATTGATGCTGACTTTTGGAACTCCCCGACAGGTTTTCAGATTTCTGCAGAAAATAAAGCCACAGTGACTCTCTCGGAGTCTGTGTGACACTCTGTGCCTTGGGCTGCAATTTAGACGGGAGGACTAGGGCAGATGTTGAAGTGGGGATCCCCAGCCACACCCAGAGGAAAACAGAAAAATTCAGTGAGTCTCTGAATATTGCATAGCCATGCTGGGCACAGGAACAAAAGGTTAATTCCTTCTTTTCTGTTTACTATCCCAGCCAAGCCTGAAGGTCACATAACACCTGTTGCAATGGGGTGTGATTTTATCTGCATTCAAAGCAGTGATGATGTTGCTCATATGTGTAATTGAGGAATTGGGTTGGTGGAGGTCATGATCTTTCTTGAGGATCCCAGCTATTTGTACAAGAGATTCCTGGGAATGCTTTTGAAAAGCAGCCTTTCAGAAGGGGAGTTTTCTCCAAATTACTCAAGCAGCTTGGATTGTTCCTTGGCATTGGAACTTGTTGTTGTTGTTTGGGTGAATTTTTGCTCCATTGCATTGAGGTCAATTCTGTGCCTACCTCCTGTAGGACAGAAGCTGCTGAAGACTAAGCGTCCTGAAAGCAGTGTGGCACATTGAGTTAGCAAGGACCTGTTAGGCATTCATGCGGGTCTCATCTTACTGTGTGTGTGTGTGTGTGTGTCTCTTTATTACTGCTACTTTCCAGAAGCACTGTCTCTAAATTTGACCTGTTTTGCCCTTCCTCTGTCTGTTTCTTGGATCTTCTCTTACTTGTCCAGCATCCTTGAGAGTAGCGTTTGTGAAAACTACTGCCTTGCCACATGCTTTTCATCCTTTTTGTTTTGCATCTTGTGACATCTTTTGGTCCCATGTATCATCTCTCTTCTGATCATCCTGAGTTCTCTTTACTACCTTGTTTTTTGTTTCTGAAGAGTTATTCATTTGCTCATCAGAGTTGTAGAGAGGAAGAGATCTGCCATCTGCTGGGTCGCTTCCCATATGGCATATACGCACAATATCTGGCACGGGCCAGCTGAAGCCAGGAACTTCATCTGGGTCTCCCACATCGGTGCAAGTGCCCAAGGGATACCAGTGTCAGCTTAACTCACAGCTTTACACCACATCTGCTGCCCACCCCATGCACCAACCTGATTTTTTTCTTGAGCTTCGGCCGATATTTCTGATTTTTTGTTAGACATTGTTACCTTCAGTCTCAAGCTTATTCAGTCTTGTCCTGTTTCTCACTTTTGTGCCTCAGTTTCCTCAGGGAGGAAACTTTTTTTTTTTTAAAGATTTATTTATTTTTATTGGAAAGACAGATTTATAGAGAGAAGGAGAGGGAGAGAGGAAGATCTGTCTGCTGGTTCATTCCCTAAATTACCACAACGGCCAGAGCTGAGCCAATTTGAAGCCAGGAGCCAGGAACTTCTTCCAGATCTCCCATGCAGGTGCAGGAGCCAAAGGCTTTAGGCCATTCTCGACTGCTTTCCCAGGCCACAAGCAAGGGGCTGGATGGGAAGTGGAGCAGCTGGGACACAAACCGCCATTGCTATAGGGTTGCTGGCACCTGTAGATGGAGGATTAGCCACTTGAGCTGTGGCACCAGCCCCAGGGAGGGAACTCTTAAGATGGAGATGTGGATGCAGAAAGTTGATTGGAGAATGAATGCTCTCAGGGTCAGGTTGTGAAGGAAGCAGGTTTGGGGCACGTGCACAAATTGAACTGCGCTGTAGCTGCCAGGCCTACAAAGAGCTCTGGAGCTGAGCTAACCCTTCATAGCAGGGTTATGAAGTGACACCCAAGGGTGTAAAGCTCTTTTCCAAGACCCACCAACAAGGTTATTGTGGGTTAACTGGGAAGGCAGAGTGACATTGAGGGGGTACCTTCCTTTTAGTTGAGAGTAAGTTTTGAGTTATGTACTCAGCTGAGACCTGCTTCCACAAATGCTGCTCCCCAGCAGCTGAGGGAATGAATGCTTCAGTCCTGGGAGGGTCCTGGACCTGCAACAGATCCACTCCTGTGCCACTAAAACAGTTCTTTCTACGTGAAAGACCTTCCATAACTCACTGCTAATTCTAAGCAGAGATATGGTTTACATAAACAGTAATGCATAGATGACGTGTCCAGGTTGAGAAGTCTTGGCAAATGCCAACTCCATTTTTATTTCTTTTTCTCTTCATTACCCTGTATGATAAGAGTATGTGAAAATAGTCAGAACCATCTTTAATTAACTTCAGCAAGAAAAAAAAAAGTACTCTGAGGAGCCAAAGGGCAAGATCGTAGGCAGGCTGCAGAGGGGACTGGAACCAGGAGGGTCTTGTTCTGCCCCTCTGCTTCCTTCAGCACCTTACTCCCTCCACTGCTCCCTCCGCTTCCCTGCGTACAGGAAGGACTGAACGGATCGTTCCTGTTGTGACTTTAGTTAGTGTAGTGGGTTTTTTATATATACATTTTTATAGAGCTATCTCACTTTTTTTTTTAATTGGCATGTAGTTCCACTGTATTTATGTTCTACAATTTAAGTAATTCTCTGCTTGTGGACGTTTAGGTCTTTTGCCATCTTTTTCTGTCCAAGCTATACTTCTTTAAGCCAGTTTCCTCATTCATATCATTTCTCATATTATCTCTACCTACAAGACATTTCTTTCTTTGATTTGTAATTAACTATGTGCAGATATCCTGTTGAACCTCATCTCCATAAAGGTCAATTTCATGTCTGATTCATTTTTAAAAACCTCCTCTTCTAGAAACTTGCATGTAGTAGCTGCTCAGTAAATGCTTATGTGACTAAAGGACTAAAGAAATCATTAGTTCGGACCCTGCGCGGTAGCCTAGCAGCTAAAGTCTTTACCTTGCATGTGCCTGGATTCCATCTGGGCACCAGTTCTAATCCCAGCAGCCCCGCTTCTCATCCAGCTCCCTGCTTGTGGCCTGGGAAAGCAGTCAAGGACAGCCCAAGGCCTTGGGACCCTGCATCCACAGGGAGACCCAAAAGAGGCTCCATGCTCCTGGCTGCTGACTTCGGATTGGCTTAGCTCCGGCCATTATGGCCGCTTGGGGAGTGAATCATCAGACGGAAGATCTTCCTCTTTGTCTCTCCCCCCTCTGTATATCTGACATTCCAATAAGAATAAAATAAATCTTAAAAAAATTTTGCTTGGTCTAGTTCTGTGTCAAGTACCACTTGAAACAGATCAACTCTGATGGCTAGCCACTGCAGTGGCTGCTAGAGTCTGTTGTAGCCCCTGTGCTGTTGGGACATCTAGTTTGGCAGGGAAGTCCTGTGCTAGGGCAGCTTTGAGCCACATGCCCAGCCAGTGTTATGGCTAAAGAAGTTTCTAGAATCCAGAGGAAGGAGACCTATCAGGTGTAATACATTTGAAACTGGAAGGAAGGATTTGGATAAGGAGGAGGAAAGAGACATGGGCATGGGTGCAGGGCTGCTATTTTGTTATTTTTTGGCTGTGGCCATTCACCATTTTCACGCCATTTTGTTGTGAACTCCTTTTTTTAAGAAAAGGCAGTACTCTATAAATAAACCTTTTAGCTCTTTTGAACCAGGCAGAAGCAGGTCAGCTTTTTATCCTCCAGTGGAGGAAATATCACCAAGAAAACGAAGCTGAACTGGTGCTTTAAAAACTGGTTGGTGGGGGTGCTAATCCCAGAATTATAGAGCTTTGTTCTCTGTATCAGTGTTCAAATATAAATTTGACTATATTTATATATCCATGCTTTATAGTTATTATTATCTTTTGTTCTGGAAATACCAAAAAAGTGTATAAATTGAATTTTACAGTCTAGACAACCCTTCATTCATATCCATTCAACTGCTAACACATTTATGTGTTTAATTGAATACATATTTTAGTCTATCATTTGGTCTTTTTAAAACAGCAAATCTTCTCTAGCATTATGTCATTTTCTCATTTGTCTTAGTTATTCGTTATCTATTTAGAGTTTAGAATTCTGGGCCCAGTGCAGTGGCCTAGTGGCTAAGGTTCTTGTCTTGCATGTACCAGGATCCCATATGGATACCAGTTCATATCCTGGCCACTCCCCTTCCCATCCAGCTCCCTGCTTGTAGCCTGATAAGGCAATGGAGGGTAGCCCAAACCTTTTTGACCCTGGACCCGCACAGGAGACCCAGGGGAGGCTCCTGGCTTCAGATCATCTCAGCTCTGGCCATTGTGGCCACCTGGGAAGTGAACCAGCAAATGGAAATCTCCCTCTCTGTCTCTCCTTCTCTCTATAAATCTGACTTTCCAATAAAATTAAATGAATCTTTTTCAAAAAAAGTTTAGAATTCTTCACTCTCATTCTTGACTGATCTTTAGTTACCAACTTCATGTAACTTGGAGTTGGGTTTCTCCAACCCTTAGTCTCTGTCATATGTTGAGTGTTGGTTAAGCAAATACATCAAGTATCAGAGATCCTATGTAAAGAAACCATTTGTGTGTGTGTAAGAAATATTTATTTGAAAGAATTACAGAGACAGAAATCTTATCTGCTGACTCATTCCCCAAATGACTATGGTGTCCAGAGCTGGGCCAGGCCAAAACCAGGAGTCTAGAATTTCATCCAGGTCTCCCACACGGGTGCATGAGCCCCAACATTTGGGCCATCTTCTGATTTTCCCGAACTATTAGCTAGGAGCTGGATTGGAAATTTAATGGCGAAAAAAGAAACTGGTCAACAAATGTGGATTTTTTAAAAAGAGGTTTATTTGGGGCTCGTTGCAGTAGCCTAGCGGCTAAAGTACTCACCTTACATGTGCCAGGATCCCATATGGGCACTGGTTCTAATCCTCACAGCCCTGCTTCCCATCCAGCTCCCTGCTTGTGTCCTGGTACAGCAGTTGAGGATGACCCAAAATGTTGGGACCCTGCACCCGCATGGGAGACCCAGAAGAAGCTCCTGGCTCCTGGCTTCAGATCAGCTCAGCTCTGGCTGTTGCAGTAGCTTGGAGAGTGAACCTGTGGATGGAAGATCTTCCTGCCTGTCTCTCCTCTCTGTATATCTGAATTTGCACTAAAAATAAATAAATCTTTAGAGAAAGTTCATTTGTTTACTTCTTGAAAAGCAGAATGACAGGGAGAGAAATCTTCCATTGCTAGTCCACTCTCCTAAGTGGCTACCAACCATTCAGTTTGGCAGTTTGAGCCAGGCTGCAGTCAGAAGCAAGGAAACTCAGCTAGGGCTTCCACATGGCTGGGTCCCTTGTACTTGGTCTTCCCAGGCCCATTAGCATGAGTCTGAATTGGAAGTAGAACAAGTGGAATTGAAACTGGTACTGTGATATGGAGTTGCAAGTGATCATGCAACCTGCTGCTCCACAACACTGGTCTCTCATGGATCTCTTTGAAATAAGACTTTTAGTGCTATTTTAACTGTTTTATAGATTTTTTTTTTTTGTATCTCAAAATGTTATATATTTGAGAAGCAGTGAGACAGAATTACCATCTGCTGGTTCACTCTCTGAATTCCTATAGTTGGTGAGGGGGGACTGCACTGAGCTGGGCTGAAACTGGGAGCCAGGAACTCAGACCAGGACTTCTATGGTCTTCCATATAGGTGACAAGGACCCAAGTCATTGAGCCATCACTGCTGAGTTAGCACTTTCATACAGGATGTGGGCTTCCTAACCAGTGTGTTAACCACTAAGCTGAACACTCTCATACTAGAATGTATTTATTGATAATATAGCATATTTCTATATTAGTGTATATAAAAACTATTGTAAAATCATGTGTTTTTGTACTACCATATAGATAATGTTGAGATAATAGTTTGTGGACATATTTTAACAATATAGAGGTTAGCGTAGTATTGTGGCAGGCTAATCCTTTCACACTGACATAACTTGTGGGCACCAGTTCTAGACTTGGCTGGTCCACTTGCAATCCAACTTCCTGCTTATGGCCTAGGAATGCAGTAGAGTCTGGCTCAAGCCCGTGAGATCCTGCACCCACTAGGGAGACCCCAGAGGAGGCTTCTTGCTCCTGGCTTTGGTTTGGTTCAGCTCTGGCCAGTGTAGCCACTTGGGGAGTAAACCAATGGATAAAACAAACATCCTTCTCTTTGTCTATCCTTCTCTGTAAATCTGCCTTTCCAATAAAAATAAATAAATTGAAAGTAGACAGTATGAAAACCATGGGATATAAAGCTTTTTCAGAATTATTCAGTTTTTTTTTCATACAGTATCCTATGCATTGAATCCATATTTTAAAAAAATTTGAAGAGCTCACTGCTTAGAATGGCTTTTCCTAAGGAAGTGATACACAAATTTCTCTCCAGTAAGGACAAGGTTACAGGTGTTTCCACTTCAAACTTGAAGGCCATTCATAGTAACCATTATCCCATGTGAATGGTGTATTTTTCTTAGTTCTGAGTTTTTAATCCACCCTAATTTTTTTTCATTGTACAAGGGTAATTTAAAAAAAGGCTCTGAGACTTACCCCGCCCCAACTGTTGCTTTCCCCAGAGTTGTTATTCAGCTTAGTAGGTCTCTTTCCAACATTTCTCCCTGCATTTACATTCAGACATGTAGTATAGAAAATGTGTATATTTTATATGATAAAATCTTTACAATTTTCATAGAAAATGTATATCATGAAATCTGTGTGCTTAGATTGCATTTTTTATACCTCAATAAAGTTACCTTCTACTTTGAAAAAAAAAAAAGTCCATGCAAAATTTAAATTAAGGGCCTGGCGGCGTGGCCTAGCGGCTGACGTCCTCGCCTTGAACGCGCCGGGATCCCACATGGGCGCCGGTTCTAATCCCGGCAGCCCCACTTCCCATCCAGCTCCCTGCTTGTGGCCTGGGAAAGCAGTCGAGGACGGCCCAAGGATTTGGGACACTGTAGCCGCGTGGGAGACCTGGAAGAGGTTCCTGGTTCCCGGCTTCGGATCGGCGCTCATCGGCCCATTGCAGCTCACTTGGGGAGTGAATCATCGGACGGAAGATCTTCCTCTCTGTCTCTCCTCCTCTCTGTATATCTGACTTTGAAATAAAAATAAATCTTTTAAAAAAATTTAAATTAAAAAATAAGTTTATTTTTGTGCAGACAATCCCTTGGGAATTCATGCAATGTCATAATACATTGTGTGGTTTTTGCTTTTAATTTATCATAGAAGGATGTATAAAATATGTTTTAAGACTTATTTGTATTTTATTTGTAAGGCAGAGTCACAGAAAAGAAAGGTAGAGACATCATATATCCACTAGTTCACTCCCCAAATGGCCACAGTGACTACAACTGGGCTGGTTTGAAGCTGGGTGCAAGGGCCCAGCGTTTGGGCTATGCCCCTCTGCTTTCCCAGCCATTAGCAGAGAACTGGATAGGAGGTGGAACGGTCAGGACTTGAATTGGCACCCATATGGGGTGCTGATGCTGCAGAAAGAGGTTTAGCTTGCTATACCACGTTGTGTCTCCCTAAAAGAAAATATTTAAAAATATTTACTTATTTTTAGTTGAAAGGCAGATTTATAGAGAGTGGTAGAGAAAGATCCTCCACCCGCTGGTTAAGTCACCCAGATGGCTGCCTGAGCTGATCCAGAGCCAGGAGACAAGAGCTTCTTCTGGGTCTCCCACTTGGGTATAGGATCTTTTAAGATTTATTTATTTTTGTTGGAAAGGCAGATTTATAGAGAGAAGAGACAGAGAAGAATCTTCCATCACTCTCCAAATGGCCATGACGGCTGAAGCTGAGCTGACACAAAGCCAGAATCCAGGAAGTTCTTTCAGGTTCCCCACACAGGTACAGGGCCCCAAGGCTTTGGGCCGTCCTCTACTGCTTTCCCAGGTCCCAAGCAGGGAGCTGGATGGGAAGTGGGGCTGCCGGGATTAGAACCGGCACCCATATGGGATGCTGGCAGTTAGGATTGAACGATTAGCCAATTGAGCTGTCCAGCCGTGTCCCCAGTTTTTTTTTTTAAACAAGAGAACAAATTCATTGTTATTTTGCAGTAGTTTAAATACTTGAGGGGTACAGCATCACATGATTTGGTGTCCAATGGCCTTTTGGGAAGGTTGCTTTGGAATTTGGCAGGAGCTTTGGCACTGTTTCTGAGAGCACAAGAAATCTTTCCCCAGGTCGCCCTGGTTAGGTTTGCCTCCAACAGTCACTGTGAGTTGCTCTTTGCTTTGTATACAGAAGCAGTCTCTGGCTCAAGTAGGATCAGTTTCATCTCGAGAATAAACAGCTTCAATATGAAGAAGTGCCGTGTGCTCCTTTTGAGACCTTGCTATAGCCAGCCAAAATGGCCTTGCACCAGTAATCCGGACATATTTGCCTTCTAGAAAACCTCTTCCCAAAAAACCTCCACAGACTCCAGGATGACAGAAAGAGGAATAAAACTAATATACATGCATATCAGAGTGTTTTGCATAAAAAATAAATAATGTTTAATTCCATTTTCCACTACTTTTTTAAAGTATTCTCAAGTAGAGGTTTCTTTCTTTTTTTTTTTTTTTAAAGATTTATTTATTTTTTTTATTGGAAAGTCAGATACACAGAGAGGAGAGACAGAGATGAAGATCTTCCATCTGTTAATTCACACTCCCCAACTGGCCACAGCAAGAGCCAGGAGCATTTTCTGGGTCTCCCACATAGGTGCAGGATCCCAAGGTTTTGAGCCATCCTCGACTGCTTTTCCACGCCACAAGTAGGGAGCTGGATGGGAAGTGGAGTTGCCAAGACACTCACCGGCACACATGTGGGATCCCTGTGCATCCAAAGTGAGGACTTTAGCCACTAGGCTACTGCACTGGGCCCATCAGGTAGAGGTTTCCAACAGTGTGTGTAGGTTCTGGGCTTGTAGTCTGGTTGTGAGACATGCACATCCTGCCTTGGAATACCTGGGTTTGAGAACTCAGTTGTGGCCTCTGACTCCCACTTCCTGCTGAGGCAGAGACCTGCAGAAGCAGGGCTGGTGGCTCAGGTGATTGGACTCTATGAACCAATTGTGAGAGACCATGATTGAGTTCCTGGCTTCCTATTTTAGCCAGGCCCTAGGTGATTTTTCTTTTTCGCTTTGTTTTCTTTAGGGGGAGCAGATGGCAGGAGCTTCAACATTGAGGAATTTGATGGAAGGTGGAAATGGGTCCAGACTGAATGCAGTCTGATGTCCTCAACTGGGTTCTTCCCACAATGCCAGATCCCAACTTTTGGGGGTGTTTCCAGAATGGACCAGTCGATGAGAACCCTTGCTGGTGTTCACTCTCCAACTCTCAAATAAGTGAGATTAATTATCTGCATTTTAATTAGCCTTGTTGAGAAATTGACCCATCTGGGGCTGGCATGATGGCTCAACTTGCCAATCCACTTGCAAGTGCTAATACCCCAGGTGGGTACCAGTTTGTGTCCCAGCAACTCCACTTTTTATCCAGCTCCCTGCTCATGGCCTGATAAAGCCATGGAGAATGGCCCAAAGCTTTGGGGACCATACATCTGTGTGGAGATCTGGAAGAAGCTCTGGCTCCTGGCTTCAGATCAGTTCAGCTGCAGCCGTTGCAGCCATTTGGAGAGTGAACCAGTGGATGGAAGATTTTTTTTCAACATTTCTAAATTTGTTTATTATTATATTATAGATTTCCTAAAGTCTTAGAAGCACCTGAACATTAGATAAATAAGGTCATTTAATAGATGCTTTAAATCATTTGTCTTGTGTAGTGTAAATACAGATTACAAATATTTACTTGCATGATTTTCCAGGGGGATGGAAGATTTTTGTCTCTCTGTAAATCTGCATTTTCAGTAAACAATGAATAAAAAAAAAATCTTAAAAAAAAAAGCGAACCCAGTGATTACAGGTTTGTAATGACAGTTATGAAAGGTGGTGTCCATCCTAGAGCTTCTATGTTGGGGCCAAACTGCATGCCTGGGTTTTTGTCACCTCCCTGGAGTGCTGTCTCACTTTCTGCTTGCTTATGATAGCTTTGTTGAATTATTATTCTACTGACATCTTTTCTATAACTAGGTGTGCCACAGTAGGTGGGGTTGGATGAAGTCATTATTTACTGGATCTAGTTTGATCTTGGATATTAAGCTTTGAAGGAACCCTTTTAGACATTCACAAAAATTCCATCAAAGAATAGTGCTTCTCCCTGGTCTCCTTGTTCAGTACTGACCCTCAATCTTTGATAGCTCTAATCTTTGCATTCTGGAAGCTTCCTGAAAGCTAACTTTTTAGAAAGTCTCCAGATCTTTTCTATACTGGATACCTCTGTGCCCCCACCTGTCTCAGAACTGTTTTATTTTTTGGCAATGCTCATGAACTTTTGTCAGACTCCTTTTGAGACCATTTTAGGAAGCCATAAAAAAGAAATAAAACAAGTTGGTCTGTTACAATGGCTGCTGAACACTTCTGTGTCCCTCTGCTTGTCCTAGCAGAGGAACTTTGAATGGAGATGTCTTCAGGAATTTTCTGTCATTAGCTCCTTTTAAAAGATGTGTTTATTTGAAAGGCAGAGTTACAGACAGTGAGAGAGATACAGATCTCCCATCCACTGGTTCACTCTGCAGATAGCTACAAAAGCTGCTCATATGAGCTGCTGGTGGGTTACTCTACTGTGCCTCAACTCTGTCTCTCAGTCACTGACCTGTTAAGGTACGCTCAAAGCACTCCTGAATCTTCGTATGGCAGAAGTGAATTTCAGGCTGCCGTCTTAATCTGCTGCCAAATCTCTCAGTGGCCATCACAGGGGGTGGTAGCTGTTTTTATTTTTTCACACTGTTGCGGCAAAAACTTCTGGATCTAGGTTGACTAATGCTGGTGCCTGTTGGGAAGTCTCCTCACCTCTCTGTTCCCCCAGAGCCTTAAATAACTTTGGACAGACATACAGATCTCTGTGGCATTCCAGATGGCCTCACCTAGCTGATGTAATCATTGTTAGCGTTCTGTTCTGCTTCTCCCAATACTGGGAGAGAGGCAAGCTTCCCAAAACTTTCATCAAGTAGTGCAGAGTTAGAAACTGCCCTGAAAGATCTACAGTCCTGTAACTCTCCAGGCGAGCTGCTGGAACGGCCTGCCCTTCTTTTCCTGGGCCTTATTCTTCAGCAACGTCTCCAGTGGCAGCGCTTACACTTGCCCAAGGAGCCAGGGAGGTATTATGTGTTTCAGTTATCCTGGAATTCAGTAGGAACTTCTGAGAAACAAAAGTATCAATGCAGCTGAAATGAAATTGCCACTGTGAATTCTGACTGGTATTTAATTTATTTATTAATTTCCCATTCTCCTGGATGGGTGTTTCCAGGAGACAAACAGTCAGAAGGGCTTTCGTTTTCCTTATAGAGAGGAGATGGCTTGTGCTTCTGGCCAAGAGGTACTGATCAAGGCCCCAGGATGTCGTCTGGTTCTCGAGTCTGCTCTCCTCTGGAGATGGCTTAGCACTACCCGGTGACTTTTTCTCAACTCTAGAAGGCAGTGGTTGTGTTGTAAAGCTGTAATGGGCTTTGGAAGCAACATGACTGAGGAGTTAAATTCCTCATTCGGTCACTCACCACCTGTGCGATCTTAATGAAGAAAATTTATGTAACCCTCTCTGAGATTTCATTTCCATGTTGTAATGTAGGACTACCAATGGCAGTTCACAAAGTTTTCCTGAATATTAGATGATATGTGCAAAACATCTTTCCCAAGCGCTTGATATATACTAGGCACTCAGAAGATACCAGTTTTTAAAAATGTTTTAAATTTATTTACAAGGCAAAGAGACAGAAAAAAAATCAAAGCTCTCCCATCAGCTGTTTCACTCCCCTGAAAACCCACAACAGTGACAGCTAAACCTGGCTGAAATTTAATCTAACTCTGCTGCATGGTTGTCAGGGACTGAATGCTCAAGCTGTTCACTGGCTGCCTCGTAGGGTGTCCTTTAGTTAGTAGGCAGCTAGGAATGGGACTGGTGCTGGGACTCACACCCAGGCATGCTGATGTTGGATGTGGGTGTCTCAGGCAGTGTCCTTTTTTTTTTTTTTCTCAATTGATTTTGTTTGTTTGAAACTTGGAGATGAAAAGAGAATGGTCTTTCATCTACCGGTTCGCCTCCCAAGTAGCCTGAATGGTGACCCGGACTGAGTCTGGCCAAAGCCAAGCATCACGAGCTTCATCCCGATCTTCTGTGTGGCTGATGGGAGCTCAGATGCTTGGTCCATGTCCTGCTGCTTTTCCCAGGCCATTATCAGGGAGCTGGATCACAATGGAGCAGTCTGGACTCACACCAGCCCTCATGTGAGATGTTGCTACCTTAGGCTTTACCTGCTGATGGTACAATGTCAGCCCTCATTGCTTTATTTTTTTAGAAAAATATTTTCAGTCTAAAAAAAAGAGGCATTTTTAGACTGCATGTATGTAAATTGCAGGGTTTTTTGAATTTTGATGTATATGTGTACGTATATCTGAAGTTGTCACCACAATCCAGGTAGTGAGTGTACTTTGTGCAACCAAGTTCCTCTGTGTTCACTGTAATCCATTCCTCCCTAACTCTCCCCTCCGAGGCCTCAAGCAACCTTGATTTGCTTTCTGCCACTGCAGATGAGTTTGCATTTTCTGCACTATTACTTAAATGGAACTTGACAGTATGTTCTTTTTACTTCACATAATGATTTGACATTCATCTATGCTGTCGAGTGATTGAATAATTTGTTCTTTTTACTGTTGAGTAATAATTGTGTGTATATACCACAATTTGTATATCCATTCACTTGTTGATGGACATTTGAGATTTTTCCAGTTTTTGACTGAATATGAATAAGCTGCTATAAACATGCAGGTGAAAGTCTGTGTGGATGTATGCTTTCATTTCTCTTGATAGATACCTGTGAGTGATACAGCTGGGTCATTCGGTAAGTGTATGTTCTAACACTTTTAAAAACTGCCCAGCTGTTCTCCCGAAGAGTTGTAAAATTTCACATCCCCAAAGTTGTGTTATATTTTCAGTCACTCCACATCCTAATCATTACTTAATGTTTTTTGTCCATCTTTTTTAATGCAACCATTCTGTTGGATATATAGTTGCATTTGTGGTTTTGAATCATATTTCCCTGATGATTAATTATTTGGCCATTTTTCATGTACTTATTTGTAAATCCATGTATCTTCTTTGCCTAATTTTTAAATTTTCTTCTTAAGGTGAAGGAGATCTTTATACACTGTAGATGTGAGTCTGAGTCCCTCATCACATGTTTTACAAATGTTTTCACCCATTAAGAAAAAAAATTTTTAAGATTTGTTTTTATTGGAAAGTCAAATATGCAGAAAGGATGAGAGACAGAGAGGAAGATTTTTCGTCAACTGATTCACTCTCCAAGTGACAGCAACGACTGGTGCTACACCAATCTGAAACCAGGAGCCAAGAGCTTCTTCTGGGTTCAGGGTCCCAAGGCTTTGGGCCATCTTGACTGCTTTCCCAGGCCACAAGCAGGGAGCTGGATGGGAAGTGAAGCAGGGCTGCCGGGGTTAGAACGGGCACCCATATGGAATTCTGGTGCATGCAAGCCAAGGACTTTAGCCACTAGGCTAGCATGTTGGGCCCTAGTAAGAAAATTTTGAGGTTTCTCTTTTCTTTAAATGCAAAATATTTTTTTACTTTGAAGAAGTTTTATATATAGTTTTCAAAACTTTGAGCTTTACAGAGTTGCCCCAGGGCTGTTTAACAGAATATTGTAGCTGATGCTGCCAGTTAAAAAAGTACATCTTCATATTTATTTGATGAGTGGTGCACAGTAGCCCTGAAAGTGCAGTTGGATTTGTGATGGAAACAGTGCTCCTGTTTTAGGGAAAAAAATTTTTTTTTGCCTGACAGCCTCACTTGAAAAATGCACATACCGTTGGTTTGAGATTTGTACCTTCACTTGTTTTCTGAGATGCAGGAACATGTTGAAGCAGCCTTGTTAGCTTCTGTAATTTGTCCATCTTGTCGTCTTTCTCCACTTGCCTGTCAGCTTCACTTTGTGCTGTCTGACGTGGCTCTTACTGATCCGATGACTCAGCCTTGATGAAGCTCTCCTGCTTTATCCCTTAACTGCAGACAGGAGTTCTGTCTTCAAGGAACTTTCCCTTCTTTTTTATTTTCTTTTCAGTTGCCCCTGAAGGTTTCTTGCTCAGGCCAGATAAGGACTGACAGCACAAGATGAGAGCAAGAGGCAGCATCTGCACTGAGTGATTGGCAAGTTAGTTCAGAAAATGTCCGCAAAGAGCCTAAGTATTGGCTAGCGCAGTAGCCTAGTGGCTGAAGTCCTTGCCTTGCGCACACCGGGATTCCATATGGGTGTTGGTTTGTATCCTCATGGCCCTGCTTCTCATTGCTTGTGGCCTGGAAAAGCGATCGAGGACGGCCCAAAACCTTGGGATCCTGAACCCACATAGGAGACCCGGAAGAGGCTTGTGGCTCTTGGCTTCAGATTGGCTCATTTCTGGCTGTTGTGGTAGCTTGGGGAGTGAGCCAGCAGATGGAAGATATTGCTCTCTGTGTCTCCTCCTCACTATATATCTGACTTTCCAATAAAAAAATAAATAAATCTAAAAAAAAAAACCAAGCAAAGCAAAAATACCTTCATGACAGCTAGTACACAAAGGCCAAAGAATAACTATTGAAGCCTGAATAAAGAAAATGAAAAAAAGAAGAGGCTAAGTCACCAGTGTGAAAAAAAATTGAGAATTATATGCTAGATAGTTTTGGAGTTTTATTTACTTTTAAAAATGTGTTTTAAACTTTTCATTTGGAAATACTGTTAGATTTGTAACAAGTTATTTTCAGAATGCACGGAGATCCTGTGTCCCCTTTACCTCTGCCTTCACAGTGCTGCTGTCTTCCATCGCTGGAGCACCTGCCAACGTCCTCGAGTTGCTATTCATGTTCCAGTTTTACCTGTCATACTTACAGTCATGTGTGTAGTCCATGCATAGCCTCCTGTAACTGCTGCCACAATCCTGATGCACAGTGGTTCCATCACTGCAAGGCTCCCTCGTGTTAACCCTTTGAGAATGACCCTTACCCCCTTCCTCTACCAGAATCCTACTTCCTGGCCACTGCTAATCCTGTAATTACTTATTTCATGAATATTATATAGATGGGATCATACAGTACATAGCCTTTCAAATTGGCGTTTTCACTAGGATTGCTCTGGAGGTCTAGCTGTCTTACTGCATGTATGTTTGTTGCTTTTATTGCTGAGTAGTGTTCAGTGTGTGAGTATTCCACAGTTTCTGTGGCTGTTTACCTGTGGAAGGATGTTTGAGTTGTTTCTGATTTCGGGCTGTTATTCAAATAAAGGTACCTGAGAACAATTTATGTGCAAGTTTTTATGTAAATTTAGGTTTTCATTTCTTGGGGATAGGGCCTGGGGGGTTGGCTTCTGGGTTGTATTGTAAGTAGTTTTTTAGTTTTAGAAGAAACTGACAAACTGTTTCCCAGAATGACTGTGTGAGGTTTTACATTCCCATTATCAATGTATAAGTAATACCACTTCTGTGCGTCGTTACCAACATTGTGTGTTGGGTTTTATTATTATTATTATTATTTTAGTGGTGTCTGTTTTTTATTTTAGTGATTTTGATGTATGGTGATACCTGTTGTTTTATTTCCCTTATGCCAATGATAATGAACACCACTTTATGGGCTTGTTTTCCATTTGAATATCCTCTTTGGTGAAATACTGGTTTGTGTCTTTCACCTATTTTATAAATGTGTTGTCTGTTTTCTTCGCATAAGAGTTCTTCATAATAGTTTAGATAACAGTCCTCTGGTAGATACATAGTTTGCAAATGTATTTTCTTTAATTTATAGCCTGCTGTTTGCTTTTTCATCCTCTTAAAAAGGTCTGTTTCAGAGCAAAAACTTCCATTTTCATGAGATGCAATATTAGTCTTTCATTTTATGCATTGTTCTTTTGCCACCAAGTCAGATTTCTTCACATAGTCCTGAGCCTTGAAAATTTCCTTATAGTCTTAGATTTTACCTCTAAGTCATTGATCTAATACAAGGTGATTTTTTTTCTATATGGTTATTCATTGACCTAGCATCATTTGCTACAAAGCCTAGCTTTCAGGCCCGGTGCCGTGGCCTAGTGGCTTAAGTCCTCACCTTGAACGTGCCAGGATCCCATGTGGGCACCGGTTCTAATCCCGGCAGCTCCACTTCCCATCCAGCTCCCTGCTTGTGGCCTGGGAAAGCAGTCAAGGACAGCCCAAAACTTTGGGACTCTGTACCCATGTGGGAGACCTGGAAGAGGTTCCTGGCTCCTGGCTTCGGATCAGCACAGTATCAGCCATTGTGCTCACTTGGGGAGTGAATCATCAGATGGAAGATCTTTCTCTCTGTCTCTCCTCCTCTCTGGATATCTGACTTTGTAATAAAAATAAATAAATCTTAAAAAAAAAAAAACAAAGCCTTGCTTTCCTTATTTTACTTATCAGAGATACGATTCTTCTCACTTCATTGTTCTTTTTCAAAATTATTTGAGCTATTCTAGATCTTTAGCCTTTCTATATAAACTTCAGAGTAAGCTTTTCTTATTTTGTCTACAAAAATCCTTCCTGTGATTTGACTAGTAACCGCATGAACCTGTTGGTTCAGTTGACATCTGTATATTGTAGAATGTCTCGATATATGAAAATGATAAATCTTGTTACCTGTATCATCAGCAATTTTTTTAGCTTAAAATCATTGAGAATATGTATTTATTTTTGGAGAGATAATGGTAAGGAGAAGAGAGAGAGAGATCTTCCATCCACTGGTTCCCTCACCAAACGTCCTTGGCTGTAGCCATAGGCCAGGGAATTCATCCTGATCTCCTGCACAGGAAGCATGGACTCAAGCACCTGAGCTGTTCCCTGCTGCCTTTTCAGATGTGGAGCACTGGGACTCTAGTTGGCACCCTAATGTGGGACACCCGTGTCACAGGTGGCAGTGGGAGACCACTGCACTACAGTTCTGACCCTTCTTTTTTTTTTCTTTGTTTATTTGAAGCACAAAGAGAAGAATCTACTGGCCTACTCCCAGAATGTCCAAAATGGGCCAAGAGGTCCCTAAACTGGGAGCCAGAAACAGACCAAATCTCCCAGATTGGGGGTGGGAGCCTAGCTAATTGAGCCATCTATTACTGCCTCCCACAGTACACTTTGGCGGGAGAATGGAGTCAGGAGCCAGAGTAGGAATTGAACCTGGTATTCTGATCCTACCCAGTGTCTTAACCACTAGGTCCATCTCTTGTGCCACATCAGCTCTTTATAATTCTCTTAGCACCGGGTTTTCTGTGTGTTTGGCTAGATCTATACCTAAATATTTAATTTTCTTTGGCCCTATGATAAATGACATTATGTCACTATAGCAAAACTTTTTGTGAAAAATTGTGGTTGGAATGGTTTGAGTTCTTTGTGCTCTCAGTAGGGGAGAAAGGAATCATTGGAGTGTGAAGTTTGAATATCAAGCCTTTGCAAACCAGCCAGGGAAGCAGTGCAGGCATGAGAACAGATAGAGCTGGACTCAAATCCCAGCTCTGGCAAGCAGTCGCTTTGTGTGCGCGGGCAAAATCACTTAACCTTTTGAGCTTGTTTCTTCAAATGCCGTCAAGGGAGCATAAGGGACAGCGATGTGACATAATAGGTTAAGCTGTCATCTGAACCACCCCCTACGCCCCCACATCCATATGAGCTCCAGTTCAAGTCCCAGCTGCTCCACTTCCCATCCAGCTTCCTGCTAATGCACCTGGGAAAGCAACAGAGTACTTAGGGCCCTGCCACTAACATAGGAGCCCCAGATGGAGTTCCAGGCTTTGGCCTAGCCTAGCTCTGAACATTGCAACCAACGGGGAATGAACCAGTAAATAGAAGATATTTTATGCCCCCCACCGCATCATCCTGTCTTTATTAACAGAGGGAGGAGAATAATAGCTCCTGTGCAAGCTTTGTGATAATACATGGAAATCCTCGTTGCCTATCATAGTTTTCAGTGTATCTTTGTATTACTTAGGTCACAGTGGAATCATGTTTAGATTTAGGATCCACAAGTGAGAGAGACAAGTGTCTGCTATCATGAATAGCAACTGTTTATTTATTTGAAAGGCACAGCAGTAGCTCCCATCTACCAGTTCACTCTCCAAAGGCTGGCCAAGTCAGGCTTGGGCCAGGCTTCTGCCAAGAGCCTGGAATTCAGTCCTGGTCTCTCACATGGGTGGTGGTGCCCAAGTACTTGAACCATCACCTGTTGTCTCCAGGAGGCATATTAACAGTAAGCTGATTTGGAAGTGGAGCCAGGACTTGAAGCTAGCAGTGTTATGGAGTGCAGGTGTCTCAAGCAGTGTCTTAAACACTGCTCCAAACACCACTTCAGCAAACATTTCTTAACCCTTCTCATCCTGGTGATTACCAAGGACGTGAAGTCTTGACATAGTTCTCGCCCTCAAGGGGCTTATAGTTTTTTGTTGGGGAAAAATTATATGTATGACTATGCCAGTACAAGCTGTTATTACTTACTGAAATCAGAATACATAGGTCAGTAGTGAATGCACCAGAGGTCTTTCTCTTCCTGGGTTTTGTTTGCCCTTTTGTGCCCTGTACATCAGAGTAGCTTCTGGGTGTTGGGCAAATGTATAGGGGTAGAAAGAGGTGTCATGTTGGGGGTAGGAATCATGTGGGAATATATAATTTTTATACTTTCCCCAGTAAACCATTGATGCTTTTTATGATGTCATGAGGGATTCCTTAATTTTGCAGCTGCTTCCTGGTTACGTCAGAGAGGAGCCTCTCACCCCACAGCCTGGAGCTGCACTCCTACAAGAATTGGAAACAAATGAAGTGCTGAATATCTAATGGCTTCCTCAGGGAGAGCCAGTTCAGGCTTCCCAGGCCTTCTCTTGCAAGGTCTTCCTCAGCGATTTCTGACCCCCTGAAGTGTCTTTGTTCTGGAATGACAGGACTGGGCCTAGAGCCAAGTAGGTGGGAGCCTGGGGATTCCCCCCTCCGCCCCTGAAGCTCCCTCTTGCAGGTGTTCTCAGGTCCCAAGCTTCTGCCCCTTCCTCAGATCTTTTTGGTGGGCTTTTACCACTTTTTACCCCAGGATTTGGAACCTGCTGAGGGTATCAGTGAGCGTTCTTGATCTGTCCTGGTAATCTCTGTCTTCCCCTTCCCTCCCTACCAGCATCACCAGCCAGCTCTTGATCTTTTTGCAGCATTTTTCACACCTTTCTCCCTCCCTCTTGTGTAAGGAAGATGTTACATTTATTTTGCATGTAAAGTTTTCTACATATAATCTCTGTTCATGAAAACAAGCTGTCTTAGCTTTCTAACTCATCTGCCTTTCTGTTTAACTCATTCCCGTTACCCACTTTGACCAGGTTGATCATCATAAGCTAATTACTATTGCTTCATGTAGAAACTTAGTGCATGTCCTTTTGCTGTCTGTTGTTCCCTGTTCTAGCAGCACAGACTGTAGTCCAGCCACATACAGAGTGTAGAGCCCTGTGTGTTCCTACCTGTGCGCTTTGTGTAGTACATACAGTCAGTCCCTCCTAGACCCACTAATCCCATCTTAGTTCACGTCTTGCAACTAAGCTTAGAAATAAATGGTCTTTTCCATGAAATCTTTTCTAACATACACTGACTGAAGTGATTTCCTTTCCCGCCAGTGACAGATAGTATCTTCCTCCTTCTTTTTTATTTTTTTCAAAATTATTTATTTTACTTGAGATGTACAGAGGAGAGAAAGAGAGAGAGCGCTCATCCACTGGTTCACTGCTCCAGTGGCTGTGATGGCCAGAGTGGGCTGACCTGAAATCAGGATCCAAGAGCTTGTTCTGGGTCTCACATGTTGGTGTGGGGACCCAAGGCTTTGGGCCATACTCCATTGCTTTCCAGGCCATGAACAGGAAGTTGGATGGCAAGTGGAACAGCCAAGGCACAAGGCAGTGCCCATATGGAATGCCAGCCCCACGGGCATAGGATTAACCTGCTTCACCACATCACTGGTTCCTCTTTCTTCCATTGTGATTATAGCATTTGCTGCCTTATGTTGAATTTGTTTCTTAGGTACATGCAATCCACTCATTTTCCTTTATTGGATTGTCATCAGGCACAGAATCACATTTGTATTTTTTTGTTTGCTTGTTAAAGATTTTTTTTTTTAATTGGAAAGGCAGATTTACAAAGAGAAACAGAAGAAGATATTCTGTCTGTTGGTTCATTTCCCAAGTGGTGGAAACAGCTGTAGCTGAGCTGATCCAAAACCAGGAGCCAGGGGCCTTTCTGGGTCTGCCATGTGGGTGCAGGGTCCCAAGGCCACAAGCAGGAACCTGGATGGAAGTGGAGCAGCCAGGACATGAACCAGCACCCAGATGGGATCCCGGCACATGCATGGAGAGGATTCAGCTTCTGAGCCACTGTGCCAGGTCCAATCCTATTTGCCTTTACATTCTCCACAGTTGGGCACCCAAATGAATGTTTCTGGAATTAGTGGGAGTTCTCACTTTCTTAAGAGATTGGGATTTCCCCCCCCCCCCCCCACATTCACTTTCAGAAGACTTCTAGAAGAGCAGTAGAATCCTGGAAAATCCAAACAAAGCAGTAGGTACAACAGTGAGGGCTAATAGGGGGAAAGCACTTTCTGTGTTCCTCTGTCATCCCTTGACTCTCCCCTGTTCAGGCATGTGTCATGGCTTGCCTCATGCCTCATCAGTATCACTCTGTTCTGCCATTGAACATGAGTAATTTGCTTGAGTATATCGATGCCTTATTTTTCTGAGTCACTCCTTCTACTCTCCAGGAAATAAAACCAGGCCCTGGGGGGCATGGGCATCTCTGTTTTCGCTCAGAGATCTGTCTGATTCCTATGTGGTGCCTCCCCCTCCTGTTCTGCAGCCAGGAGCTGCCACAGGCAGCTTTGCTTAGCAGTGGTTGAAAGATGCTCTCACTGCCCACTTCCCGTAGACAAGGAGGTTTTGGTGGGCTGCTCAGGAACGGTGCCAGCCCTGTGTCTGACTGGTGACTGACTCATGAGAAAAGCAGCCTTATGTCTGAAAGATAAGAGCCAACAAATCGCCTCCAGGTGGTGTTAGTTTAGAGGTGACTGACCGTTCATTTCCTCTCTTAGGGGAGAGCCTGTGGAGAGGAAATGGGCGAATGGATGGTCTTGCCTACATTTTTCTCCACTTGCTGGTGAAGCAGTCAGTAGAGAGTTGGTTTGCTCTGCCAGAATGGCTTGTGGGTCCCAGTGCCATTCACATCCCTTCTGCTGTTGCCAGGGTATCAGTCTCCATGTGCTGCCTGTCCCATGTCTTTCAGTTGCTACTCCCCTCATCCTCTTGCCAGTGCACAGCTGGCCGTGTGTGCCAAGGGAACTCTGCTACTTCCAGCACAGCCAGATTTTGTTGCGATCAGCCAAACACCACTTCACTAATAGTGTTTCTCCCCAAACCATCTCCCTGATAAACACTCGCTACCCTGTTTCAGGAGTGGAACAGAAGCACTAGGTCTTGAACCATTGCTTCTCGGCTAGGCTAAGAGGTCCATGCAGGTGGGCCTGCCTCCTCTCCCCTTTCCTTCCCTCCCCTTCCCTCCCCTTCTCTCAGCAGCCCTGCTGCCTCACTCCCATTTCCTGCTGGAGCATGCTTTGCCATCCTGGAGCCATCAGGCACAGCTTTGCTTTGGCAGCACCATCGCACACACACTGGTGGGAGAGGGGACGTGTTTATCACTTTTCCTGGAGATTATCTGTTTAAGCACTTCTCTGACAGTTACAATAACAAGGGCAGCGTGTTGTGTTTCCCAGCAGAAGGACACTTGCTGTTGAAAGATGTATAGCACTAATTAGAAATACATAACATCCGGCCACATGGCAGCCTTCTCCCGGCCGCTCCATTTCCTGATTTCATACAACTTTGACGACAGTTGGTTTATGTTTTCCATGAATATGCTCTCAGAAAGATGAAAAAGTATCCCTGTTACATGGGAGTTAAAAGAATATTGGACTTTGCAGGTATTTGGCCACAGAAATATTGAGATCTACAGTCACCTGCCCACATGTGGGGAGGGACAGATCCAAGTTCAGGCCTCAGGTGACTTTCTTGGTAAGAAATATTTCCGTCTGACTCCCTTAGCCAAAACCATCCCCCTAAACTTTGAGCAAGCCTGCTTTTGGAAAGAAGGGGAAAGGCCATTTCACAATGTTAATGAGTTCTTCAGCTCAGTCATGCTCCTGCTACCTGACACAAAGCCAGAGGAACCCAGGCAAATACCAAGGCAAACAATGCCTTTTCCTCTGCAACCCCATGTGGCTTGTTGGCCTGACCCAGCCCGACTTTAGGGAAGTATATGGGTATGTGTCAGACTGGGGCTGGTATCCTAGGTCTTGCCTTGAAGTGGGTGGAGCCCAGGAATGCAGCTGCTGTTTTTCCACCCACATGTGCAGCAGTGAAGACTGAAGGGAGTGGGACATTATAGCTTCTAGGTGGTGGAAGCCAGTGGGAGGCCAGGAGCATCCCTTGAAGATACCTACACCAAGCACATTTTTTTTCTGGAGGCCCTGGATCCAAGTTGCTGTTGTTGCTTGGGAACATGATGATTTTCCTTTACCCTATGGAGGGGTGCTGTGGTTGCAGAAATCATGTTTTATGTGCAGTGGATTCTTCACAATACACAGCACTGGGTCTTAACACGTGACAATGCTCATAACTGAGGCATGGAGAAAGGCAGGCCTTCCAGTTAACACAGCCAGTCAGGGTTGACCGTGACCCAAACATTCTGAGCCCTAAACAGATTATGATACCTCTGCTCTGCATCAGAGCAGAACAGCCAACTGGTTTGTACCTTACCATCAGTCTCACTCTACCTTACCCCAGACCTTTCTGCAGGAAGCTTGAGGGAAGATGCCAGAGGTGAGCAGGTGTCATTGCTCTTAAGCAGCTCTTTCCCACTGTTGAGTCTGAGTATCCCATCTGGAACTCTGAGAGGCACTCTATCCTTAGATTATTTGTCCTGAAAGTAGAAATGGGCTTTGTAGGAATCATCTCCTACCCTTCTCATGGCTACTGAGAGTGTCTTACTGTAGCCTTATGCTTTTCAAAATGCCAGACTTTTGGAACTGGGACATACACCCTCCCTCCAACTCCATTCCATCTTGCCTTGGGCATGTGGATAACTTCTGCCAAGATGCCCACTTGACAAAAGAACAAAAATGTTGACTCTGTGTCAACTTCCAGGATGTGGCCTCCACTTATTCTATCCCAGCTTCCTCTGTTCTGGATTTATTCCCTCATTCCAGGCTTTGTGGCTAATTAGAGACAGGCTGCTGGCAGTGCCTGACTGGGGTGGAACTGACAGTACTGTTGCTCCACGGGTGGAGTGGTGAGGTTGGCAACTTGCTTTGGGATGGCTTGCACATCTTTCCTGCCTTTCTATCTTTGCTTCTCTTGGTTGTTGGATGTTTCTTTTCTGTTGAACAGAGTTAGCGTCTTACCAGAAGAGGATTGAAACTAGTAAGCAATTCTAGTCACATGGATTGTTACTACATTCTTACTGCCAACCACTGTTGCAATATTAGAGGTAACATTTGGGACCAATGTGCATCTGGAAGGACAGTAGAGAAGGCACAACAGAATTGCTGCACTGATGCTGTTTGTATGTTGGAACCTTCAGAGCAGCAGTTGGTTCCTTCTTAGGCTTTTCAAAGTGCTTTGGGGGACTGGCTTTGTATACTGCAGTCACACTTGCTCCTATATTGAAGACCACTAGGAATAATTGTGGTTGTGTAACATCTCCTGGAACCACAGCTTCAGTTAGGTCGTACTGACAAGACTAGTGAGCTAGCAGAGGTCTCCCTCTTGGCTACTGAGGCTAAAACACAAGCAGGGACAGAGATCAAACATGTGGCTAATTATCCTTTTAACACTGAGAGGCTGAGAGTTCTGTGTTAAAGAGAAAATTCACAGATCAGTTGCTGCTGAGCTCGTGAGCCTGGCCCTTGCCCCCGTCTCCTGCGGGTGTTGGTTTGGCTCCTCCTCTCAGGCTGCAGACTGGGCTGCTTGTTTCTGGTTGCACTGACTCTTCAGCTCAGATGCACTGGCTATTGGGCAGGGGTTTGAGAGTGTAAGTAGCTCCCACCAAAGGCTGTCTGTCAAGAGATAGTCCCTGTCAGTGACCTGTGAAGAAACAAGCGTGCTGATATGTGGAGCCCAGTTTATTTTTTGGCTGTGGGAGTAAGAATTTATTAAAAAAAATCAAACTAACATTGACTTATTACTGACTACTGTTACATAAAATTTAATTCAGTCTGGAGTCAGGCATTGGATGCCACAGTTAGGATACCATTTTGGGGGACCCAGCATGGTGATGCAACTGGCTAATCCTTCACTCTGTGTTGCCAACATCCCATATGGGCGCCCCTTCATGTCCTGACTGTACTTCTGGTCCAGCTTTCCTGCTTACCGCCTGGGAAATCAGTGGAGGGTGGCTGCAGTACCTTGGGCCCCTGCACCCATGTGGGACACCCAGAAGCAGCTCTTAGCTGCCAGCTTCAGATCAGCTGAGCTTTAACCATTGTAGCCATTTGGGAGGTGAATCAGTGCATGGGAGATCTCTCTGTCTCTCCTCTCTCTGTAAATCTGCCTTTCTAATAGAAAAAAAAATGTCATTTGGGATGGCCATGCCCCATATCCACAGTGTCTGCGTTCCAGTCGCAGCTGCATTCCTTATTTTTACCTTCCTGCCAATGTGCATCCCGGAGGCAGCGAGGGATGGCTTCAATAGATGGGTCCTTGTTACCCACATGGGAGACCTGGGCGGAACTCCAAGCTCCTGGCTTTATCTGGCCTAGTCCTGGATGTTGCATGCATTTGGAAAATGAGCCAATGGATGGGGAATCTCTTCTCTCTGCCTTTCAGGTATATATATTTTTAAAAAAAAAAACAAGTCTGCAGGGGGCAGGCATTTGGTACAGCAGTTGGGTAGCCATTTAGTATGCATGTGTCCCATATTGGCATCCTTAGGTTTAACTCATGGCTGCACCATTGATCCAGCTTCCTACAATTATGCATCCTGAGTGACATCAGGTAATAGCTCAAGTATTTGGGTCCCTGTCACCCATGTGGGAGACCTGGCATGAATTCTGGGTCCCTAGATTTACACTGGCTTAACCCTAGTTGGTGTGGCATCTAGGGAGGGAACCAGCAGATGGAAGATTACCTGTCTCTCACCCACTCTCCTCTCCCTGCCTTTCAAATGCATGCACAAATATTCTGCAGGCCCCTTAATCCACAAGTACACAAATCTGTGGTATCTGCTCTTAAAAGAAATGAACTGTTTCTGTGAAAATAAGATGTTTGTGCTATCTGTGTTCAATTAAGAGGAAGTGAGGGTAGAATCAAAGATAAGTGATGTAAGAAGATAAGTTTTTAAATCTGCATTTTTCTGATCTTAATGCGTTGCTCCTGCGAACTGTACATTACAGAAACTGAATAAATGGATTTGGGTTTTTGTTGCCGTAGCTTTCCATTTGCAGTAGTCAGTTAAAGGCAAAGTCCCTACAGCTCCAATCCCACTTCAAGATGACTGGGCCTCAGGAAGTGCTGAGTTGCAGAGTATACAGTGATGATCCTGATACAATATTAGCGGTTACTTATCTGCCAGGCATGTTGGTGAGCATTTGACGTGCATTGTCATCCTTTACTGTACAGTCTGCCTTGGCAAGAGGGAATGTTACCACCCCATCCTAGATGAGGACAGGGAAGCAAGGTTTAGGATGCGCAGCTCGTACAGTAGGGGAGAATTGGTGCTGGCTGCGGAGACCTGACATAGTTTCCTTTCCTTTCCCAGACTGCTTCCCGGAGGAGTGCCGCTCTGTGATCCAGGAGCAGGCTGCTGCCCTGGGCTTGGCCATGTTTTCTCTGCTGGTTCGGCGCTGTACCTACTTACTTAAGGAGTCTGCCAAAGGTAAGCAGGAGGGTCCCCTGGCCCTGTCCAGGAAGCCTGACATTGCCAAGTCACTTTCCAGCATCTTCTGTCTACTGTTCATTCCTTCTCTTCCCTGTGCCTATTTCCCTGGTCCCCTCTCCTCTTGCAGCCTGGTTACATTTGAGGCCCCCATCCCTCATCCCTCTCTGTGGAGCTGTTCTCTCCTGCTTTACTCCTTGGATACTTCAAATTTTCCCTGTGCTTATGGGATGCCATGTGTTCCTACATCTTTTTGTTTTTGAAGATTTTTATTTACTTTTATTGCAAAGTCAGATATACATAGAGGAAGAGAGACAGAGAGGAAGGTCTTCTATCTGATGATTCACTCCCCAAGTGACCGCAACTGCTGGTGCTGTGCCCATCCAAAGCTGATCAGGAGCCAGGAACCTCCTCCAGGTCTCCCACATGGGTGCAGGGTCCCAAGGCTTTGAGCTGTCAACTGCTTTCCCAGGCCCTAGATGGGAAGCGGGGCCTCCGGGATTAGAATCGGTGCCCATATGGGATCCTGGAACATGCAAGTTGAGGACTGTAGCAGCTAGGCTACTGCGCCGGGCCCTGTTCCTACATCTTTAAAAAACTCAAAAACATAGTTTTCCACTTTAGTTCATAATTGATGTTTTGGTTTTCCTCCTGTCTGTGTGCTCCTCTTTGGCTGGTACCTGCTGAGCACTGAAGCATCTTAGATCTATGGTTTAGGAGACTCACTGGACTTTTAGCCCTGGGGTTGAGGCAGTATTCGATATCCTAAATGACTGCCTTTGAAATTCCAAGTCTAGTTGTAGTGGTCATCATTGTTAGGTAGAACAGAAGACCTCTTTCCAGATCAAGTGAGTTAATGAGACCCCATCATCTCTCTCTCGCTCTCTGTCTCTCTCACACACACACACACACACACACACACCTCAGCCTCATGAATGCCTCCAGTGTTGGGTTGTCCTTTTGGAAATAATTTCAAATTTATAAGACAGTTGCAAAAACAGTGTGAAGAATTCATATGTACTGTTCACCCAGAACCCCCCCATTACTAAGATTTTATTATATTGTTTTAATTCTATGTACATAACACACACGCATTTGTTAAACTTATCATTTCTTTGGAATCATTTGATTTCAATTTGTAGATATAGCAGTGCCTACTCACAAATATTTAAAAGAGACATTTTAAAATCTCTGATGGAAATCAGGATGTTGATAGAATATTATGGGTGTTACTCAGTTTTTACCAGCTATCCTAGTAACATTCTTATTACCTCAAACAACATTCTTTGCTGTTCCAGGATAAAACGAGATCGCACACTGCATGTAGATGCCCTGTCCTTTTAGTACCTCTAAAGTGGAATTGTTTCTCAACCTTTCTTTGTCCTTCATGACCTTGACATTTTTGAAGCGTATGAGCCATTTATTTTGTTGAATGACACAAAGTTTGGGTTTCTGTGCTGTCTCTTCATGAATTTTTAGCTCAGGTATGCAGTCTTGGCAGGGACTCTGGTGCCATCTTGGCACTGGACTGAAGGAAAGCTTGAACATGACCTAGAATCCAGACCAGTGACTTCAGCAGGCCCAGGTGAGGCAGATACAGTCTTCCCAAGGAGCAAACTTGGAGCACTGGTTCTTTGTTCTACTTTTCAGAATCCTCTTGTCCTTACTTGTCCCACTTCTAGACCCAGACTCAGCTTTCCCGTGAACCTGGTGTCTTTCCCTCAGAGTGTGCTAGCATCCTAGCGCCTCAGACCTCACTCAGGGCTCACAGCAAACACAGGCCCAGTTGTTGCCCTCTGTTTCCACAGCTCAGCCATCTTCTCCAGAGGATCAGGACGACCAGGATGACATCAAGGTGTCTTCCTTCGTACCAGACCTGAAGGAACTGCTTCCCAGTGTCAAAGTCTGGTCAGACTGGATGCTTGGGCATCCGGACACCTGGAATCCCCCGCCCACGTCCCTGGATCTTCCCTCACGGTGAGTCGGCCTGTCCGCTCCTTCAGTGTTGTTGGCCCCAGCCTCTCGTCTTCGTTTCCTCCTTCCTACACCCCACTGTTTCTCTGTTCCTTCTTGATGTGCATTTCGGTTTTTCCCTTGCATGTATGCCTTCCTTGTCCTTTGATGCTTTGGGTTATGTCTGTCCCCAGTTCTGTTCCTCGTCCTCTTGCACATGTACTTGCAGTAACCCCCAGCTGCCTCTAAAGTCCAGATGAGAGACATAACCTCTGGCTCGCTCTCCCTTTAGTTTTTCTTTGTGCATCTTTCATGTGATCTTAGCGTGTGAGCAGGGTGAGTGCCTGCCTCTCTTCATTCACTCATTCCTTCTCACCATGTTTGCTTCTGTCTCTTATCTCCACATAGTTCCTCAAAGCATTTGTCAGCCGGGGTATGTGAGTCTTGAAGTATGTGTGGCTGCCTGGGTGTGTCTGTATGTATATGTTTATGTATCTTTTATGGGCCTTTTCTCTTTTTTAAAAAATCATGGTAGGGACTGGTGCAATGGCTCACCTGATTAATCCTCCCCTTGCAAGTGCTGGGATACCATATGGCACTGATTCATGTCTCAGCTACTTCACTTCCCATTCAGCTCTCTGCTTGTGACCTGGGAATGCAGTCGAGGTCGGCCCAAACCTCAGGACCTTGCATCCACTGGGAAACCCAAAAGAACTTCCTGGCCTTAGATAAGCTCAGCTCTGGCTGCTACAGCCGCTTGGGGAGTGAATCAATGGACAGAAGATCGTTCTCTCTGTTTCTCCTCTTCTCTGTATATCTGGCTTTCTGATCACAATAAAATAAATCTTAAAAAAGAAAGCAAAGGCAGAGTTGCAGAGAGTGAGAGACACCACCCCTACCAGGACTGTGCCAGGCCAAAACCAGGAACTCCATCCTGTTTTCCCATGTGGGCGGCAGGGGCTTCAGGCTATGTGGAGCATCATCTTTTGCCTTCCCAGTCTTGTTAACAGGGAGCTTTATCACAAGTGGACCAGCCAGAACTTGAACTGGCACTCCAGTATAAGACCCATGTCACAGGTGGTAGCTTAACCTGCAATGCCCACCTCTTAAATTTTTTTTTTTTGAAGATAGATTTATTTGTTTGAAAGGCAGAATGAGAGAGAAGAGACCTGTGTTCCATGTACTAGTTCACTGTCTAACTGGCTACAATAGTGGAGAATGGTCTAAATTGAAGCCAGTAGCCTAGAACTCCTGGCCACATGGATAATAGATTCCCTAACACTTGGGCCATCCTCCACTGCCTTCCCAGACACATTAGCAAGGGGCTGAGTCAGAAGTAGAATATCCAAGAATCTAACCAGCACTTCGACATGGGACACTGGCATTGAAGGCAACAGCTTAGCTCACTGCTCCACCGTGCCAGCTCCCCCTTAATCGTTTTTAAGTTTACAATTCTGTTATATAAATTACATCTACAATATTGTGCAACCATGTGTAGCTGTTCCCTGTGCCTGTGTCTTTGTTTCTATCTGTGCCTGGGTTGTCTGCCTCCGGGCTTGTCTGGGTCCATTTACCTATGTGTGCCTGTGAGTCTGTGTGTCTCAGTGTCTGACTTTGAAAGTCTTGTGTGTCCTCTGGGGGGAGTTGTATAGCCGGGGGTTCTTGCTGTGTCTGCATGCGTCCATCTGTGGTCATGTGTCCTCATGTCTGTGTCTGTGCCTAGCAGTGGCACTTTATGAGTTTCATGTATCACAGACTGGTCATGTCTGTGTCTGATCATGGGTCCATGCCATTCTGTTTTCATTCATCCCCTTGGAACTGCTGTGTGCAGCTGTGTCCTGTGAGAGCGTGGGTTTCAATGTCTGCCTGCTTGGCTTGGTTGGCCTCGGCCTCCCAGACTCTGTGCCTTGCCTGCTTCTTTTGTACGCGTCTGTTATGTGTGTCTGTCTATATCAAGGGTCAGCAAACTATGACCTACAATCCTAAGAATAGTTTAAATTTTTAAATGATTGAAAAAAATTCCTAAGAACACCGTTTAATGAATTGTAACAGTAATGCAAAAGTCAAATTTCCATGTCCATTAGGGTGGTGTTGGAGCACAGCCTTGTGTATTTGTCTCTGTTGGTGCCTGCTTTCACACTTCAGCACCAGAGGTGGGGGTTGCCACAGAGACTGAATGGCTCACAGAGCCTCACATATTTAGCTCTAGTCCATTACAGAAAAGGCTTACTGACGTGGTGCCTGTTTCCATGTGCTGCCTTCTCTGTATAGGGGTCACTGGGTGCTCACATGCATGGTGGGGTCTTCATGTGTTTGCATACAGACTGCCTCTCTCATTGGTTTTGCTCACTGTCCATCCCTTTCTCATTTTCTTCTTATCTCCACCTCTCTCGGTGTATTTGCCTTGCTTTGCTTTCTCCTTCCATGTTTCTTTTCTCCTTCTCTTCCTTTACTCCACCCCCCCCCCCCCCCGACTCTGCATTGTGTGCTGTCACTGGTTCTGGGTTGAGTGTAAGTGTATATTTCAGGTCAGTCAGCATTCCTCTTCTGTGCTCTCGGGAGGGCCCAGAGGAGGAGTGAATATAGGAGGATAAGAGGAGGGATTGTGGCTGTACCGGTGACACCTCTGTGGAATGGATTGGGGAACAACCATGTGACTGAATCCATAGGTAAACCACAGAGGGGAGGCAGCAACAGTTGATTTTTCTGTGTGGATGTGTGTGGGCTGACCCACCCCCACCCTCCAATTAGATTTTTTCCCCTTGTTTCTCACCCTAACAATCACCTTTGAAGTGTTAATTCTACTGTCCCCATCTCCCCCACCCCCAGCTCTGGTTCTATAACTGAATAGATAATATTCATGGCATGGTGTAGTTCTCTGCATCCTTACCTCTGTTCTCCTAGATTTCCAAAATACACCCCACGTGAATCAGGGTTGCCCTGAGCTGGGCAGCTAGGGGCCACCAAAAGAAAGTGACAGAGATGCTGGTAGGGGTCATGTTTCCCAGCAGTGGAAACAGTCTGGACTTGAAAGAAAATGCCAAAAAGGGACTCAGCTCTCCCAAGTGTCCAAGCCACGGTCTCTGAGCATGAGCAGGGCTTGTTAATCCTTCCTCCCTTCGCCTAAGGGATGAGGCAGCAGACCTCTGTCCCTGGGCCTTCTCTGGGTCACCTCACCTCACAACCACAGGTCCCTTAGATACAGTCCACTCAGTCTCCATTCACCCATAGCCTGAGCTGTCAGGTCTGTTAACTCTCTGCTGCCACATGTCTCCCTTCATCCCTCCTCCCTCCCATTCCCTTGGCTTTTATTTGGCTGAGGAAATGGAAAGCTCACACAGGAAGTACTGGGCTTCATATGCTTGAGGTGCTGAGTCTGTTTTCCCTTTGGATGCTGCAGCAAATGGCCCGTTGCCGGCTCTGCGAGCCGCTGCCCATCTTTGGGCAAGGACTCAATCTGCAGCTGGGCACGTGGGCTAAGCTACGGTCATCCCCAGCTGGATTTCACATCCTGGGCTACAGAGAGGTTGCAGGGTGGAAGAGGGGTACTGTGTAAGGGAAGAGGGAGGGGTTTGGGGTTGGGAAACGTGAATCATATTTGCTTAGCCTTTTCAGACTTTTCTTCACAGGGAGAGCGAAATGTATTGAATCTAATTTCCCAGTAAAGAAGTTCCTGTAGCTGTGAGC
Organism: Ochotona princeps; assembly: GCF_030435755.1. Lineage (NCBI taxonomy): Eukaryota > Metazoa > Chordata > Mammalia > Lagomorpha > Ochotonidae > Ochotona > Ochotona princeps. The sequence continues at coordinate 38,887,750 of NC_080848.1, read as the reverse complement.
ACCACTTTGTGTGTTCTGACTTCAGTCTGGGCTCCGGATGTCAGCATAATCAAGGATAAAATACCTCTGTGCTCTTTCTGTCATCTTATCTGTAACTGGTCATGTTTAAAGTGCACACTTAAGCATAAAGGAAGGCTTGCTGTCTTGGAGCCCAACTGGATGATATAGTTGTTCAAGGAATGATGTCAAAGTTCAACAGAGCAAACCTGTCCTGGCTGCCACTTAGCACCTCTCTGTTGCATGCTTTCCATGGTTTTTGCCTGCATTTGTCCTCCTTCACCCCTGAGATAAGGTGGCCAGGTTTGCTTCTCCTCCAGAAAGCCCACTCCCAAATGGTCACTCTGACATGCTGGACCTTTATTTCCTCCTGCTCCCTATGTCCCCTCCCAGTCTCTCTTTGGTACCCTTTGCTTATGCAGCATCCTCCACTCTCCTGAGGATTTCAAAACTTGTGATTAATGACGTTTATTTTCTCCTCTTTGCCCACATGACTCTGCTTCCTGTTCATGTGGAACACCTAGGATGATGGTGAATGAGCAGCACTGTGAGAATGCTTCAGGCAGTTACGGGACCCTTTGTGCCTTCTGTCAAAATGGCACTTAGTAGACCTGTGAGTCAGACCCAGCGTGTCACCTGTTAGAGGTTGTAATAGGGGGGCTTCTATCCCAGGAGATTTTTGGTGTAGAGGATTATAGATTGGTGTAAAAAGTGGCCTTTCCCACTATAAAACAGTACAAAGTTTTTTGGTCTGTTTAGAAGAGACCACCAACTTCAGAGAACCATCTACCTACCCCATGTGTTAGCATGGTTTCAGCACACTTTCGTAACTTTTGTACTAGGCCTGTTGTGAGTGTGAGGAAAGGTGTATATGTCAGCTGATGGAGAGGAGCAGAGCTGCAAACTTCCAGGAGCATAAGCACAGGGGCCCCTGGCATCCCAGGACCTGTGGCAAGGCCAGGGCAGTGCTACGACTCACCTTACTTCACAGTCTCTGCTGCAGCCAAATCTTCCCTCATCTTGATCTCTAGTTCTCAGTAAGTGAAAGAGGGGACTTTGAGAACATCCAAACCTAGCCCAGCTGTGGCAGTTGGTTTATTGCTTTCAGCTGGTACTTGAACCCAGGTCCTGGTCTTGGAGGCTTTCCCAGCTTTAATCCCCAGAGCTTTCTCTGCAGCTGTATGACACTGCGCTGACCCCGAATGAGGATAGGAAAATAGAATCAGTGCCAAGCCAGAGTCTCTTTTTCATTTGGAGTCTGGCTGTCTGCCCATGACCAGGGTTACATAATGGGAAACATAGCTGGGGCCCTGGAGAGCCCGCGTTTCACCAGGCTGCCCAGACCTTCGCATTCTGATGCTATATATCTTCCTAATTGTAGTTCGGATGCATTTATCACACTGTTGGATTGGAGTACTGTTAAAAAAAAAAAAACAACTCAGAATTTCTGGACTTGCTGTTTTTTCATGGTTTGTCTTATATACTCTGCAGAGCACACTGGATAAGACTTGTAGGGAGCCCTCTGAAGTACTGTCCTATGGCGAGACTAGGGATACAAGGGAGTGTGTAGTTAGCCGGTTTCCTCAGGGAGCCTACAGTGCTGAACCTATAGTTGGGATAGAAATTTTAAGTTAAAAAAAAATAGCTAGTTCACTCAGTCTCATAGGGCAGTTCTGAAATAAGAACTAATCCCAAGTCTAATCGGCACCCCTTCAAGGACACTTAATACGTCTTCCCAAAAGGGCATTTTAGGAGGTCACTAAGTAATAGTCCATCAGCACTTCCCTGAAGGAAGTGGTAGTGATTGTGGGAAGCCCCTTTGCTACCCTGGCTCCCCACCCAGTCTCCCTGGCTCCGGGTTGGGGCGTCAGCACTACAGCCTGGCACCAAGGGGTTCCTCTTCCTCCAAGTGCTGAGTGTGGGGCACACGTGATCTCTCCCACGGCAGAAACTTCCATCCCCTCCCTACTCCTCCCATAGGGTTCCCTGTGAGAGGAAGGGGTGTTGGCCTAAGGCTCCCGTCTGACCCCGGCAGGGTACAGCAGCTGACCCCAGGGAGAGTACTTTCCAGCTCTGGGCTGAGGTTATTTGGGTCCAGTATGTACTAAACTAAGAAGACGTGTTGGAGTGGTTACAGCTGAAAGTTTGGAGAGGCAGGAACCGTGAGAATCAGCACCAGGGAGGCTGCCGAGGGCTCCAGTCTTGCAGTGGAGATGTCAAGATCCCCTAGGGGCTGCTCATTCCCAAACACAGAGTGCTGATGGGTTTAACACACCATGATGATGTGACAGAGGCTGTGCACAAGTGTGTGGCTTGGAAGAACTGCAATCAAATAAAGCTCTGACCTAGATAGAGATTGAGGGCTGAGGGGGTACTGTAGAGGTGGTCTGGTACTTAAGAAATCCTGGTAGGTTACCATGACCTGCTGGGCCATAAGGTCCCAGCTACACAGTTTAGAATGTGAAGTCCATGTTCTTGGAATAATACAGGATGACCAAGCTTCAGAATATGATTATTGGACAAAACTGATTTAGAGTTGAGGACTCTCCAAAGACCAGATCTGATCTGTTTGTATACACTGGAAGGGTAGAAGGGCTCATCTTCAACGATGTCCTAACATTTTTAGGGTCACCCAATAAGCGTCTCTTGTTCTTGGAGAACAGTCTCTTATTGCCCTTGTCTTCTAGAATAGAGAGACCTGATATTTTTGTCTCTTTCCTGTATCATGATGGCATCTGAAAGACAGTGTTTCTATTTCCTAAATCTCACTACCTCATCCCAGGGCATGTTGAACTACCTACCACTTTGGTACCAGAACCAGATCCTCGGCCCACGGTAAGCAGTAGCATGACATTGTGGCTTTCCAGGGGGCCTGCTAAGCCATTTTTAAAGCTCAGGTATTTTGGATTCAGTAACCTTTGTGCTGTGATTGGCTCACCTCCTGCAGTTTTCTCCAGTTGCCTGAGAAAGCCATCAGGGCAATGATGATCTTACTTGACCCTTTTTAAAACCAGATATAGTGTGTCCAGAAGACTTTCCTTTGTCTTTTTCTTGTGGCCGTTTGTCTTTCACCTTTGAGGCTGTGTTCCATGAACCTTTCTCCTTTTCAGCTTCCTTGTGCCCAGAATCTGTGCCATCTTGGCTGTATTTCCACATCTCCTCACCCCAGGAACCAGAAGACTCCAAGTCCTTTCCCATCTGTACTACCTCTCTGATCATCTATAGCTCTGAAACACAATGCAGGGCTTCTTCTCACTCAACTCTTTCCGGGTTTGTTCTGCAGCTGTGGAGTTTGAATGTTAGTGTTTAAACAAGCTGGTATTACACAGGAAATGGCCACCTCCACAGGCCCCTGCAGGCTTGTAACATGGGGTCATTGTACTTGATATTAATCACCAGTCAGGCTGTTCCTCCAGTGAAAATATGAAGGAGTGAGCCCTCAGTCCTCCTTGTATTTCCCAGAAAGATGGACTGAGTCCTGATCAAGCCTTAGCACTTAGCTCCTTCCAGACTCTATCCTTCCCTCAGTCCTACCCCAGTTGGGGTTTTTAGGAGAGTCCCACCTGACCTGTTCCCTGTAGAGCTGGCAGTTCTGCCTTTCTTTCTGAGTTCCAGACGATGAAGTAGATTGGTGGGATATAATATGCCTCACATACCTCACACCTTAATCTTCGGAGCATGGAGCATGCTGTAGTTGGGTAACATCTCCTATGAGAAAGCTCAACTCAGAAACACAGAAACCCACTGGCCCTCCTGGGAGTATGGCTTCTCAGTTCTCTGGATTGAAGCTGCTTTTCTAATGCTGTTTGCAGAACTAACCCCAGCCTGAAGGGTTAATCTGATTCCCCAAGTCAATATCCCCCAAACAACCAGGCAAGAGTGTGTGTTGGTTCATTTCTGTGAAATGTGTTTCCCCAGTCACCTGGGCTGGCCTGGGCTGCATTGTATCGGCCAGCAGCTGCACTGCACTCAAACTGACAGCTACATTAAACCTTGGAATTCTGAGGCAATAAAAAGTAAATTAACTCTTATTTTTTTCCTTTCCTGGTGGAGTCAGTGAATGCATGTCTGTAGGGAAGGGAGAGAGCCTGGGTTCTGAGTGCATAACTCTCACCCCTCACTGCCGGCCTGTCCTGAGCTAGGACCTGGTATTCAGACTCCAGCCAGGGGTCTGCTCTCCTGGTGTGTGGTGTGTTCTGTGGGGTTGGGCCGGTGGGTCGCCCTGCAACTGCTGATCCCTGCTCACTAATCACATCACAGCTGTTGAGAGACTCCCTTGCCACCTTTCTGGGAGCCATAAACGGGCTCATTGGACAGTTTCATATTCTCTGGCTGCTTTGTGTCCGCTTGGTGAAGGCTTCACCCTAACTTTAATGGGATTTCTTGGGCTCTAGGAGTTTCCTCCAAGTTCAGATTGAACTGGAACAAGCTGGAGGACTTGCATGAGCCCACAGCACTCTGGAGGATCCATTTAGAATCAGAGCTCGTTTGAGGTCAGAAAATCCTGTAGGAAGTCCTGTCCAAAGCTCATCCACAAGACTGGGAGTTGTTTAAAGCTCCTTGTAGCCATCCATGTTTGACTTTGGACTCTGGCCTAAGCCAATCTTGAGTCCTTCAGGGTCCAAGGGCCGCTAAGAGGTGAAGGTTAGGGGGTGCTCCTCATTGGGATAAGGAACTGAAGCAGGAAAAAGCTAAGCTTTTCTGCTTCCATTCAGACAGGAAATACTGTATTCACCCATGGGACCAACTTCCCAGCCGGGGCCTGGTGGGAGTAAGCTGCGGTGCTGATGCCTGGTTTCCAGGAATCTACTACCTCTTCCTTCTTCGTCGTCGTTTTTGTCTTTTTCTTTTTTTTTTTTTAAGGTTTATTTTATATTTATTTTAAAGGCAGAGTTATAGAAAGAGAAGAAACAGACAAAGTGGTCTTCCATCCTCTGCTGGTTCACTCCCCAGATGGCCTCAGTGGCTGGAACTGGGCCTTTCCAAAGTCAGGAGCTTCTTCCAAGTCTCCCATGTGCATGCAAGGGCACAATGACTTGGACCCTCCTCTGCTGCCTTCCCAGAGCATTAGAAGAGAGCTGGATCAGAAATGAAACCACTGGGACTTGAACTGGCACCCATATGGGATGCTGGTGCCACAGGCAGAGGCTCTGCCTGCTACAGTGCTGGCCTGTCACCTCTCTCAGAAATATTTTGACTTTTCGGTTCAAAAGCATCACCTAATTTTTGCAGAACACTTCTTTCTTTTAGTGTTAGTTTCTTGACACTCTCCACTGCCTTGTAGGGCTGTGCGTGATCTGTGGCTATTCACATAGTCGTATTCTTGTCTGTGGTATCCAGTGAGAGGAGATAATAGTGATGGGAAATATGAACAAGCTTGGGTGATCCCTCTGGGACCCAAGAAGAAAACACCTGCTCAGAATCAAGAGTTCAAATATGTGATCACTTTGAACTGACCGGGGCAGAAACGGTCTTTCATCAAAGTATGTTGTGTATTCCCTTCATTCTGCTCAGTCTAGCTTGGCCCTTGGACCACTTTTATTTATATTTCTGAATTAGGGACTCAGGGCACTTCCTATGTCTTTTGGCATCAGCTCCTGGCTTACAAATCAGTTTTGAAGTAGGAACTCTGATCCACCTTATTTTTGCAGTGAGTCTTAAGGTTTTGGTACAAGGTGGGTGGCACTGGGCAATAGGCAGATGTGGGCAGGGGTCCCTGGTGGTGGCCAGCAATTTCTGGGAGGAGTCAGTTTTGGTTTATCTGAGCCCTAGGGGACAGGAGAGCTTGGTAATGAGAACCACATGGTACCACATATTTCTTCTTGGATCCAAAATGGTAGGGGTGGGAGGATGAGAGAGAGATGTGGGGCCTCCCATTGTGCCAGCCATGGGTAATTTTCTGCTGCTTCTCTGACCAGGGATGCTGCTGTCTCACCCCGCCCGGTCACTGTACCCCTCCATCTTCCTCCCCTCGGCACCCTCCCACCAATCTATGTCCTCTAGCAGCCTTGACCTGCGCTACACCAACCAGGGCCCTCAAGCCAAGAATTCAGCTGGGAGACTTTTCACCTTCTTCCTTCTCACTGTCGTCTTTCCTGTTTATTTTCCAAATTGCTGCTCTGCAACCGAGCAATGCCTGTTGGCCAGAGCTCACCAGCGCTGTGGGATCAGACTCAGGCAATGGGCTCAAGTGGCCAGCAGGGCACTGGGGGAGGAAGTGGGGAACTGGAAGAGCCTCCCTGTTCGTCTCCCATGGGCAGCGCTAACCTCGGAGGCGGCCCTGAGCAGCCCTATCACATCCGGTGCTTGTCTCTGCAGCCGGGACCGGAGGATAAACTATCAGAGCTGTGGGGCAGAGCATCATTCCTCTTATTATTTTCTTCTCTACAGATGGGGTCGTGGAAAGTTCAGTTCCTTTTAACCCTCGAAGTTCTGTTTATTCTACAGCTGGTAGCCTGAATGCCGCGTTTCCCATTACATCACAAAGGGGCTCAGGCAAATCTCTGCACAGAAACGTGTTGCAACTGTTTATTTTTTTCCATATTTAAACATTTCTGACAGCCAAACCCGGCTGAGCCAAAAGATGGAGCTTTGTGAATGAGTCTGGTTGTCGGTGTCTGTGCAGAGAGCAGCTTTGGAAAACTCGTGTCCCCCCCACTGTGATCCTTCCCAAACGTGTTCTTTCTCCTGGGCGAATCCTGGGAAGCAGGTTCCTCCTGCAGTACACGTGTGTTGATTATGTGCCGCTGTGTGATTAATGGAGCCGTGTTCCGCCTGGTTCCCAGGACACTCTTGAAATCAAGATGTTTCATTTCATTGCCTTTTCTTAGTGCAGTGATTACAGTAAATAAACCAGGGCAGCCTCTTTCCACCTGGAACCCGTCAGAGAGTTCCCATACCTCTAGCTCACTTTCTCCAGCGGCTGGTCCCAGGAATGCCACCTCTTGCCAGTCATTAGGAGAAGCAGGTTGGTTAGATCTGAGGTCCCTCCCTACCAGGTGGGACTCCTGTGCAAGAATCTCCCTTCTGGGGAGTTCTAGATTCTGTAATCTCATCACCCCCCCATATCTGACCGTGATTAGAGAGGTACCTGGGGCAAGCAAAGCAGCAACAGCAAAAACAAATAAAATGCCTGATGAATTTATAGCACCCAGCAACACAGGAATCTCAGCCACAGCAAATGATGACCTCTACTGACAACTGACGGTGACAGAGAAATGAACCCTCTTTTTATAATGGAATTTCACCTAGGGAGAGCCAAATTTTGTGGGTTCTGAGATTTTTCTCAGGTTCAGCCTGAACCTGTGATACACCGTTAGAATGACCAACTAGCCTGATTTTCCTGGAGCTGAGAGGTTTCTGGGGAAATGGGACTTTTCAGCTCGACTGGGCCAGTGCTGGTGACCAGACACTTGGCCACCCCTTGTCCTTCCAAATGAGAGAAGGCAGAGAGCCTGGGAGGACTGAGACAGCACTGCCGGTGCCGCCTCTGCCGGAGTGCGGGAGAGACTTCACCTTCTGGGAGGATCTTGGCAGGCAGGAAGGAGGTTTTTGTTGGATCAGTGTTTGACTGTTTGTTTGTTTTCCTGCTTATACATACGTAGTTCTGAAGCATAGTAGGGGAAAGCCCCACATGACTCTGCACAGTGAGCTAGACTGTGCGTGACTGGCTGGAGGAGAGCGGCTGATGCCCCGCTGCTGTCTGTGTGGCATATCCTTGGCAGTTCCGAGAGCTGCCACCGGGCACTGGGGATCTAGAGTGTTTCAGTAAGTATCTCAGGCACACTGTCTGGAAAGATGACAGGACCCGCATTAGGCAACTGGTTCTCTAAATTCTTTCTCCTCTCTGGTTAGGATTAAAAACTCCCCCTTCTAAGCCAGTGTTGTGGTGTTGCGGGTTAAGACCTCCTACAATGCCAGCAAACCATCTAAGCACCAGTTCAAGTCCTGAATGTTCCACTTCTGATCCAGCCTCCTTCTAATGCACCTCGGAAAGCAGCTGAAGATGGCACAGAGTCTTGAGTCCCTGTACCCAAGACTTAGACCTGAAAGAAATCCCTGGCTTCAGTCTGGCACAGCCCTGGCAGACTGAGGTCTCTTGTGGAGGGTGCCGGTGGATGGACTCTCTCTTTTTCTGTCTCTGTCTCTCTGTATCTCTATCTCTATCTCTGCTTTTTCAATAAAATAAGTTTAAACTTTGCATGGATGGACACATACTGCCGCAGATGACTGCCCTGGGTGCAGTTTAGTATCCTGGCATTTTGGTGCAATTTTCTGACAGTCGCCAGCCTAGAACAGCTTTTGCTGCCAGGACCTTCCTGCTCACAAGGGCTGGGAACGCTTTTACTGGTCCTACTTGCGAGGCACACTTCTTGTCTTACCTTATTCCTCCTCGCAGGCTTGCTGTGGATGTGTGGTCGACGCTGGCTGATTTCTGTAACATACTGACCGCGGTGAACCAGTCCGAGGTGCCCCTGTACAAGGACCCGGACGATGACCTCAACCTGCTCATCCTGGAAGAGGATCGGCTCCTCTCGGGCTTTGTCCCCCTGCTGGCTGCCCCACAGGACCCCTGCTATGTGGAGCAAACCTCGGACAAGGTCAGTCCCAGGCCAAACATCCCTCTCCATTCACCCCTCCTCTTAATTCTCTAGACTTTTTTTTATTCTTGGGAAGTTTTCTGTGCAAACGGAACATGATTAAGTCATTGAGAAGGGTGTTAAGGGAAAATATCGACCTTTTAGCCGCTGACATCTAGCTCTGTGTCCTGAAAAAAAAAAAAGCCCTCTCGACTTCCTTTGGTGTGTGTGTGTGTGCTCGCTGGCATGTTGTATATACGATCATTTCCTCACTTGTTTAAATAGTGCAGCTTGTGTTGGCAGGGCTCTCACTTAGCTCCAAATGGTTTGCATCATGCTTAAAGCACCCTTCTTCCTCCCCCTTCCTCCTTCCCCCCAGCCACAAAACTCTGCGCTAGGAAAACAGCCAGGGCTTTTTCCCTTCTCTAAGGAGGAGAGTGATAAATAGGTGACTAGAGAGAAGCAGACACCATGTGTTAACTCACAAAAAAAGCTTTTAGGAATATGAAGCATTCCCCGCTGCCTGGTTTCTATTTTCTTTCCTCTAAGGATTGTGTTTTAAACTTTTTTTTTCTTTCTTGTCTGTCTGTTTATAGAAAACAAAGTATTGCACTGGAGGGGACCATGGAACTCCTAGTCCCTGCCTAACAATTGAGTCTTCAGCCAGGTGGAGGGCAGGGATGTCCCGCTGCTGCTCTGGCCGGGGGCGGGGGCAGCAGGCTTCCTGTGCCCAGGCAGGGGTGCCCTGAAGGGTTGTGTGCAGGATTATTATCATTGCACATCCTGGGGAGGGAGGCCTTTGGTGAGGAGCACACAAATGGCTGCTCAGGGGGAAGTCTTTTCACCTAGGTGTGTTCTAGCGACATTGGTGGCCAGTTTTTTGTTTTGTTTTGTTTGTTTTTAATTAAAAAAAAGATGAAAACTAATTCTTAGCATGAATTGGAAACAATGCAAATATGAGTCATGTTATATTGAATAAAAAAGTTTAAAAAACATATTTAAAGTCCAAAAGAGCATTTGTTCATTATGGAAAATTCGGAGATCATATGCAAGTCAAAGAAATATTTTGTCCTTAGTCCCTTAGCCTACAGGTAACAGCACTGGTATTTTGTTAACCATATGTGATAATGTTTAAGTTCTACTACACACACACACACACACACATGCATTCTTTTCAAAAACAAAATGAAGACCACATTATACATAGTTTTTCGTTGCTTAATATTTTTAATGCATGTTTTTAAGATTTATTTATTTTGATTGAAAAACTAGATACACAAAGAGGAGGAAAGACAGAGAGGAAGATCTTCCATCCTATGATTCACTCCCCAAGGGGCCACAATGGCTGGAGCTGTGCCCATCTGAAGCCAGGAGACAGGAACTTCTTCTGGGTCTCCCACGTGGGTTCGGGGTCCAAAGACTTTGGGCCGTCCTCGACTGCTTTCCCAGACCACATGCAGGGAGCCGGATGGGAAGGGGGCCTCTGGGATTAGGACCGATGCTCATATGGGATCCTGGTGCGTTCAAGATGAGGTCTTTAGCCACTTGGCTACTGTGCTGGACTCATGTATTCTTATATGTGACCTTTATTATTAGTATTTGAGAGACAGAGAAACTTGACTAAGAGCTTTCATCTGCTGGTTCATTCCCCAAACACTTGCAGTGGCATGGACCAATGCCAGAAGCTGGGAACTCAGTCCAGGCCTCCCAGGGACCCAAGGGTATGAGCCGTCTCCTGCAACTTCCCAGGAAGCTGCAACCTGGAATGGTTGTCCTACCGAGCTTTTTGAAGATTTATTTTTATTGGAAGGTGTAATTGCAGGAAGAGGAGGGACAGAGAACATCTGCTAGTTCACTCCCCAAAGGCCAAAGTTGGCAGTCTGAAGCCAGGAGCTTCTTGGTCTCCCACGTGGGTGCAGGGTTCCAGGGACTCAGGCCAGCCTCTGCTGCTTTCCCAGGCCATAAACTGGGAGCTAGATCAGAAATGGAACAACCGGAACTTAAACTGGAGCCCGTGTGGCAGGCTGGCATCGCAGGTGGAGGCTTAGCTTACTATTTCACAGCCCCTATTTGCCTTATTTTAAAGGCAAAGTTAGAGAAAAGGAGAGACAGTGAGAGCTCTTCCGCCTGCAGGTTTATTTCTTAAATGGTCACAATGGCCAGGACTAAGCCAGGAGCTTCGTCCACATCTCCCACGTAGGTGCAGGGCCCGGGCACTCAGGTCACCATCTGCTACTTTCCCAGATGCGTTAGCAGGGAGCTGGGTTAGAAGTAGAGCTGCAGGGATTCAAACCAGCACCCATGTGGGATGCTGGTATTGTAGGCAACAGCTTAACATGCTGCGTCACAGTCTTGGGTCCCAATTTTGCTATGTTGAACCAAAGGAGTGTTCCCATTTTTTCAGTGCCATGAATAACATATTGATGCCCTATATCTGAATTAGAGCATATATTTCCTTTGACTAAATGTCTTTTAGTATATAAAAGTTCTAAGCATGGGCGTATCAAAATTCATACTTTTGGATGCTTCTAATGACTAATAGATCTTAGGAGTGAAAGAACCTCTCTTTCCGAAGCGAATAACTCATTTTATGTCTTTCCAACAAAAACTTGGAGAGAAATTCTACACTCTGGTCCCAGAAAGGGACGATAATGAGCACTTGTAGCATGCAAAGCTGAGGACAGTTAGCAAGTTGTTTACATTTTGGAAAGGTGTTCAGTTAGAAGAGAAACTGGACATTCTTGGCTGAGGGCAGAGCATTCTAGTACCCTTGACTCTGTGACCACCAGGTAACTGTTTTCAGAGAGTGCTTTGATGAATGGTCTGTGGAGTTAGTGGTCTTTTCAGTACAGAGTAAGAGAAAAGTCCTGTCCAGCCTGTGACTTCTCAAGCCCCATCTTCATTAGCTCATGGGCACTCCCAGCTTCAGTGTCAGATACCAGATGTATGATCTGACTGGAGAACAGTACAGAGCCAGCAGTCCAGCCTGCAGCCTGTGCTGGTGACTCACGGGCTCCAGGAATCCTTCTCATTCACAGCAAGATAGGTCTGTACACAAGGGCTGTGAAGCAGGTGTGTTGAATCCAGCATCTCCAAGTCCAGACTCCTAAGACCAATAACCCTTTCCGATCCCTCAAGTCTGCTCTTCGTTCATTGTTCCCCATCTGGCTGAATGACATCTTTGACATCACATTTCTTTTTTTTTTTTTTAAGATTTATTTATTTTTTATTACAAAGTCAGATATACAGAGGAGGAAAGACAGGAAGATCTTCCATCTGATGATTCGCTCCCCAAGTGACTGCAACGGCTGGTGCTGTGCCAGTCCAAAGCCAGGAGCCAGTAATTTCTTCCAGGTCTCCCACGCAGGTGCAGGGTCCCAAGGCTTTCCCATACCACAAGCTGGGTGGAAAGTGGAGCAGCTGGGATTACAACCTGCATCCATGTGGGATTCTGGCGCATTCAAGGCGAGTACTTTAGCTGCTAGGCCACTGTACTAGGCCGTTGACATCACATTTCTTCATGTCAAAATTCTCAGGGTTACTTTTTTAAGGACTTATTCATTTGAAAGAGCTGGAGAGGAAGAGAGATCTTCTACCCATGAGTTCAATCCCCACATTGCTACAATAGCCAAGGCTTAGCCAGGTTCAAGCCAGGTGCTTCCTCCAGGTCTCTCGTGAATGGCCATAGCCCAAATACTTAAGCATCTTCGCTGCTTTCCCATGCCATTAGTAGGGAGCTACATTGTAAGTGGAGCAGCTAGGAACACATCGGCGCTCATAAGGGATGCCCATGTCAAAGACTGCAGCTCTCCCCAACACTGGCCCCTCAGAGTTATTCTTGGTTCTTGTGTTACCTCATGAATCCATGTCTATACCTTCAGCATACAAGCAGATAACAATTCTTCCCTACCACTGTACCCTGAAGTGATTCATTGAAATCCCTTCTAACTGGTTTCACTTTCTTCCTGCTCCCGTAACAACTAGAAAGGCAGATACACAGAGAGAAGGAGAGACAGAGAGAAGGATCCCTTGTGGCTGATCATTTCCCAGGTGGCTACAACAGCTATAGCTGAGTCGATCTGAATCCAGAGACACCAGCTAGCACCCACAGTGCATGCAAGGCACATGCAAGCTGAGGACTCTAGCCACCAGAGCGTCGCCCTGGGCTACAGAATAATCTGTTTAAAATATCAGGAAATTGGGCCCAGCACAGTAGCCTAGTGGCTAAAATCCTTGCCTTGCACATGCCAGAATCCCATATGGGCACCAGTTCTAGTCCCGGCAGCTCTGCTTCCCATTCAGCTCCCTGCTTGTGGCCTGGGAAAGCAGTCAAGGACGGCCCCAAAACCTTGGAACCCTGCACCCGTGTGGGAGACCCAGAATTGGGTCCTGGCTCCTGGCTTCAGATCAGCGCAGCACCAGCTGTTGCAGTCACTCTGGGAGTGAATCATTGAACGGAAGATCTTCTCTGTCTCTTCTCCTCTCTCTATATCTGACTTTCCAGTAAAAATAAATCTAAAAAAAAAGACATCAAGAAATTATCAATTCTTCTGTAAAACCTTCCTTTGCCTTTTCTTATTTTGAGTAAAAGCTGAAGTTTTAAAAACAGCCTGTGATGCCTGTCTTCCCTGTCAGCACAGCACTGACCGTGGCTGCTGTTCTGTTCATACCCACTAAGCTCTGGTCGCTCTGCCATCCTTGCTGTTCCTCGGACAAAACATGCACTCATGCCCAAGGGTTTTTGTGATTGGTTTTCTCTTCATCTGGAATATGATCTGTTCCCAGTGGCCAAAGTGACTTTTCATTCCTTGTTAGAGATTTCCATGATCCAAAACCTTCCTTGTCATTTTAGTCTGCTTTATTGTTCTCCCTGGCAAGGAACAATAGCCAGATACCATGTATTACTCCCTGGAGTAGGTCATTTCACAGTTTTTACGTTTTCCCAAGAAGCCTCCCGCAAAGGAGCAAGTGTTGAAGCTAGTGGTTAAGATGCCCAGATTCCGTGTTGGCTTACGTGGGTTCTAAGCCTGACCGCAGCATTCGTGCCGATGCAGACCGTCGGGACAGCATTGATGGCTCAGGTCAGTGGGTTCCTTCCACGCACGGGGAGACCTGGGTGGAGTTCTTGGCTCCTCCCAGCCCTGCCCCATCTTAGCCATCACACGTATTTGGGGAATAACTGGTAGATAGTATGCTCTCTTGTATCCTTCTCAAATAAATGAGAACTTTTTTTGATAAAAATTTTAAGAGAAAAATAAGCCTACATTATAGGCATTAGTGCTTCCATTTTGTAAATAGGAGACTGGAGCGCAGGAGTTAAGAGTGGTGATTCACTTGTGTGGGTCATTGAAGGATAATCTAGAAGTTGAGTATGGATGTGTCACAGGAAATCTCCAGGAACTCTTGACCTGTTAGAGATCTTAAAAAAAAAAATCTAATAAGATAGATATTTTCCCCAGCTTCTGTGGTTCACTACTGAGAAATGTAAGAGATCTCAAGGACTCGTTTCCAGCAGCATGTGTGAGTTTGAGGCTGGCAAGAAAGAGTTCTTACCGTTTTGTTGAGCTGATAGGGTTCCAATGAAGGCATTGCATTCAAGGTACTTCATTGTATTTCTAAGACACGTCTGTCATGTTTTCTTTTTAGGTTCCTAATTGTTGCGAGTGCTTGGGCAGGGGGAAAGAATTATGTGATCACATAATGGTAAAACTATTTAAAAAGATCCCATTTCAGTGGGTATTTTTTTTTTATGTTTTAATGTTCTAGCATATATTATAAGAAAGATAGCTTTGGGCCTGGTGCAGTAGCCTAGAGGCTAAAGTCCTCACCTTGAACGCTCCGGGATTCTATATGGGCACCAATTCTAGTCCCAGCAGCCCTGCTTGTGGCCTGGGAAAGCAGTCAAGGAAAGCCCAAAGCCTTGGGACCCTGCACCCATTTGGGAGACCCAGAAGAGGCCATCTGGAGAGTGAATCATTGAATAGAAGATCCTCCTCTTTGTCTCTCCTCCTCTCTATATATCTGATTTCTCAATTAAAAAGAAATAAGTCTTAAAAAACAATTGCTTTGTAATATTTTCCAAACTTGCTTCTCTGCTTGAAATTTCTGATTTATTGACCATTTTGCAGGATTAGTATTCTGCCTAAAACAAACAAATCGTGAGTAAAGATGCAGGTGTAGAATAAGCAAGAGGAGACAGGAGGGAGATTGGTTTTTGTTTGTTTTACAGATTTATTTATTTGCAAGGCAGAGTTACAGAGAGATAAAAGAAGAAACAGATGTAAAGAGCTTCCATCCACTGGTTCACTCCCCAGAAAGCTGCAGCTGCCAGAGCTGGGATAGCCCAAACCAAAGCTGGAGCCCGGAGCTTCATCCTCATCTCACATGTGGGTGTCAGGGGCCCAAGTCCTCAAGCCGTCTTTCTCTGCTTGCCAGTGTGCTGTAGCAGGGAGCTTGATTGGAAGTGGGCAGCTAGGACTTTAGCTGACACCCATATGGGATGCTGGCATTTGCAAAAGTAGCAGTGTACTCCACTGCAGCGTAGAATCAGACCCAGAAAATAGATGGCTACTAGAATTATCCAGAAGTAAGTTACAGCAATTATGGATTAGGACAAGAGCAATAGAATGAAGCTGACTGTACTTTGAGAAACACATCACAGGTATAGA
Source organism: Ochotona princeps (assembly GCF_030435755.1). Taxonomy (NCBI): domain Eukaryota; kingdom Metazoa; phylum Chordata; class Mammalia; order Lagomorpha; family Ochotonidae; genus Ochotona; species Ochotona princeps. Next base: position 38,872,506 of record NC_080848.1, on the reverse strand, counting down.
ATCAACAGGGAAAAGGGATCTTAGATTCAGTGAATGATTGTTAAATAGCTTACCCAAAGTGACACAACTAGTAAGAAGTACGGGACTTACGTCATCTAGATCTAAGTCATCAGACCATGTTCTGATGAACAAGTCAGTATCTAGGATTTACTTCAGAGTGGTCTGGGGAAAGGAGGTAGATAGAAGTATGGATGGGAGAGAGAGGAAATATTGGGAGGAGGTAGTTAGCCTAGCAGGTAAACACCTGCATTCCAAAGCAGAGTGCCTGCGTTCAGTTCCACGTCTGCCTCCTGACTCCAGCCTACTACCAATGTAGACCCTGGAAGGCAGGGGCAATGGCTCAAGACATTGTTTTTCTGTCATCTATGGGAGACCTGTATTGAGTTTTATGTTTCTACCTGTCAGCTCTGGCTTTGTTCCAGACCCAGCCCATGTTTACAGTAACTTGCTGAATGAACCAAATGATGAGGGCTTGCTTGCCACCCTCCCACCTGTGTGTGTGTGTGTGTGTGTGTGTTTCTGTGTCTCTAGAAAGAAAACAGTTATCCAATATTAGTAGCTTATATCCTAGCCAGTTCTCCCTATATCACTTATTTCTTTTGCTTTCACAAAACTGAGATTATGCAATATATACTTTGTTCTTTTCTTATTTCTTTTCGTTTATTTTTATTGGAAAGTCAGATATGCAGAGAGGAGGAGAGACAGAGAGGAAGATCTTCCATCCTATGATTCACTCCCCAAGTGAGCTGCAACGGCCGGTGCTGTGCCGATCCAGCCAGGTATTTCCTCCAGGTCTCCCACGCGGGTGCAGGGTCCCAAAGCATTGGGCCGTCCTGGACTGCCTTCCCAGGCCACAAGCAGGGAGCTGGATGGGAAGTGGGGCCTCCGGGATATAAACCAGTATCCATATGGGATCCCAGTGCATGCAAGGTGAGGACTTTAGCCGCTAGGCCACCGTGCCGCACCCTGCTTTGTGCTTAATTTCAGGGCTCTTTAAAGATTTATTTACTGGGGCCAGTGTGATGTGGTGCAGCACAGTAATCCTCCACCCTGTGGTGCCAGCATACCAAATGAGTGCTGGTTTGTGTCCCAGCAACTCCACTTCCAGAACCAGCTTCCTGAGAAAGCAGCAGAGGACGGTCCATGTGCTTGAAACCCTGCACCCTTGTGGGAGACCTGGAGGAGGTGTCTGATTCCCAGCGTTGGATCAGCTCAACTGTGGCCATTGTGGTCATTTAGGAAGTGAACCTCTCTGTCCCTTGTTCTTTCTTTGTAAAATCTGCCTTTTGGATAAAAACAATTTTTTTGAAAAAATTATTTATATGAAAGAGTGACAAAGAGAGATGTGAGAGAGAGAGAGATCTTCCGTCTTGTGGTTCACAGCCAAGATGTCCTCAACAGCCATGGATTGGCCAGGCTGACACAGGGAGTCTTGAACTCAGTCCAGGTCTCACACATGGAGGGCAGAGGCTCTTGTACTTGGACCGTCTTCTGCTGCCTTCCCAGGTATGTTAACAAGGAGCTGGATTGGAAGTGATACTTAATGGGATGCAGGCATCACATGCGATAGCAGCTTAACCCACTACACCTCAATGCTGGCTCACCTCATTTATCCTTTAAGGTATTTCACAGAGCCCATGGCTTTATTTTTTTATGTTTTTGTTTGTTTTTGGAGAGCCAAGACTTTAAAACCTCAATTGATGGAACATAGCAAAAACGGTGTTCTTTTTTATCTGTATTTTTCCCAAAAAAACTAAGATTTACTTGTCGTCTTCTGTATGCTCTTCCTTTTTAGGCCCCAACTTTGGTTTCAGTGACCTCATTCTGGTAATTTACATTTATTTGAACAAAGAAAGATAATTTGTTCCAAATGAATTAGATAGATTCTCACTGGATACTTTCTGTATCTATAGACAAAGTAAAACAAGTTTGACCTACGGAGTCAACAGCTTGAGTGGACTGAGAAGGGACTAAGTGGTGTACAGTGTCAGTAAGTGCATTTATATCCTGCATTTCCTGTTCTGTACGTAGGGAAATCACTGTAGCAGAGCTTGTTTCTCACGTCAGATTTCTTAATTTTGCCCATTCTGTTTCACATAAAGAATATGACGATGTCAGACCTTTTTGAAACTGGGACCTAGCATGTGCCGCTTTCCATTAGTGAGGCAGTGTACACCTCAGGTCTCAGAAATGCTCATTTTGAATGGCACTGATTTGTAGCAGTAGAAATCAGTGCTTTTGTAGAAAAGCTTCCAAATAGTGCTCTGATTCTGCCCCATGATCTATCTTATCTGTTTATGTTCATCAGCCTGATGGTCTCCCAAAGATGTGTATATCTTAATCTCTAACCCTGTTAAGTGTATTTCCTGACATGGCAAATATCCCACTGCAAATATCATTAAATCAAGACCCTCGATGGGGAATTTCTCTGGGAGTATCTATAGATTGTCACCACAAGACCTCCTTATATAAGGAGATGGGAATGTCAGATAAAGGAGATGTGATAGTAGAACCAGCAGTTGCAGGGAGTGGGGTTGTAGGGGGAAGAGAAATGTGGAAACGCTGTTGTACTGACCTTAATGATGGAGGAAGTTGGCCATGAATCGAGGAACTCAGGTAGGCTCCAAGCAGTGGAAAAGGCAAGGAAGCAAAAAGTGTTCCCACAGAGCCTCTGAACAACATCAGCAGTGCCAGCACCTGGGGTGTAGGATTTGTGACCTTCACAATTGTAAGGTAATTATTTGGATTGTTTTAAGGCATTGACTATGTGGTGACTTGTCAGCAGTAGCTGTAGGAAACTAGCACTCTATTCCAAATTGGAGCATTTTGTCATGCTTTTCCTTTCTGCTGTTTACATTTCCTGCAGCATTCTTTTTCTCCCTCCCTCCCTCTCTCTTTAAAGGTATTTTCTTACGAAACATATATTGGGTGATTATGAAATGTACAAAACAACTTGCCACAAAGTAAGCAACTATATATCTAACCATCATGCAGATCAATAAATAGGACAAAACAGTAACAGTCAGTTTGCAATTCCATTCAGCTTGCATTATGGGTCCTAACCAGTGTAAGAAGATAAAAGAAAAATGCTTATTAAAAGAATGAGAAGGAGTAAATGAAGCTGTCTGTATTTGTAAATAACACAATACATGGAAAATGCAAAAGAATGTAAGGTTAAACTATTACTGTTATTAAGTGAACTTAGTAGAATTGCTGGGTGTAAGGTCGGTGCACGATCATCAATTCTATATCTGCATCCTAGCATTAGGCCAGAATAAAGTTCTTTCAGGAAGGAAAGCTGTGAACTTTTTTTTTTTTTTTGTGATTACAAGCAGTCATCTCTTATGGATGATTGATTAATAGGTTACATCACAGGCCTGGCGGCATGGCCTAGTGGCTAAAGTCCTCACCTTGAATGCACCCCCGGGAACCCATATGGGCGCCGGTTCTAATCCCGGCAGCTCCACCTCCCATCCAGCTCTCTGCTTGTGGCCTGGGAAAGCAGTCGAGGACGGCCCAAAGCCTTGGGACCCTGCACCCATGTAGGAGACCTGGAGGAAGTTCCTGGCTCCTGGCTTTGGATCGGTGCAGTACCGGCCGTTGGAGCTGCTTGGGGAGCGAATCATTGGACGGAAGATCTTCCTCTCTCCTCCTCTCTGTATATCTAACTTTGCAGTAAAAATAAATAAATCTTAAAAAAAAGTAGGTTACATCACAAGATCTTATTACAAAAGGTACAAATAACTAGGAAGTGCAATAATATAAAATTCACAGATAAAATTCTTTTTTTTTTAAGATTTATTAATTATTTTTTATTACAAAGTCAGGTATACATAGAGGAGGAGAGACAGGGAGGAAGATCTTCCGTCCGATGATTCTCTCCCCAAGTGAGCCGCAACGGCCAGTGCTGTGCCAACCCAAAGCCAGGAACCTGGAACTTCTTCTGGGTCTCCCACATGGGTGCAGAGTCCCAAGGCATTGGGCCGTCCTCGACTGCTTTCCCAGGTCACAAGCAGGGAGCTGGATGGGAAGTGGAGCTGCCGAGAATAGAACTGGCGCCCATGTGGGATCCCGGTGCGTGCAAGGTGAGGACTTTAGCCGCTAGGCCATGCCACTGGGCCCCACAGATAAAATTCTTAGATTTCACATCATATTATATTAAAGCAAACATATGATGCCTGTCCTTTTGCATTTGGGTCATTTCCTTTAGCATAATGATCTCCAGTTTGGCCCATTTGGCCACAAACCATTGTATTTAATTTTTTTTCTTTTGTAATAGCTGAGTAGTATTCCATAGTGTAGATGAACCACAGTTAATTTATCCAGTCCTCTGTTGATGGACATTTCGGTTGCTTCCTTGTTTTTGGGTTTATTGATTGTGCTGCCATGAACTTAGGGGAGCACATTGGTTTTTCCTGTCTTTAGCTACTTTCTTTGTGATGTTGTTACATATCCCCATGTAGCGTCTATTGACTATTCTGCAGACTTCGGCCATAGCAATGAGAACAATAGACAAGGAAGGCATCATGGGACTTGAAGCGTATACCTAATGTAATCTAACTACTTTAGTTGCAGTATTGGTTGTAGGTATATCCACTTCGGAAGTCTGTCTTTTAAAGGTGGTGAGCTGCCAGTGAAGACACCCGTACCACACATGAAATTACTTGGATTTGATTCTTGGCTCCAGCTTCCTGGCAGTGCAGAACCTGGGAGGAAGGAGCACATGGCTGGTTCAAGTCATTGGATCCCTACTGCCTGTGTGGCAGACCTGAATTGAGTTCCCAGCTCCACACTGTGAACATTTAAGGAATACTTGATGGGACCTCTCTCTCCATTTGTATCTCCTCTCAGTTTTATAGATTATAAAATAGATGTTCATTCAGAAATATTTTAACAAAGATTAGCAATTAGAAACAAGATTTCTTTGATCTACCACCCAAAAATAGCCAGTGTTAAACACTTTGTTGCTTATCCTTTCAACCTGGCTGGGTGGATAGCTGATGGGTAGCTGAAAATATGTGACTTTTTTACTTTTTAAGAGAAATAGAATTATGTCTTGAAGGTTTTTCACAGATAAGACTAAACTACTCCACAAAAAGGGCTCTAGGAGTTAGAATGTGGAATATGAAGGTGTATGTTTTTTAACGTTCTTACTAATTTTGAATGGTTTTACTTTTTGTTTACTTTCCCACAGACAGGAAAAATCCATCTAATTTTGATTTTCATTCAGTAATTACGAATGAAGTTGGGTTTTTTCTTAAGTATTGGCTTTTTGATTACATGTATTGATGTTGTATTTGTTTGTTAAATTTATTCATTTTTACTTCAAAGGGTTACAAAGATGGAGTGACAGAGACATCTTCCATCTGCTGGTTCACTCCCCAAGTGGCTGCAACAGCCAGAGCTGAGTCGATCTGAAACCAGGAGCCAGGAGCTTCTTCTGAGTCTCCCACATGGGTGCAGAGTCCCAAGGCTTTGGCTCATCTGCTGCTGCTTTCCCCGGCCACACGCCGGGAGCTGTTTGGGAAGTGGAGCAGTGTGAACTAGAATCGGCACTCTTAGGTCTTGTCAGTGCTGAAGACAAAGGATTTGCCTGCTAGCGTTGTATTTATTTATTTATTTTTAAAGATTTTATTATTATTGGAAAGCCGAATATACAGATAGAAGGAGAGACAGAGAGGAAGATCTTCCATCCGACAATTCACTCCCCAAGTGAGCCGCAACGGGCCGGTGCGCACCGATCCGATGCCGGGAACCAGGAACCTCTTCCGGGTCTCCCATGCGGGTGCAGTGTCCCAGTGCATTGGGCCGTCCTCAACTGCTTTCCCAGGCCACAAGCAGAGAGCTGGATGGGAAGTGGAGCTGCCGGGATTAGAACCGGCACCCATATGGGATCCCGGGGCTTTCAAGGCAAGGACTTTAGCTGCTAGGCCATGCCACCGGGCCCTAGCGTTGTATTTATTATAAATACAATGTGTCTTTTGCTGCTTTTAGCATTGAAATGCTAATCATCTTTTTTTCTTAATGATACTGAATGATATGAGAACTTTTAGAAACTAAAAGCATATAACACTATTATATAGGCGATAAGAAATGTTGCTTTGCCATTCCATGGTAGATAGGATCTTTGTTTTCATCCTTTGAGAGTTTCTCCTTTTAACTCCGTATCAATTTACAGCTGCAAAGTCATATCCAGCCAGGTATTTAGAAATGAACCATGTGAACTGGATCATTTCCTCCTCTATTTTGCCTATTGAGTCCAAGGAGCCCCTTGCGTAGTTAATCTTAGTAAAAATTATATGATGTTTTGAAAAGTTCCCAGTTTTATATCTAGAAAATCCTACAAATTCATGTATTTTTTTTTAAGCCTTGTCTTGTTCTGGGTGCAATAAAAAACTGTTTAATGTATTATTTTACTAGTGGTCCTTTGGCACTGAGCATTTGTATTATATATTTCTCTTCATTATTGAGCTCAGCTTTTTTTTAATGATTTCTTGTCTTTTTGAGTTGGTTATAAGTTTATGAAAATGTTAATTACTACTTCCTTATACTCCAATCCGGACTTTTTATCAGTTCTCCTAATTTTTAAGTCTAACTCCTCAAATAGGTCCTGTTGAAAGTAAGTTTTCTTATGCTTAGGCAGACTTATAATATTGTGTTATTTACAAATCTTGGGCAGGTGCGTTTTTGGTTTCTGTTTTTTTTCCCTTAGGATAGTACTCCCCACACTTTAGCATTCATCAGAATGGTGTTTGAGGGTTTATTGTACAGCGGTGGCTGGGCACATGGTAAAAGTTGCTTATTAGTGGGGAGGAGGAAGGACTGGAAATTAGAGTTCTAACACATTCCCAGGTGGTGCTGCTGATGACAATTTGAGTTCCACACACTGAAAAACCGTTGCTTTTTTTAGGAGCTTTATGGCTGCTAAAGTTGCAGCCATTAGGCAAAGATTTTGGTCCAGGTTGTAGTAAAGATTCCAGGTGCAAGTAGTCTTCCTGCTTCTACCTTTGACTGTAGAATGTAGAGCATATGACCTGAGAGTTCATAAATGTTTGCCTTCAACTTGCTGTACAGTTTTCTGAGCCCTTCAGGAAGAAGTTGTATTGAAAAATACTGTGAATTTATATGAAGAGTCACAAACTTGAATACCCTTTCCCAAGAGGACCCTGAACCAGACAGCTGATGTTCAGTGAGCACTTACCATACTCTCATCACTGTTGTAATGCTTTAAGTTTTTTCAGTTTCACAGAAGCCTTATAAGAATGTGAACTATAGGGAAGCACTTATCCAGGATAATACAGCTAAAAATAACAGAACCAAATCCAAGCAATTCAAATTTAGAGGCCCACTCTTAATTAAATAAAAATACAGTAGTAGAGTACTTGAGCAAACATATTAACTCAGTACTTCTAGTTCTCTTCTTGGCTTTGACAGTTTTATTTTCACTGGAAGCTTGATTTCTCACCAGGAGCTTGGGAACTGCTGACCTGGTTTTAAGGAGATTATCTGATCTCCCAGAATAGTTTTAAGGATGAACAAAGGAGTCTGTGAGTTGAATAGGATGCTGAGATGTTTTTAAAATCTTGTCATGTCCTGCATTCAAACAGTAGGGTCTCTCCAACAAGGGAACTTGGGTATTTTGTTGTTGTTGTTGTTGTTAATTTGTTTTATGGCACATCCTTCAAAAATACTCTATGCAGCGCCAAATACAGTGCCAGGGTGATCTCCATCATTTTGAAAGAGTCCACGGATAAAAATCTGAGTAGTGGTGTTCATGCAGCTTCCAGGAACCAAAAAGTCAGGACAGTGTGCAGACAGGGTTGCTTGTAAATGAATGGTGACTCTTGGAGTTGACCTATGGGAATGACTGGTACATAAAAACATGATGATCAGCTGTGTTGAACACCCTTGCTTTCCTACCTCGGGATCTACATGCAGGCAATCTTTTGTTCCAGACTTAATAATTATGGGCCACAACTAATAGTTGTATTGGTAAGAGGAAGATGTACTACAATTAGAGAAAGAACTATTGACATCAACCCCTGCTTCAATATTCCTGTGCCATTTTCTTTTCTTTACTAATACAATTTCTGGTACATACGAAATTGCATCATAATTCTGAATAATTTATAATTAATACCTTTGCTTTTATTTATCACCTTACTAGTGTATCCCTTTCAACTAGTTTATTTTAAAATTTTTATTTATTTGAAAGACAAAGAGAGATAGGTGGGCAGTGACTGCAACCAACCAGGATTGAGCCAAATCAGACCAGAGCCCTGGGTCTCAGTCTAGGTTTCTCTTCTAAGTGGGATGGACTCAACCACTTGAGCCATTGCCTGATGCCTCCTAGGGTTTGATAGTGGGAAAGTGGATCAGAAACAGATCAAGGACTCAAACCTAGGCACTCTCATACAGGATGTAGGTATCCTGGTGGCAACCTACCTGCTTTCCCAAATCTCTGCCTCTGCATTGTATTTTGTATGTAGTTCATTCTATTTTATCAATGAGTAATATTCCATTTATGAATATATCAGTTTATTCACTCAATTTTGGATATTTGTGCTGTTTTTACCTTTTGGTTGGTGAGGAATACAGATGCCGTAAACATTACCATGCAAATCTTTAATGATTATTTTTTAATTGGAAAGGCAGATTTACTGAGAGAAGGAGAGACAAAGATATTCCATCTGCTGGTTCTCTCCCCAAATGGCTGCAACAGCTGGAGCTGAGCTGATCTGAAGCCAGAAGCCAGGAGCTTCTTCTGGGTCTGCCATGTGGGTCCAGGGGCCCAGGTACTGGGGCCATCCTCAACTGCTTTCCCAAGCCATAAGCAGGGGTTCTGGGGCATCAGCCAGCCCTCATGCAATGGTGGTGCTTGCAAGTAGAGAATTAGCTTGTGATGGCCCCTTTTGTCTTCTTTTTTCTTTCTTTCTTTCTTTTTCTAACTTCTGTTTTAAATGTTTATTTGCTTGCTTGAAATGCGTGTAAAGTTATGGACTGAAGTGTTTTCTATTCTTATAGTGATTTTCTTATCATGTGGCTTCCATTCTTTTCTCATTAAAAAACAGGCCTCATTCTTATGTCCCACTTTGTAACCTGTCTTTTGGAGGGAGCTGCTGCTTTGAAGGGTTTCTTAATCTTTAATTTTCAGAATTTGATTGTGCGGTATGTATTGAGCATAATTCTCTTTATATTTGTCTTGCCTGATGTTCCCGTAGCATGTTGTTATTTTTTACCAAATCTGAGGTGTATTTCAGGCAATATTCTTTTTTCTATCTATCTCGTCTTCTTTCCAGAATTTTGTGTATTTTATTTTTTAAAGATTTTTTTTTTATTGGAAAAGCAGATTCACAGAGAGGAGGAGAGACAGAGAGGAAGATCTTCCGTCCGATGATTCACTCCCCAAGTGACCACAACGGCTGGAGCTGAGCTAGTCCAAAGCCAGGAACTTCTTCCAGGTCTCCCACATGGGTACAGGGTCCCAAGGTTTTGGGCCGTCCTCGACTGCCCTCCCAGGCAACAAGCAGGGAGCTGGATGGGAAGTGGAGCTGCCGGGATTAGAACCAGTGCTCATATGGGATCCCGGTGCGTTCAAGGCGAGGGCTTTAACCACTACGCCATCGTTTGCTGACTCTCAGTCCCACAGGTTTGTGAGACTTCATTTTTCTTCATTGTTGTTGTTTTCTCTATGGTCTTCAGATTTCTTGATATGTTGATTTCATTTCCATTATGTTGTTAAACTTCTTTAGTGAATTTTTTTTTTTTTTTACTTTACTGTTACTTTGCTTTTCAGTTCCCAGATTTTTGATTGGTTCTTAAAATTTTTGCTTCTCTGCTAACATTCCCTTTTTGTTCATGCATTAAGACCATGTTTTCCTTTAACTCTTTGGACAATTTTCCCTGAGTTTTTTGAAAAAAAAAAAATGGCAGGGAGTAAAGATTTATTTTTGTTTAAATGTGGAGTTATAGAGAAAAGGAGAGACAGAGAGAGATCTTTCATGCACTGATTTACTCCCCAATGACTGCAGCAGCTGGAGCTGAACTGATCCGATCCTGAGCCAGGAACCCCTTCTTGTTCTCTGACGTGGGTGCGAGTACCTAAGGACTGGAGCCATCACCAGGCCTTAAGCAGGGAACTGGGTCAGAAGTAGAGCAGTCAGAACTTGAACCAGTGGGGCGTGTGGAATGCCCATAGCTACAGGAGAAAACTTAGCCTACTGTGCCACAGCACTAGCCCTATTAATATCTTTGTGATGGTTTCTTTTTTTTTAAAGATTTAGTTTATGTTTATTGCAAAGTCAGATATACAGAGAAGAGGAGAGACAGGAAGATCTTCCGTCCAATGATTCACTCCCCAAGTGACTGCAAAGGCCAGTGAGGTGCTGATCTGAAGCCAGGAGCCAGGAGCTTCCTCCAGCTCTCCCACATGGGTGCAGGGTCCCAAAGCTTTGGGCCGTCCTGGACTGCTTTCCTATACCACAAGCAGAGAGCTGGATGGGAAGTGGAGCCACTGAGATTAGAGCCGGCGCCTATATGTGATCCCAGTGCTTTCAAGGCAAGAACTTTAACTACTAGGCCACCATCCTGGCCCTGTAATAGTTCCTTTAAAGGCTTTACCAATCCTAGCGTTAAGGTCATCTCATTTTTTATTTCTGCTGAATATGGATTACATTTTCCTGTTTGTTTTACATATCTTTGGGTCCCCTTGTCTTCCTCTGAGGAGTGTTGTGGATTTGTTGTTGCTGTTGCTGCTGCTGTTGTTGAATTGGTTTACCTTGCGGAAGAATTACTGACTGATCTTCTTGAACTGGTGTTGTGTAGGCTTGGTATTCACAAATTGTCAGTGTAGATTGGTAGTAGTCAGAATGTTTCCTCAACCCCAGTAACTTGCCTATAGTTGGGCTCCAGATTCTTTGCAGGTTCGTTTGGGACTGTAATTATTTAGATGCAGATCACACTGTGAGAAGCGGCCTTGGACCTCTCTCCTCCAAGGCTGTACTGTGCTCTCATACCTGTGGGCAGCTGCGGTCTGTAAAGTTTGTGGTGGTCTTGATTGGCACAGTATTTCCAGACATTACCACCACACTCTGAGGAGGCTCCCACGTGCTTCATGCCCTTTCTTTGTACAGCTTCTTCCTGTCCATTGCTTTGCTCACAGAGTCCAGCCACTGTGACTGCCCCCAGTACTGCTGCCCACATCCTCAGCTCAACAGGATTACTTTCATTTCTTAGGGATTCCGCTTTCTGGGTCATGACTGGGAAATGTTCCAGTAGTAGAGACTGGATAATCACAGAACCATTTTGGGAGTCTATTCTCTCAGGCATAACAGTCTCACACTGCTGTTGTCCATTGCCTTAAAAAATGGCCTCCTTTCTCTAGTCATTTATGATGAGAGGGCTATGCCAGTTACTCCAGCATGTTCAGAGACAGAAGGTGACTTTCTGTTTCGATGGTAGAGATCCAGCAGTGCTGGAAAAGTCTTTACTGTTTAGTTCTAGAAGTCACCCTTACACTTTCTTTAGGAATATTTTTTAGATGTAGAAAAGCACAGGTCCCTTTTCTCTACATAGATGCTATGCATAGTTTGGTAAGCATCCTTTCAGACGTGTGTATTAATAACTTTTTGAATAAAACTGCAGTCTTTATAGATGCTGCTCTTTTTTTTTAAAAGATTTATTTATTTTTATTACAAAGTCAGATATACAGAGAGGAGGAAAGACAGAGGAAGATCTTCTGTCCGATGATTCACTCCCCAAGTGAGCCACAACGGGCTGATGCGCGCCGATCCGAAGCTGGGAACCTGGAACCTCTTCCGGGTCTCCCACATGGGTGCAGGGTCCCAAAGCTTTGGGCTGTCCTCGACTGCTTTCCCAGGCCACAAGCAGGGAGCTGGATGGGAAGTGGAGCTGCCAGGATTAGAACCAGTGCCCATATGGGATCCCGGGGCATTCAAGGCGAGGACTTTAGCCACTAGACCACGCCGCAGGGCCCCCTCTCTTTTTTTTCTTAATATACCTTAGAACTTTTTCTGAATCAACACACACACACACACACACACATATACATTTTGAAGTTGCATCATATTCTGACACAGTTTATCCATTCTTCTGTTAATTGGTATTTCGTACTTTAAAGGCAGAGTTATAGATAGCGAGGAGGAGGAGGAGAGAGAGAGAGAGAGAGAGAGAGAGAGAGAGAGAGACAGAGATTGTCCATTTACTGATCCACTGTCAGAATGACTGCAATGACCAAGACTATGCTAGGTCACATCCAGGAGCCAGGAGCTTCATCCAGGTCTACCAAGAGTTTGGGCCTCCTCTTTGGCTTTCCCAGGTGCACTGGCAGGGAGCTAGATTGGATGTGAAGCAGCCAGGACTCAAACACACACCCATATGGGATGCCAGTGTTGTAGTCAGTGGCCTAATACATTACATCACAGTAAGAATGGCGACTATCCGCTTTTGTTCTTATAAGCAGTGCTAAAGTGAATTTCCTTAGTCTTCGATCTTTGTGCATGTTTCTGTAGAATGGAATCCTGCAAGTCAAACTGTTGTAATAGCTACTCCAAAATTATCCTCCAAAAAGATACCAGTTTACATTCCTAATAAGAGTATATAAATGTCTTATTTCCTTGTTCTCTAATGAATGCTGGTGTTAATTGTAAATGTTTTAAGATTTCTGCTACTCTGCATGGAAAAAAAAACTTCAAGCTTTGTCATTGTTTGCTGGTAGAATAAATTTTTCTATATACTTACTGCCTGCTTATATGCCTTCCACTCTTGACTTGCATATTTATGGCCTTGCCCATTTTTATATGTTACTTAATATTCTTCCTGATAATGCAGGAGTTCATTATTTTTTTATCTTTGTTAGCTGGTGCCATGCTTCTACCTGCTGTCCAGCACATCACATACAGGCACCACTTTGAGTCCTGGCTGCTCCACTTTTGATCCAGCTCCCTGGTTATGGCTTGGGAAGCAGCAGAGGATGGTTCAAGTCAGTGGGAAACCCAGAAGTTGTTCCAGGCTCCTGGCTTCAAATCAGCTCAGCTCTGCCTCTCCTTCTGTCTGACTCAATCTTTCAAATAAAAATAAAATCATATTTTTAAGATCTTATTAAAAGGAAGATTTATTTTATTTATTTGAAAGGCAGAGTTAGAGAGAGAGGGAAACAGAAACATTCCCTGTTATTTCCCCAAAAATGACCTCAACAACCAGAGTTAAGCCAGAAGGAAGTCTGGAACCAGGAGCCAGGAGCTTCATCCAGGTCTCCTGGTTATGGCAGGGGCCCAAGTACTTGGGCAGCCTTCTGCTGCTTTCCCAGGCACATTACCTGGATTAGAACTGGATTAGAAATGGAGCGGTTGGGATTGGGAATGAGCTCAACTCCCATATGGGTGTCGGCATTGTTAATCTGTTACACTACAGTGTCGGCCCCAGGAGTTAATTTTTTTTTCCTGGAAAGTCAGATATACAGAAAGAAGGAGAGACAGAGAGGAAGATCTTCTGTCCACTGATTACTCCCCAAGCAGCTGCAACAGCTGAAGCTGCATCGATCTAAAGCCAAGAGCCATGAGCCTCTTCTGGGTCTCCCAAGCGTGTGCTGGGTCCAAAGTCCGTGGGCCGTCAGCTGCTTTTCCAGGCCACAACCAGGGGCTAGATGGGAAGTGGTGTCCCTGGGATTAGAACTGGCAGTCATATGGGATCCCAGCATGCAAGGCAAGGAATAGCCATGAGGCTACCACACTGGGCCCCCAGGAGTTCTTTATATACTTCATCTGGTTATACTTTGTTTTATATGCTGCTCATATTTTCCTCCTGGTTTTAGGTTTTTTCTTTTTATACTCTTGTTTATATTTTTACATTGTACCACTTTTTAAAAAAATGACAGTGATTTCATATATTTATGAAGTAAAATGTCAAAATTTTTATAGAGTCCATTGTGTCTATTTTCTTGTGACCTTTGGCTTTTTCTGATTCCTTCATCTTTGCACATACCTTTATTGTTCTTGCTGATTATTTAACCTGATTTCTCTAAAAAAGAAGTTTCTAATTAAAAGATACAATGATTTATCCACCTTCCATTTGAATTATGACTGTAAATTAGGTGCTTTTCTTTTTAATTATTCCAAATATTTCAGAGTTACTATGATTTTGAACAACAATTTTTTGAAGGTTTAATGTTTTTGTAGACAATATTTTCTGTGATATTGTTATTGTTGGTGACTGAAAAAAAAGATACTTTCCTGCCTAAAAGTAAATTCAGATGTTTCTTAACTACCAGTAAACTCAGAAATAACCAGATGAAATCATGTAGAATCTCATTTGTTATGAATGCTTATCAAGCAATATATTTTTTTTTTTGGCTCATACACACAGGCCTCTCTAAAGTGAAGAAGGGAAGAATGAGAAACTGTTCTTAATTCTAGAATGCAGAGGAAAACATGGTTTGCATATGTGCAGCACAAAGCCTTGGAAGGTTGGAATTGCACAATGCGTGTAGGTTGAGCAATTGCTTTACAAGGCGTACACATTGGGGGCGTCCTTTGCTCTTGTGCAATTAGGGAACTCCAGAGGTGCCTAAATGGGGGATTTCCTTTGTATTCCTTACATGCCATCCTAAAAATTCACTTTTGCCCTTCTGTTCAATTCTTTTTGTTAGTCCTTAAGTTAATGCTTCTCTGCGTTTTCTTTTTCTTTTTTGTGAAAGGTGTTAAGGAACCATCCCCATTTCATCTTTTTTTTTGAAGATATTTATTTTATTTTTATCGGAAAGTCAGATATACAGAGAGGAGGAGAGACAGAGAGGAAGATCTTCTGTCTGTTGATTCACTCAAGCGTCCACATCATCCTGAGGTGTGCCAACCAAAACCCGGAGCCCAGAGCTTCTTCTGGGTCTCCCAGGTAGATGCAGGGTCCCACGGCTCTGGGCTGTCCTCGACTGCTTTCCCAGGCCACGGGCATGGAGCTGGATGGGAAGTGGGGCTGCCGCGATTAGAACCAGTACCCATATGGGATTCTGACACGTGCAAGGTGAGGACTTTATCCGCTAGGTTACCGTACTGGACCCAGGAACCATCCTCATTTTTCACCTCTGTGCCTTTTATTGGAAATGACCAGGGCAGACATCTACCGAAGGTTGGGGCAGAGGTGACTTAGGACCTATGTGTTTCATTCAGCTGATCCTGGATGTTGAGATGTATGCCGGCATCCTCTAAGTTCTTAGTAGTAGAATTTTGCAAATGTTGTAATGAGTGTCCTCCTGAGATTTTTGCTTATTTTGCTTTCAGCGATGACAAGCACCTCCTGATGAAGATCAGCTGCAGACTTTTCTAGAAAGTAAATCTAAACTTTAAACTGAAAGCATGGGAGCCAACCAGTAAGATCTAGAGCTAGATATGGCTTATTTTTGCAAAATGAAAGTCCTTCTTTTCTTCCTTTTTCATTTAGCCCTCTCAGTCACACCCATGTGGGACAATACTTAGCATGCGGCTAATTCTGGTTCTCTTTCACCTAACTTTGGGGGTACTGGCATCTGTCCTCCATCATCTTTGCTCTGTTCCAAAGGAATAGGAGAGGTAGTTGGGTCAGAGTGCCAGAAAAGCAGAAGTTAAGTATGTGGATTTCATAGCTGCATGTATGAGTGTTTGTTGGGCAGGGAGCTTTTAATGGAAAACATTTGTGTTGCATCAAAAACAGTGAGGCCTGGTTAGAGTCTGTCTGCTCTGTCTGTCAGTCTGTTCCCTACCAGGGCTAGCCATTGTTCTCCTGGGAGCCTCAGGCGTATTGTGGTTTCTGCTGCTCTTGCTATCCCCCTAACCTTGCCAGGGCTTTTGTGTCATGGGTGGCCCCAGGCACAGTTTGAGAGTGGTGACTGGTGGCTTTGAAGGTGCTGAAGTCCACATGTGGGCATTGGGACCCTTTTGAGGACGAGCTTGAGGCAGGGGCGGTCTCCAGCACAGTCAGTGGGAGCAGCATTCTTCCAACTCAAGCAGATGTTTTCTCAGTCCCTGCTTCCGGCTGCTAGCAAAGCATGAACCAGAGGAATGGAGACAGGAGGGGAAGCGTGCTGTTGAGGCTTGCCATTTCACTTGTAAATAAAAGCTCATGAGGGGTGCACCTGGGTGCCCAAGCTTGCATCTGACAGGCTGATGTCAGTCAGGTTGCGTGGCTGGATGCCCTTTGGGAAATGCAGAAGAGAAAGTGCTAATTTCCCTGAGGATAGTGTCACTCCAAGATGTGTGGGGGACGTGTAACCTGAGCCCATTCTTTTTTTCCTTCCAGCTCCCCCTCCTTCCTTAAAACTCACATTTGTTCATCATTTTTAAAAAGAAAAAAAAAAACAATTAAAAAAAAAAGTTCAGCTCAGAGTTTTCTGGGTCCCCAAGAAGGTACTTCTCCAATGTGGTTTTCACATTTTCAGGTTTTTGGCTGGTGAGTAAGATTGAGCAGAAATGCTCCTTCCCCTGATAACAATACATTCAGATGCAGGATCAGGAGCGGGTGGATTAAAACCAGACGGCGGATGATTAATACTTGGGGTTATGGAGGTAGACACGACAGCTTCCTCCATTTAAAGGAAAATTCCCTCTCTGTACATTTGTATGTGTGTGCATATGCTTATGTGCTTGTGTCTTTCAAAGGTGAGAGCTGAGCTTTTCTACCTTAGCTGGAGTTTCCACGTACCGTTTCCTTCCCCTCCCTCCAAGCACCCAAGAAGCACTAGAAGGGCTGTGCTGTGAAGTTAAGGTGTGAAAACCAGCCACTACCATGGGATTGTAAATACATTCCCTTTTCCAGGCTAACTTCTTTCACAGCCCCTCCAGGTACTGCTACAAAGCACGTGTTCATGCATGAAACTTCTTTGCTTCCTATGGTCATGTGTCCTCATGAGAAGTACATACCGCCTTTCAAACTACTGCTCTTTGGGGAGAGCCTCATAATTTAATTATTAGATAATACTGATACTAAAAGAAGCTATATTATTTCCGCAGTATTTTATGTTTCAACCTCACTGAAAACGTGATCGAGATTCCTTGGAGCACTTTTAATTAGAAGTTGGCAGGTGTGTATGTGTGTTTATTAAAAATGTGTGTTTCAGGATGTGTGTTTTTATTAGATTCTGTGCACATTAACCCATTCGGGCCAAGAAGCCTCCACTTGTCCTAGGCCTCTCATTTCCCCTGGGATTTCAACTTACATGCACTTTGCTCTTTGCAGAAACAATGACCTCTGCCCAAATGAAAGGGGAGGAGGAAAACCAGGCTGTGACTTGGTATCTTTTTATCTACATGAAGAAGGTCATATTGACCCCCAACAATAGAAAGTTTCGAGGACAAAGGGCATAAAGTTCCTTTTGTTCTAACAGAAATCTGGGTCTATTTTACTGTTGCCTCTGCTTTTAGGATGAAAATGGAATCTTTCTCAGCCCTGTCACATTTGGCCTGTATAAGTCCCTGGGTATTACCAGTCACAGAATGGAGATGTTCTTCCTGGTTACCCCCTTCTCAAGGGACTCTTGAAACCCAGACTAATTGGTTTATATATGGTAAAATCTAATTTTTTAAAAATTTATTTTTTTATTGGAAAGTCAGATTTTCAGAAAGGAAATACAGAAAGATCTTCCATCCACTGGTTCACACCTCAAGTAGCTACAGTAGCTGGATCTGAGCTGATTCGAAGCCAGGAGCTTCTTCTGGGTCTCTCACTTGGGTGCAGGGTCCCATGCTTTTGGGCCATCCTTGACTGCTTTCCCAGGCCACAAGCAGGGAGCTGGATACAGGTGGAGCAGCCAGGATACAAACTGATGCCCATATGGGATTCCGACACATGCTAAGTGAGGACTTGGGCTCTAGGCTATTGTGCTGGGTCCGGTAAAATCTATTGTTTGTTTATGCATTTAGCAAACACATACACTCATGTAAGCTATCACCACAGTTAAGAGAATATTTCCATCACCCCAAAAATCTACTCGTTCAACTAACTGCTCTCCCTCCCACAGTCCCTAGTAATGATTCATATGTGGTCTCTCTATATAAACTTGTGTCTTTTTCTCACAAAGCATAATGTGTTTGAAATTGATCCATGTTGTCACCTGGATCAGTAACTTGTCTTTTTATTTTCATTTTATTGAAAAACTAGATTTATAGAAAGGAGAGAGAGGAAGAGAAAAATCTTCCATCTACTTGCTCATTCCCCATTGAGTGCAGCAGCCATAGCTAAGCTGGGTTTAGGAGCTTCTAGTTCTCCCGCACAGGCACAGGGTCCCAAGGCTTTGGGGCCATCCTCTGCTTCTTTCCCAAGCTGTAAGCAGGGAGCTAGATAGGAAATGGAGCAGCCAGGACACAAACCAACACCTGTATAGATTGCTGGCACTTACAGGTGGAGGATTAGCCAACTGAGCCATCACACCAGCCCCAATTTGTTCTTTCCTGTTAAGAGAGTAGTATGCCATCCAAAAGTTTATAAAAAGTCAGATATTTGGTAAAGTGATTAAGTCACCATTTGGGAGGCCCACATCCCATCTCAGAATTTCTGGGTTCTAATCCTGACTCGACTTCCCATCCACCCTTCGCTGATGTATACCCTGGGAGGCAGCCAGTGATGGCGGTGCCCAGATTGAGTTGTGGGTTTCTGAGTTTGGCCTAAACTACCCTAGCTCTGTGCGCATTTAGAGAGAGAGCCAGCAGATGGAAAAACCTCTGTCTGTGTCTTTCAGTAAATAAATATTTTAAAACCTAAAAGTTTATGTGAAGTACATATTACTAAAAAACTACTGCATGGGTTTTAAAATTCCTTCATACATCAATAACTTATCTTTTACCTTTAGAATGTCTTTTTACAGGCCTGGCGCAGAGCCTAGTGGCTAAACTCCTTTCCTTGCACACCCTGGGAGATCCCATATGGGCGCCAGTTCTAATCCTAGCAGCCCCGCTTCCCATGCAGCTCCCTGCATGTGGCCTGGGAAAGCAGTCTAGGATGGCCGAACTTTGGGAGCCTGCACCCAGAAGAGGCTCCTGGCTTCTAGCTGCAAATTGGCTCAGCTCCGGCCATTGCAGCCACTTGGGGAGTGAGTCGGTGGAGAGATCTTCTCTCTGTCTCTCCTCCTCTCTGTATATCTGACTAACCAATAAAAATAAATCTTGAAAAAAGGAAAAGAATGTCTTTTTACCTATCTGAATTTATCTCTTGTTGCTGGCAGGGACCCAGTTACTTGAACCATCACCACTGCTTCATAAAATCAACATTACCAGGTGGCTGGAATTGGGAACTAGAGCCAAGATTCAAACTTGGAACTCTGATGTTGGTTGCAGGAGTTTTAACCATGAGGCTAAATGCCCACTACCATATTTTTTATATTCGTTTTTCTGGAATAAATACTGTTTTGTATTCCCACGTCAGTGTGTGAGAGTTCCAGTTGCTTTGCATCCTTGTCAGCACTTGATATTTTCTGTCTGCTTTTTAATTCATCCTATTGAAGATACTCATTGTGGTTTTAATTTGCATTTCTCCAATGTCTGTTACTGGTTGAGCATTTTTCATGTGTTTATTTGTCATTTGCATATCTTCTGTGGTCTGTTTTTCAGTTGCATTGTGTTTTTGTTTGTTTTTACTGAGAAGTCATTTTATATATATATATATATATATATATATATATATATATGTATGTATTTTCTAGATGCAAGTCCTTTGTCAGATGTAATGGGTACTGTAGGTACTTCCTCTCAGAGTGCAGCCTGTCTTTTTACTTCAGAGAGCAAGTTTGGGCTGATTAAATCCTGAGGACTCTCTTGGTAGAGAAAAGTAAGGAAATTGAGACCTTAGTCAGCAGAAAGATGTGGGGAACCACTGTTTCTGAAGGTGTTTATTTTAAATTATAGAGGGAGGAAAAAGGGTGGGCCAAGTTTGAGTTGTGTAGAGAGGAGGTTCTGAAGCTTTGTTTCAGTTGCTTCTCTCTTTGCTGCACTTTAGATCCGGAGCTCTTACCTTCAGCTGGGTGCTTCGCTTCCTGCCATCCCTGCAGGCCTACTGAGACCTCTCCAGCCTAGGCTGTCTCCAGCCGAGTACCTGAGAGGGCAGCCAGGCTTCTTGCCTGGAGCCTATCCCAGGCTGAAGTCGTTTTTAGTAAGTAATCATTCGCAAGCCCTAAAGTGATAGCCTCGGAGGAGTCTCCGGCTTTGAAGAGCTGCTTTCATCTTCAGCTGGACTCCTTTCCAAACAAGCATCGGCAGGGCCTAGTCAGGGCTCTGCCATACAGGGTTCAGCCATGAGAAGCAAATTGGCAGCCACAGACAGCCCCCTGAGGCACTGGAATTCACTTTGTCAGAATACATATTAAATGTAGATGAAGCATTTATTTATCATAGGCCTCTTTCATGTTGTACAAAATTCTTTCCACAGAGCAGCCCGCTTAGGTGCATGGCAGAAGCCATGCCCTGGCCCATTAGGCAGAAGTCAGGATGCTATGTGGGATCTTGTCACCCTTTGCTTGCAGGTCTCTGTAGACACGTCCTTGTGAAACAGCATTTGCTAGTAACTGGACACTAGGGGAGTGTTGTGCCCCGGATCACTGGCACTGCACGTGGTGGTCAGAGGCCTGCATCTGTGCTTCAGTCGGTTTCTCTGGGACCAGTCTGCTCAAAGATCTCTGGCTCCTGACCCCAGCAGGCGTGACACGTACAGAGACTTGCTACCCCTTCATGAATCTAAGTTATCTGAATGTCCTTTTTGTAGTCAAAGCAGCAGTTTGTAGGCAAACATATACCTTTTCTGCTCATGGAGGTACCCATTTCTCTCTCAAGGACAGTAGAAGATAGGAACGCAATATTGCCTCAACAAATAGTTCAGGCTTTCAAAACAGAGAGAGCAGTTAAAAACAGGTTCTCCCATAAATCTGCAAATGTGGGATCTAAGAGAAGTGCTCCCATCTGGAAGATCCTGCCAGTGTTGCTGTAGCTGGTTTGTAGAGCAGTGCAGATTGTGGAGTGAAAAAAAGACCCTGTGGTCCTGAAAGATGACAGGCTCCTTAATTGATGTCCATTTCAGCTGGTGGTGTGCCAGCTTATGTTGGCCCCAGTCCAGCGTTCCTGTAATTTGGGAGCCAGGTGTGAAGCGTTTTTGTTCCATCTTGTTCTCTAGCATGTCCAGAAGCCTCACGCATCTCACTTGAGGCAGCAGTACTCTGTAGGAAACAGATGTACAGGTAGAGATGGAAGGAAGTGTCACAGCTGGGCTATGGATATATCTTTAAAAATCCACCTTCACGTTCAAGTGAAGGGGTTGCAAATTGGGGGAAGGGTATTTCACAGCCTCTGTGTATGGAGTAACTGCCTAAACAACATGGATACTCATTTGTGATTTTAAAATCACATGTCTTACTGCCATAAATGTACACTTCATGTAAGCAGAAATAATTTTTCGTTTGCCTCTCTCTGACTCTGGGAATAGCAATATAAAGTGCTATATAGAAAACAAGCCTTTAAGCTTGAATTTGATCATTTTCTTTTTTTTTTTAAAGATTTATTTTATTTTTATTACAAAGTCAGATATACTGAGAGGAGGAGAGAGAGAGAGGAAGTGGAGCTGCTGGGATTAGAACCAGCGGCCATATGGGATCAAAGCGAGGACCTTAGCCACTAAGCCACACTGCCGAGCCCTGATCATTTTCTTAAACATCTACAGGCAGAAGGAGCCACTGACCCCTTGACTGGCTGAGTGGAATATTGACAAACCATAGAAAACACTACCATCATCTGCACAGTGCATTGTTATTTTCACTTTGTTGTAACCCTAGGATGAGGAATGTCCACTCTGCAGGCCGTATAGGCCCATGAAGTCATTCAGTCTGACCCTGCCAAGGAAACCGAAGGCAGGTCTCAAAATTCAGTAAATCAATACTGGCTAACTTTTAGGTTGGTAATTTTGTATGACCCACAAATTGTTATTCATATCCAAATGACCTTTAGCAGCAAAACAGACTTCCCACTCCTGCTGGAACCTGTACATGCAGTCAGCTGAGGAGGCCGGGTTCCCAGAACCTAACCTGTATCCTTTCTAGCGCTCAACCTAAGCTCAACTTTAAAAACAGTCAGCTCTGCCTTTCAGGATTACAAAACCTGAGCAGGATCATCCCTGTGGGAGCAGGGGGCATTAAGGTCCTGTGGATGTAGAACTTAGATATTGGAATTGGTGTTTTGCCATGAACTTAGGTTTTGATACAAGGCAAACCTTCTAGGACTAAGAGTCAGCTCTGTTTCCTGGAGTGCCCAGCCCACAGACTGATGGCTGGAGCAGTTCTGCGGTGTTCCTTCCTTTAATTCTGTCTCAGAGCTGAGAATAGCCTTTGGCCTTGACAGCCTGCAACATCTGGGCGTGCCTGCAGGCTTACCTCAGTTGCTCACAGGGCACACTTGGTTCACTGATAGTTTGATTCTGTTCCTTTTTGTGTTGTCAGCAGAAGAAATTGCAAAATATATTAGATGACTCTTAAAGATGAGGAGCCAGTTACTGGAGGTTTTCCTCTAGTCTTACTGTATGAAATATACTTCATGCATGCGGCCAGGCACAGCGTTAAGATGCTGCTGAAGAGAGCCAACACTGTGGCATACACTGTCTCCTGCAGTGCTGGCACCCCAAGTGGGCAAGTTTGAGCCCTAGCTGTTCTGCTACCAATCTAGCTTCATGTTAATGTGCCTCGGAAAGCAGTGGAAGAAGACCTAAGTGCTTGGGCCCCTGTACCCACATGGAAGATCAGGAAGAAGCTCCTAGTTCCTGGGTTCAGTCTCAGAAGCACCATACATTGTGGTGTGAAGCAGTGGATAAAAACCTCTTGTCTCTTCCTCTTTCTCTCCTTATCCCTTTCTCCTTCTTTCCCTCCCTCCTACTCTCATTCCCTGTAACTGTGCCTTTCAAATAAATAAAATAAATCTTTAAAGAAAAATTAAAAGATGCTGCTGGAGAAACGCACATGTCAGACTGCCAGGTTTTGGGTACAGTTCTGTCTTCAGCTAAAGCAGGGAAGCAACACTGCGAGCTCAAGTATTTAGATCGCTTCCTGCCACATGGGAAGTCCAGATTGAGTCCCAGGTGCTCAGCCCTTGCCACTGGGGGCATTTGGGAATGAGTCAGCCGGTGTTACATGTGTGTTTGCTTCTCCCTCCCCACTTTCTCTCTCCTTTTCAAACAGCGTAAAAAAATTAAGATTTATCTACTTTTACTTGAAAGGCAGATTTATAGAGAGCTGGAGAGACAGAGGAAGATCTTCCATCTGCTAGTTCACTCCCCAAGTGGCTGCAAACAGCTGGAGTTGAGCTTATCCAATGCCAAGAGCCAGGAGCTTGTGGGTCTCCCACGCGGGTGCAGGGTCCCAAGGCTTTGGACTGTCCTCGACTGCTTTCCCAGGCCACAAGCAGGGAGCTGGATGGGAAGTTGGGCGGCCGGGACATGAACCAGCACCTATTTGGGATCTCAGCACTGCGGTGGGAGGATTAGCCAATTGAGCTGTTGTACCACACTCAATGTAACAAATAAATGTATTCATTCTGATTTTATTATGGTAAAATATATAGCATGAAATTTACTGTTTTAACCATTTTTGAGTGTACAGTTCTGTAGTATTAAGTATTATCACCCCCAACAATCTCCAGAACTTTTTCATCTTCCCCAACTGAAACTTTATACACATTAAATCATAGCTCCTGGCAGCCACTATTCTGTTTTCTGTCTCTGTGAATTTGACTATTCTGTAAATCTCATATAAGTAGAATCATTTATTTATTCTTTAGTGGCTCTTATTTCACTTAGCATAATGTCTTCAAGATTTATCCATGTTGTAGCACATGTTAAAATATCCTTCCTTTGTAAGGTTTAATAATATTCCATTTACTGTAGTTTGGCTATTGACTGTCCTCCAAACAACCATGTGTTAAAGGCTTGGTCCTAGGCTGGCACTGTTAGGAAGTGGCGAAATTAGAGGTCCTCAAGTAATTAGAAAAGGCTCTCTGAAAAAGGTTGTTAGAAAAGCCCGAGTTTGGGCCCTTCTGTTCTCTCTGTTTCCAGTCTACCATGTGATCCTTCCTGCCTGTGTACTTTGCCATCGCCAAGGGGCCCTTCTCCAGGGCCTGTGTCCTGTTGTTGGACTTTCTGCTTCTAAAGTATAAGCTAGGACCCGGTGCAGCCTGGCGGCTAAAGTCCTGAGTTTGCCGGGATCCCGTATGGGTTTCGGTTCTAATCCCAGCAGCCCTGCTTCCCATCCAGCTCCCTGCCTGTGGCTTGGAAAAGCAGTAAATGCTGCCCAAAGCCTTGGGACCCTTGGGACCCTTGAGACCCTGCACCTGCCTGGGAGACCCAGAAGAGACTTTTGGCTCCTGGCTTTGGATTGAGCTCAGCTCCAGCCATTGCGGCCACTTGGGAAATGAATCAACAGACGAATGATCTTCGTCTCTGTCTCTCCTCCTCTTTGTATATCTGACTTTGCAATACAAATTTAAAATAAAATACAGTGCAAGCTAAATAAGCCTCTCTTTCCTTCATCAGTAGCTTGTGTTAGGTATTGCTTTGTATTAGCAAAAGGCTAATTTGCCACTGCGGATGCATACGGTGCTGCAGTTTGTCCATTCATCTGCTGGAGAATACTTGGGTTACTTTCACCTGTGGCTGTTTTGAGACCATCTCTTCAAGACCTTGCTTTGGGTTCTTTTAGGTGCATACTCAGAATTGAATACAGTGGTCTGATTTTTTTGGGAATCGTACTGTTTCCCACAGCAGCTATACATTAACAGTATACAGGGATTCCAGTTTCTGAACATTATTCCCAAAACTTGTTATTTTCTGATTTTTTTATGATAACCTTTCTTCTTTAAAAAAATTTTTTTTTGGAAAGGAAGATTTATAGAGAAAATGAGATACAGAGAAAAAGGTCTTCCATCCAGTGATTCACCTAGCAAGTGTCTGCAATGTCTGAAGCTGAGCTGATCCAAAGCCAGAAGCCAAGAGCTTTATTGGAGTCTCCCATGCAGGCACACTATCCCAACACTTCGAGCCATCCTCCACTGCTTTCCCAGCCCTCAAGTAGGAAGCTGGCAGCCTTACGGGGATCCTGGCACTTGGAAGGTGAAGATTTTGCCATTGAGCCGTCACACTGATAATCGCCTTTCTAATGAACAGGAAGTGGTTTTCATCTTCTCATGTGATTTTGATTTTCCATTTTTCTAATAAGTAGTGATGTTGAGCATCTTTTCATGTACTTGTTCCTTGTGTACAGATGAAAAATAGCATTTCTACCTTTTCAGTTGATCAGCCTTGAAATGCCTGAGCGTAAACTTTTCTCCCTTTGAGGAAGAGGGCAGGGATGGAATTAAAAAGTATGTCCAACAGGGTTCTGTTCTCGTGGCTATTTGTGTGGCCTTAAAAAACAATTCATACAGGGCCCGGCGGCGTGGCCTAGCAGCTAAAGTCCTCGCCTTGAATGCCCCGGGATCCCATGTGGGCGCCGGTTCTAGTCCCGGCAGCTCCACTTCCCATCCAGCTCCCTGCTTGTGGCCTGGGAAAGCAGTCGAGGACGGCCCAATGCTTTGGGACCCTGCATCCGCTTGGGAGACCCGGAAGAGGTTCCTGGTTCCCGGCTTCAGATCGGCGCGCACCGGCCCGTTGCAGCTCACTTGGGGAGTGAGTCATCGGACGGAAGATCTTCCTCTCTGTCTCTCCTCCTCTCTGTATATCTGACTTTCCAATAAAAATAAATAAATAAATCTTAAAAAAAAAAAAATTCATACACCCTCTTGAGGCTTCTGCATTGGTGTTTTTTGTTTTTTGTTTTTCAGCTATAAAATGAAACTTAAAACCATCTTCAACTCAGAATGGTGTTTTTAACTATAGAGGACTCAGATCTGTGAAAATATCTTGTAAAGATTTTATGAAAGTATAGCATATTGGGCCATTTAGGTCCATAGTTGCTGAAATTCTTATCAAACCAAAAAGAAAATTCACCTTTTAAGTATTTATTTATTTGTTTGATCTGAGACCAGAAGTTGTAGGTTCTTGGGGACGTGGAGGTAGAGTTCACGTGCCCTGCTCCTTCCTGTCTCTTCATTTCCTGTGACTTTAGGTCATAACTAAGGGCTTTACTTGGTTTTCTCCCATCATAACTGCGCAGTCTGAGCAGCTTACTTGGGGATGTGGAGGCACTGGCCTGTCACTCACATGTATTATGTAATCTAACAGATACCCCCCCTTGTGTGCTCCAGCACTGAAGCCCATGCTTCCCGCACAACTTCATCATGTTTCTGTAGGTCGGTCGTCCATGGGGAATTGCGAGCTTCCACATACACTGATTTAATTTTATAGACTGCTTTGCTCCTGTTGTTTCTTTGCTTCACAAAAGAGAAAAATCTAGGTAAGAAAGTAGCATTTCAGTAACTGGGCATGTGAAATGTACATTGAGATTGGAGCATGATTTGCCCACTCATAGAAAGTGAGGATCTACATTGTTCTAGACTTCATGATGAATTGTGGCCTCGAGAACTCTTCCAGGTACCAAGCAGTACCTGATTGAGTTTAGACTGGGAAGTGGGAATGTGCTTTCTTCTCTAAGGCAGTTGATTCAACAGTGTGCTATGTGCATTTTTCTTTGGAAAAATTGGGAGGGATAAGGGGCATTCCACAACACTCCATCTCTAAGAGGCATAGAGATTTATATTGTCTTTACATCAACTGTGATTTTTTTCTAATTTATTTATTTTTTATTAGAAAGATTTACAGGGAGGAGGAGAGACAGAAAGATCTTCCATCCGCTGGTTCACTCCCCAAGTGGCCCCACAGCCAGAGCTGAGTTGATCTAAAGCCAGGAGCCAGGAGCCAGGAACCAGGAGCTTCTTCCAGGTCTCTCACACAGGTGCAGAGTCCCAAGGCCTTGGGCTGTCCTTAACTGCTTTCCCAGGCCACAAGCAGGGAGCTGGATGGAAAGTGGAGTAGCCGGGACATGAACTGGCGCCTTTATGGGAGTATGGCACATGCCAGGTGATTACTTTACACTAGGCTACTGAAGCGGGCCCAACCATGATTTCTTGATGCATTACCATCCAAGTTAACTCAGTGTACGAGGTCCGTTTTTGTTCAGAGGATCAAGACAACAGTCTCAAGTAATCTCAGAGCTGCTAGCAATGGAAGAGATCTTTATTGCCTTTGCTTTTTAGTTCTGAGTCTTTCATGCCTTTTGCTTCAAAGGAGATGCTGATTTTTAGTACCCTCTGAAGATCTTTTCATTAAGTCCTGTAGTAGGGAAGCTTTTTCGTTTCAGGAGTTATTTAGGTATTTATAGCACCATTCCTGGGCCATGCAAAACTGACTTCCTGCCGTCCCATCTGTACTTGCCCTGTAAGTGCCAGACCACATGATTTTGCAGACTTTTACCTGGCCCACTGGCCAGAGATTCACATTCCCTTACTTCCTACTTTTCTTTCCTGTATTCTTTCTTAATTTTCCTGAAGTCCTGTTTCTGGTAAGACAGCATCGGAAGCTTCTGGTTTTATGAGCCCATCAACATGTTTGGTGATGATGATTACTAGAATAGTAATTGCAACTGTGAAATTATATACCCAATCATAGTAAACACTTGGCGTGAATTAGTGTGAAGATGCAGCATTGCTGTCCCCGCTGGTACAAAGAGGAAACGTTTAAAAGGTGCACAGATCATGTTTTTACTGAATAGCAGAATTGGAATTTGAATTCAGGTCTTTCTAACTCTGAAATCTGTGATACTAACCACTATACGCATGTGTCCACATTTCAAGAAAAATATATTTAATCAACAGGTATTGAGGTCTAAGATAACTTGCTGAGTTTCTTTGAAAATTTACAGGGAGGGGCTCCGCAGCGTGGCCTAGTAGCTAAGGTCCTCGCCTTGATCCCATATGGCCGCTGGTTCTAATCCCGGCGGCTCCACTTCCTCTCTATCTCTTCTCCTCTCAGTATATCTGACTTTGTAATAAAAATAAAATAAATCTTTAAAAAAAAAATTTACAGGGAAAAAATATAGCATAATTACATTTGTTTCAAAACAGAATATCTACAAGCCAACATACATAGGATAATTATGTTTTTGTTGGTTGGATTTGGAAAGCTACAAGTGAAATCATCAACAGTGGTTACTCTACAAAAAAATAATGGGGTTTGAGAAGAAAGAATGTTTTATTTGTCTACACTGTTAAGTTTTGTTACTCTAAATATGTGTTGCATTTACAATGTATTAGTTTTCAAAGAAAAACAACCCACTCCAGTTCCACCAAATTTACATGAGTTTTTTTTTTCTAAAGATTTATTTATTTATTTTTATTGGAAAGTCAGATATACAGAGAAGTCTAGAGACAGAGAGAAAGATCCTCCATCTGCTGATTCACTCCCTAAGTGGCCACAACGGCCAGGGCTGAACTGATCTGAGGCCAGGAGTCAGGTGCCAGGAGCTTCTTCCAGGTCTCCCACGTGGGTACAGGGTCCCAGCGCTTTGGGCCATCCTTTACTGCTTTTCCAGGCCACATGCGGGGAGCTAGATGGGAAGTGAGTCTACTGAGATTAGAACCAACGCCCATGTGGGATCCAAGTGCGTGCAAAGTGAAGACTTTAGCCACTAGGCTAACCTGCCAGTCCCCAGTTTACATGAGGTTAAGATGCAGTTTAATAGAGTCTTCCATTTTTAATGGCATAGGATTTGATACACTGAACAACTCTCTTGATTGCTACAACTGAGCTGGCATGAAATCTGCAGATCTTAGGAATTAAATGAATGCAGGATTCCTGAGTGAATGAATGGGAGCAAAGTCTGGGCCTAGTACTTGCTATGATGATTCCTGTCAAATTCTGGAAGCACTGAACTTTGACCGTTGTTTGGACTGGAAGAGGACAGGCATGAAAATGTAAGACCTGCCGTAGGTGAAGAATTATACTAAAGTTGGGACTGAGAGCTAGAACCTCGCTTTCAGGGAGATGGATAAACGTCTCTCTGAGATGGCTGAGTCTGAATTCAAGCCACCTGCATGCTCTGAAAAACCTGGAGCAGATTTTTCAAAGTGACCCCCAATGCCTTGGTATAGTGGGTTAAGAATCCACATGCCATATGGGTGCTCATATGAGTTCAGATCCCAACTGCTCCACTTGTAATCCAGCTTTCTGCTAAAATTCTGAGAAAGCAGCATAGAATGGCCCAAGTTCTTGGGCCACTTCATCCATGAGGGACACCCGGAAGAAGCTCGGAACAGACTTTCGTCCAGCCTAGTTCTAGCTGTTGTGGCCACTGGAGAGTGAATCAGCTAGATGAAAGATACTTTGTGTGTGTGTGTGTGTGTTTCTGTGTGTGTGTGTGTGTATATATATATATATATATATCTTCTTTCTCTCCCTCCCTTCCTTTCTTCCTCTTTCTCCTTTTCTTTCTCTCACCACTGTAACTCTGCCTTTTAAATAAAAATAAATTTTTATCCCCAAAAAAGTGACTTTTATCTGAGGATGTACCTGGGTGATCTGAAGAAGCAAAACAGTACTTCTCTGGGAAAGTGTAGCTTCAGCTGTAAGTACAGCTTCACCTCTGGCCACCTCCCACTTCTCATCCAGCTCCCCCTGCTGATGTGCATTGGAAAGCAGTGAAAGAGAACTCAGGTACTTGGGACCCTGCCACCCTTGAAAATCCACATGGAGTTCCAGGCTCTTATTTCAGCATGGCACAGCCCTGGCCTTTGCAGACGTTGCAGGAGTAAAACTCAGATGGAATCTCTCTCTCCCTGTACCTCTCCCGCTGCCTCTCTCTCCCCCTTTTCCCCTTTTCTCCTTCTTTCTGTATCTCTGCCTTTCAAATAAATGCAGAAAACATAAATCTTTTACCAAAAAATTACATGAGAAAATAATTGTAATTCCCAGAAAAGCTATCTTTTAAAGCAAAAATAACAAGAGAAATAAAAATGTGTACATAAAAAGTAGTGCACAAGTGTCCATAGCAGGCTATTTATTTATTTATTTATTTATTTTTATTGGAAAGTCAGATGTACAGGGAGGAGGAGAGAGAGAGAGGAAGATCTTCCATCCGATGATTCACTCCCCAAGCGGCCACAATGGCCGGAGCTGAGCCAGTCCAAAGCCAGGAGCCAGGAACTTCTTCCAGGTCTCCCAAGCGGGCGCAGGGTCCCAAGGCTTTGGACCATCACCTCTGCTTTCCCAGGCCACAGGCAGGGAGCTGGATGGGAAGTGGAGCTGCTGGGATTAGAACCGGCGCCCATATGTGATCCCGGGCGTGCAAGGCAAGGACTTGCACTACGCTATAGCGCCGGGCCCCATAGCTGGCTTTTTAAGAAAAAGATTTATGAGCCCGGTACAGTAGCCTAGTGGCTAAAGTCCTTGCCTGGCATGTGCTGGAATTCCATATGAGTGTCACTTCACATGTGGCTGCTCCACTTCCTATCCAGCTCCCTGCTTGTGGCTTGGGGAAGCGATTGAGGACGGCCCAAAGCCAGGGACCCTTTACTTGCATGGGAAGCCAAGAAGCTCCTCGCTCCTGGCTTCAGTTCAGCTCAACTCCAGCCATTGCAACCACTTGGGAGTGAACCATTAGATAGAAGATTTTTCTCTCTGTCTCTCCTTCTCTGTAAATCTGCCTTTCCAATAAAAATGAAGAAATCTTTTAAAATATATATGCATGTACATATATGTACACATACACCAGGACCTCCCTGCTAGGATAAGAATAAAACCAATAATGTTTAAAAAGAAAAAGGTTTATTTTTTTATTGGAGAGACCAAGTGAGAGCGAGCCATCTTTTTCTCTGTACTGGTTCATTGCATAGATGACCTCGATGACTGGAGTTGGGTGTTCACTTGGTCACAGGAATCAACACAGTTGGGCCATGTTTTACTGATTTCCCAGGCACATTGGCAAGGAGCTGGGTTGGAAGTGGAATAGCCAAGACACATATTGGCACCTCTATGGGATGTCAGCACTTCAGGCAGAGGCTTAGCCTACTGTGCCACGGTGCTAGCTCCCCATAACAGCCTGCTAGTCCAAAACTGAAAACAACTCAGGTGTCTATTAGTAGATGAACAGATACGCAAAACATGCATTCATACTACCGAAATACTAATATTTTTATAAGGGGTGAATTAGTAATAGAATCTCAAAGTTGGTATATTGTGTTAAAGAAACTAGCAAAAACAAGTACTTGCCGTATGATTTCATTTAGATAAAATTTTCGAAAAATCAAACTAATCTGTAGAGACACAGAGTGGATCAGTGCTGGCCTGGAGGTGGGAACGATAGGAGGAATCATTAATATAAATCCCGTTAACTCCGTAGGTGTTGACTAGAGAAGAGTTCCTCAGATATATCATTTATTTATTTATTTGTAGACATGCTACACCAAAGGATATGCAGCATAGCTACATTTGCATTAAGAAAGAAAATAATATTCTGAGATAACCACTCATAATCACTGTTTTTTTCCTATAGTTAAAATACCTTTGTAGAGTTGAAAGTCTGAAGTTTTCTTGTCATCAGCATCAAGTGTGTGCCTGTGAAGAACTTTCTGGCGATGATGGACAGACTTAATATCTTGATTGTCCCTCTCTTACATACTAACACAGTGTATGTTACTTTAAATGTCACATTTATAAATTGTATACTTTATGTTTTGTTTTGGTGTACTTTAGTTACACTCAGTAAAACTAAGAAAAAAGGCTAAAGGGTTAATTTTTAAAATATCTTTATTTCTATTGGGAAGTCATATTTACTAGAGAAGGAGAGAGTGAGAAATCCCTTCCATCCACTGGATCACTCCCTAAGTGACTACAGCGCCCGGAACTGAGCCGATCCGAAGCCAGGAACCAGGAGCCAGGAGCTTTTTCTTGGTCTCCCATGTGGGTGCAGGGTCCCAGCTGGATATGAGCCAGCACCTGTATGGGATCCTGGTGCATGCAAGGTGAGGACTTTCAGAAGTTAATAAATGAATTTTTTTAACATATTTTTGTTTCTATTGGAAAGATAGTTTTAGAGAGAAGGAGATACGTAAAGATTTTCTTTTTGTGGTGAGTAATATTCCATTGTAAGGATAACCACATTTTGTTTGGTTATTTCTACTTTAGGGCTATCGCAAATAATGTTGCTGTGAATGTCTGTGTTCAGATTTTTATGTGTCCAGAAGTTTTCACTCCTCTTGGATATGCACCTAGAAAGGAAATTGTTTTGTCATGTTGGATTCCAAGTTTAACTTTTGAAGTATTTTCAGACTAGACTGTTTTTCGAAGTGGCTACAGCATTTCACATTCTCTTTAGCAGGAAATATCATGATTCAGTTCCTGCACATTTTTATTGATGTTTATGACATCTGTCCTTTCTGATTATCTCTAGCTCTCTACCCTTGGGGGCATCAGATGATGATGCACTGTAGTTTTGTATCACATTTCTCAATAGCATTTGAGGGCGATCATCTTTTTATATGCACTCTAGCTATTTGGTTTTTTGTTTTTGTTTTGAAGAACAGTATTCAAGGATTTAGCCACTAAGCCATTGTGCTGGTCCCTTAATGTATGTGCCTTAAATGTTTTTTAAAGGTTCATTTTTAAAGATTTATTCATTTATTTATTTATTTACTTACTTATATGAAATGCAGATTCACAGAGAGGAGAAGAGAGGGGGAGGAAGATCTTCCATCTGGTGACTCACTCCCCAACTGGCTACAATGGCCAGAGCTGAGCTAATCCGAAGCTAGGATCCTCTTCCAGGTCTCCCACATGGGTGCAGGCTGCCAATGCACTGGGCCGTCCTCGACTGCTTTCTCAGGTCACAGGCAGGGAGCTGGATGGGAAGTGGAGCTGCCAGGATTTGAACCAGCGCTCATATGGGATCCCAGAGTGTGTGAGGCAAGGACTTTAACCACCACTCTATTATGCTGTGCCCTAAAGTATATACGTTCTAAAACAATCCCAGATTGTTTTTTTTTTTAAGATCTGTTTATTTTTTATTTGAAAGACAGATTTCCAGAGAGAGGAGAGAGAGAGAGATATCAAGAGAGATCTTCTAATCCTCCGGTTTGCTCCCCAAATGGCCACAGCAACCAGAACTGAGCTGATCCAAAGCAAGGATCCCGGAGCTGCTTCCAGGTCTCCTACATAGGTCCAGGGTCCCAAGACTTAGGCCATCCTGCATCATTTTCCCAGGCCACAAGCTGGGAACTGGATTGGGAGTAGAGCAACTGGAGTACGACACCCATTTGGGATATTGGCACAACAGGCCAGCCTGCCACCCTGGTGATACACCACCCTACCAGTCCCACAGTTTTTTGGTTTTTTGGTTTTTGTTTGTTTGTTTTGTTTTGTTTTGCTTTTGTGAGCAATAGTAGTGATCAATTACAAAAGGAAAAGAGGTGAGAGGCCTTTTGGAAGACACGAGGGTCCTAAAGAACTACTGCAATGGTTTAAAATCCTTTCCCTCAGATACTTCACTTTGTTTGAGATGATGGTGATTAAGAATTCCTATCTCTCAGGCCCAACACAATAGCCTAGTGGCTAAATCTTTACTTCGCATGCACCAGGATTCCGAATGGGTGCTGGTTCATTTCCCAGCTGCTCTGCTTCCCATCCAGCTCCCTGCGTGTGGCCTGGGAAAGCATTAGAGGACAGCCCAAAGCCTTAGGACCCTGCACCTGCATGGAAAGATTTTTCTCAGAATCATAGTTAATTTTTATATACTGACACACTTTTAATATTCTTGAAAGTCTGTTTCTTTTCTCTAAGCTACACAAACAGTGACCAGTGCAGCCAAATACAAGTATAATATAAAATAGCTTTTTGGGATTTAGGAAACATTCTGTTTATGCAGTAGCCACTAGCCATATGTGACTGTTAAATACTTCTATTTGGGGCAGCTAAGAAATTAATTTACATATCTATGTGTGAGTATGGAGCATTTGCAACATGGTACAACCAAGAAACAAAAAAAATAATTGAATTTTAATTAAATCAAAGTGGCCTCCTATGAGTTGTGGCTGCTGTGTTAGACACTACAATCTTCAGATCGTTCTCCCCGCCAGATTCTCGTCTACTCCTGTTCCTCA
Source organism: Ochotona princeps (assembly GCF_030435755.1). Taxonomy (NCBI): domain Eukaryota; kingdom Metazoa; phylum Chordata; class Mammalia; order Lagomorpha; family Ochotonidae; genus Ochotona; species Ochotona princeps. Next base: position 38,838,418 of record NC_080848.1, on the reverse strand, counting down.
TGATGTGGTATAGGACCAGCAACATCAGAGTCACATGGAAAACTTTGCTGTGTTAGGCCTTGCCCAAGACCCGTGAACCAGAACATTTTGAGGGCATAGCCCAGCCAACTAACACTTAAAAGCCAATTCTCTTTCTGTTGAAAGCAGTACTCAGACATGGTCTGACATGCATGGATTTCACATGAAGACAATTTCAGTGGCTTAAAAAAAATGTCTGAATATTCTCCTGTAGGTAACATCACATATTACAAAATAAAATGTGATCATGGAAAATTTTTAAAAGAACATTTGTTTTATTTTTATTTGAAAGGCAGAGTTACAAAGAGGAAGAAAAACAGATCTTCCACCCACTGGCTCACTCCGTAAATAGGCACAACAGCCAGAGCTGAACCAGTCTGGAGTTAGTAGCCAGGAGCCTCCTCTGGGTCTGTGGGTGCAAGATCCCAAGAAACTAAGCCTTCTTCCACTACTCTCCTAGGCTGCCAGAAGGGAGCTGGATGGGAAGTGGAGCAGCTGAGACTGCAGCTGGTGTCCATATGGGTGCCAGCGCCAAATGCAGAAGCTTAGCTTATTACACCATGGTGCCAACCCACAGGGAATTTTATTTTTAAAACTGAATTGGTAGGCACAGAATCAACCAATGTGTCCATCATCAGATGAATGAATTTAAAAAAAAGTAAATTGGTAGGTGCAGTTCAAAAAAGAAACAGTTGGTTCGGGCCTTGGGTTTGGGGGCAAGTGCTGCTCCTCACAGTGTGGCGGCTGTGGGGGGTGCCCCTGCCGGGTCAGACCCAGTGCTGGGGGCTCACGCCAAAGACACTGCCACAAGGCAGTGAAGAGTCCTCGGCCTCCCCCAGGGCAGCCTGTGCACCATGTGGTGCCAGGCTTTGCCTGCTGGCCGCCCGGCGGCATACTCTGGGGTTTTTTAAGATATGTTTGCTGCCAAGTCATAGCTTCCACTGGTGAACATGTGATCCAGACCTGGGGGTCGGACAAGCTGGGAAAAGTACCGCCAACAGTTGGCTAATGTGTAAATTGGAAATGGAACGGGATGTACTGGGCAGGACTGAGCAAACCTTAGCCTACAAGCAAAACTAAAAACCAGCATGGAGCACAGGTCATACCGAGCTAGGCTCTAGCACCTACTGGTCCTCAGAGCAACCACGGGCAGGTGCGTGATTTATGGCTAGGAACAGGCCCAATTGGGGAGGTAAGGGGACACCCTAACTGGGTTGAGGTTCCCACCAAGGGGCGCGTGTGCTGGAATGGGGGCTGCGTTCTATCTAGGAAACTGTTGTAGTCACCCGAGGCACTAGTGTGGGCTGGGGTTGGATGCACCAGGCCGGCCCAGACCCCAACCATCTGGTGTCATGGAGAACCAGGGTAGATGTGGGGCTGACTAGGCTGGGTCTCAAGCCCCTACTGAGCCATGTGTGAGCTGTATGTGGGTATGGACGAGCCACGGCTGGGCTGAAACATCCAACAAGAACCAGAATGGGGTGAAAGCCAGCCAGGAAACACCACTGTTCCTGCTAGGACAGGAGGTGAACTGAGTAGGGCTGGCTCAAGGACCCCCTGGTATGTGCAAAATCTGGCATTGGGAGAGGTTTTGATGGAGGAGCCTGGGCAACTCCTCTGGCAGGACACAGTCCCTGCAGGTAAGCGCAAGAAGCATGATAGGAAATAGCCCAGAATAGGCCATGGAAAGTTTCCCACTGGCACACATTCAGCATGGGTCAGGGGCAAACCAGGCCAAAAACCAGTACACATTATGGAATGCCAGGGTGAGGTTGCCTGTACTGGATGTGACTGCAGCACCCAACCAGCACACGTGAGATCCAGGAAGGGATGAGCAGAGCCGGCAGGGGGATTAAGGGGCTGGTCCCCTTGCTTGACAGCTACTCCCACTGGAGAGTGTGAGCTGGGATGGGGGCAAACCAGACAAGGCAGGGCTGCAACACCTGTGCGCCTCATGTGGCCTAGATCAGGGAAAAGCCAGGCTGGGCTGATTATTCCTGCGGGTGCAAGCATAAATTAGAATGGGAGAGGGATGTTTGGGCTTAGCCACAGCATCAGCTGGCAGAAGCTGGCACTGGGGACTAATTCTGTCAAGTCAAATCACAGAACCACCTAAAGAGTGCATAAACCAGAATCTTGATGGAATTTGAACTGTAATATTGCATCAAGGTGGAGGAATCCACCAGGGGGGAGGGGTGTGGGGAGGGGTGGGGGGATTCCCAGAGCATATGAAACTGTCACATAATGCATAATAATTAATAAAAAAAATTAAAAAAAAAAAAAAAAAAAAAAAAAAAAAGAGTGCATAAACCGGGATCGAGAGAGACCTGGAAGGGGAAAAGTGGGTTCCCCCTTCTTGGGTCACTACTCCCGCGGGAGGGCATGAAAACTAGGCTGGGGGCTGGGGTGGCTAGGCAGAAAGGCACTCAACAACATCCGTGAGGGCTGGATTGGTTGAATTGGTTAGATGGAACTAAGCTTTAATACCCATTGACAAGTACAGGAGCCAAATGGGATGGGGGATAGACTGGTCTAGTGCTACACATACTGGCAAATCAGGGTAGGGGGTGGGCCTGGTGGGGGTTATTGTGGGTCGCCCCGACTAGGCTGCAGCTCCCACTGGTTGATGTAAGGGCCGAGTATGTGTTGGGCAGAACCAGACTGGACTGCAACACCCATTGGTTCCTGTGCAACTCGGGACTGCAAACAGAACCAACCCAGCAATTGAAACCACCAGCTGATCATGGTGATGGACTGTGCCGGGCCCTGTGCTTGCTAGAACATACAAGAATCTGGTCTGGGAATACCTCAAAGTTTCTTTGGAGATCTCCCCATCGAACTGCTGGACTCCACTCTAACCAAGAAAAGACAGAAGACAGAACAGGTCAATCATTCATCTCAGCTATATGTTGGCAGCGAAATATGGGGCAAACGGAGACTTTATGATGGACCATATCAATCAGTGGACGACCTCATCGAGCGAAACTGGCAGCGAATCATAACTGGAGAACTATTAAGACCACTTGAACAAATATCTCAGAGCATGCCCCACATCTGGGACTTGGGGTGGGCGGGAAACTGGGTGGGGCTTCTCCCTCAATATCCCCCTTTACCTCAGATACATGATGGAAACAATATGGACATAATAGTATTACCCACTTCCCTATATCCCCTGAACCTTTTTTTTTAACCGTAATTAACTATGTAAAGATTGTCAACAACAATATAATAAAATATATTATTAAAAAAAGAAAGAAACAGTTAACAGTAACATTATCTAAGTGCAGCACACCGTCTTACTGGCCTGGAATCGTCACTCTGGGCTCTTCATTTTCTGCATAGTATGCGTTCCGTCTATCAGGCTGTTTCATACAAGAGACCCCACTGTTTGGTTTGGTGTCTCCTAGAAGCAAAGAATCTGGCTCCCTGGTGTGTATTTCCCTCTGTTCCCTTTGGGGGGCGTTTCTGCCTCTTCCCATAGTCACACCACATTCCCTGGGAACATCTCCCTGTTTTAGACAATAACACACTTCACCTATACAGTTATCTTCTTTTAATATAGTTTTTATCCTCTTCAGCTTGAAACTTACAAGAGGTGCCGGGCTTGTTCGCTGGCCTTGGGCCAGATGTCATCACTCCAGGCAGTGCCACGCTACATATCTCCAGCAGTTTGAAATGGAGAGCGGAGTTTTGAGATAAGATCAGCAGCTTTAGGTGATGGCATTGTTTCAAATAAGCCATGCATGACCCAAAGCTTCCACTTCAAATGGGGAATGAAATTGCTTCATCCTTTGACAGCTTGCTCCATGAAAGAAATTTATCTTTACTTAATTGCTTTAGCTCCCAAGAGGCTACGCACAATAATTTCTCAGAGATAATTATATCGAATTTTGAAGATATGTAACTGCGGACGTGAATATGCAACTGCAGCGGACAGAGAGACTTCTGGGGCAGAAGGGGCACTGGGGAGGTGGCCAGAGGGTCCGCTGAACTTGCTAGTAGGTCTCTCTTCTCATTCTTGGGCTCCCTCCGGCCCTGAATTTGCTGCTTGAGATGTAAAATCCTTGGACTAGCAGCCAGAGTTAAAGCATCTTGTCTACTATTTGTGTGGGTTGTGAAGCTGTTCACTCAGACTCCCCAAGCTGGAAGGGTTCTGGCCGGCTGGTTAACTTCCGGCCTCATGTCTTCATCTCGTCTGGCTGGGCACAGTCTGTCTACACTGTGCCAGAGTCACTGGGGGTTCCGGTCAGTGGCAGCTGAAAACCAGCAAAGTTGTTGATTTTAAAACATGACTATTTAGATGTTAGGGATAAACTTCCTGTAGATGGGGACAGGCTCCTTAATCTAGGCATGTTTGAATTTCCAATTCTCGTTTCCTTAGTCTTTATATTTGAGAGTCTGAAGCTTCCAGTCTGTTGTTTTCACTAATTCCAGCTACTGCCTTCCTTTACCTCAGTTTTTTCCCCCCATATTTCTGAAATTCCAGGGTTTCCCCCAACCTCCTATTAAATAACTTGTGTTTCCATGTTTTGGTATAATAACCCCTCGAAAGACCACGGGGGTTTTCCAGGTTGTGGGCACAGTTCTCCTGTGTCATCTCTCATCCCTCCATGTTTGCATCTGCTTTAAAGCCTGCACATACTCAACGTGAGATTGCGAGCTCTGTGGGACTGCTCCGTGACCGACGCCCTGAGTGACCGTTGTGGTGCTGCCTGTCTTGGTGAGGGCTGGATGAGTAAGAGCCGGTGAGGCAGAACTGAGTGACATCATTACGGGCACTCCTGCCCTCAAGACAAGGGAGATCTGACTTGGAGGTCCAGGGGACTTTTGGGTTCTAAGATGAATAAAGGCCTAAGCCGAACTGGGGGGCTGTGTGCTAGAATCAGTTTTGCTGGTCTGACTCAAAAGAGAATCTGCAGAGTCACAAACTTTCATTACCCACCCATTTCCAACCTGGCCGAGCCATATAGGTCCTTCTGCTCACTGGAATCACTGTCCCAAACCCTTCATTCCCAATTAAACTGGGCCAGCTACACTCTTCAGCCAGTTAAAAGGGAGCATTGCCTTTTTTTTTAAATTATTTTTTATTTTTAATGATGATCACATAGTTGATCAGGGTGGGAAGGATTGAGGATTAGGGAAAAGTGGGTAAAATCATTGTTTCCAAATTTGCTATTTCTTCTTATTGTTTCTGGGAGGAGCATTGCCTTTTAAGCCTTTCCTGCAAGAAAGCTGACAGCTATAATGAGTATAGCATTTGAAGGGGTCCTACTGGTATGCCTCTAGGGGAAATCTGTATCAAACACTGTCACATCATTTCTTGGAGTCAAATCAAGGGACTTTTGAAGGACTTAGCTCTTTGCTCCTGTCAAAAACATGAACACCTGAGTAGCAGCCTGGAGGGGTCATCAGGGTCCGGGTATTTATTCTAGCGGGAGTCTGTCTTTCCAGTTAGGAAAACACTTCTCTATTTTATCACCACCTCTGGTAGCCTCTCCCAGCGTTTCGTTTCTTCTGCTTTCCCATCAGCCTAACAGTAGAAGCCTCAGGAAGCATCCCAATGCTGAATTGGAGTACATAGCAATGAATTGGAAACGTCTAGGGCATCTGGGCAGATTTGGAAGAGGCCAGTCAAGTTGTAGGGGTCTGGCTAGTATGGGTGAGAGGCATCACCCTTCCTTAGAGGGTACATCACCTGCAGTATTATTTTGACCAACCTTCCATCCATGATTATGAAGATACTAGTTCCTCAAGTTCACAACTTGCTTATTTTGTTTACTTGCTTGCTTTGTTTACTGCACTTAAAAAAAAAAAAAAAAAGCCTTCCATAGTTAGGAACTGTAATTTGTGCTGTTAGTTTGATCTCCCAGGAGCAGGACATACCCTTTTCTCTTCTTGTTTTAATTAAGTTTGTATTGGGTACATAGAACTTGACTAAGAAGAGTAAGTGACTTATGGTGTCTTTTAGTCCGGGGGGGGGGGGGGTAACTCCGAAGTTTTGGCTTTTTCAGGGATTAAATCATCTTCAATTTTTTTTTTTTTTTATGTTCTGTGAATCTAGTTAATCTGGTGTGTTCAGTAAGATTTGCCCTGAGGAGGTCTGACTCAGAATTCTCCTTCTCCCTCTCCCCCCCTCCCCCCCCGGTGGTGTGTGTGTGTGTGTGTGTGTGTGTGTGTGTGTGTGCGCGCTGTGAACATCTCTGTTCCTCTGGGAAGATCTTCAAACCCAGATTCCAAATAGGGAGATAGACTTTCCAAGGATTTAGAGTCACATCAGAATTAAGCTAGAAGAAAGTGTTTTGGCGTAGACATTGAGGAAAAAAATAGATCAGATGGAAATGAAGAAATGATACACAGCTTGCTTCTGTTTCTTTGAACACACTCTGTGGCTGGCTGTAAATATAAATAACTGCTGGCGGTTACTAGTCACACTTGCAACAATTAAGACGCCAGTTGATGTACCTGCATCCCATGTCAGAGTGCCTGGTTAGGTCCCAGCCAGTCCACTTCTCATCCAGCTGCCTGCCAGTGTGCAACCTGGTAGGCAGGAGGTTGCAGCTCAAGTACTTGAGTCCCTGGCACACAAATAGGAGACCCACACTGAGTTCCAGGGAATAGAAAAATCTCTTTCTCTTTCTCTCTCTCTCTCTTACCTTTACATAGAAATGAATACATTTTTCCCAAATAACAGCTTTCTTGGGGTGGGTGTTTGGCACCATGGTTACGTTTCCACTTGGGATATGCCCAACCTGTATCAGTGCCCGACTCAAGTCCCGGTTCCCTTGCTTCCAATGCAGCTTCCTGCTGTTGTGCATTCTGAGAGGTGGTAGGTGACGGCTCAAGTACTTGGGTCCCTGCCCCTCAGGAGGGACCAAGATGGAATTCTGAGCTCTTGATTTCAATCAGCCCATCCAGCAGATGGAGCACCCCATCTGTGTCTCTGTCTCTCTTCTTTGCAACTGAAAGGAAAATATGTAGGAAATCTTAATTTAAACATTGAATTATGAAATTTAAAATTTAGTTCTCTAGTCATAATAACTACATTTCAGGTGGTCAATTTCCACATGAGACTAATGCCTACTGTGTCGTCAAGAATATATATAGAACATTTCCATCACTGCCAGAACTTCTTTTGGACCGGTCTGATTGTTGGTCAAGTGAAGGAGTATGACTAGGGCAGCTTTGTGGTGCAGTGGATTAAGTAAGCCGTCTGTTGGGGCACCTGCATATCATATCAAAGCGTGTTATTTGATCCATCATCCTTCTCATGCCCACAGGAAGGCAGCAGACAGTCACTTAAGTACTTGGGTTCCTGCTGTCCACATGGGAAGCTGGGATAGAGTTCATGATTCCTATCTTTGACCTAGCCCAAATCTAACTTATATGGCCCTTTAGGAAGTCAACGATTGGATGAAAGATTATTATCCAGTGTCTGTCCAACTTTCTGTCTCCCTGTGCCTTTAAAATACATTAGTATGATTTGTTTAAAAAAAAAAAAAAGATTTTAGGCCCGGAATGGCTTAAATCCTTGCCTGGCAAACGCCAGGATCCCAGATGGGCACCGGTTCATGTCCCAGCTTCTTCACTTCGCATCTAGCTTCCTGCTTGTGCCCTGGGAAAGCAGTGGAGGATGGCCCAAAGCCTTGGGATCCTACACCTGCATGGGAGACCTGGAAGAGGCTCCTGACTCCTGGCTTCAGATAGGCTCAGCTCCAGCCATTTGGGCCACTTTTGAGGAATGAACCAGTGGATGGAAGATCTCTGTGTGTCTCCTTTTCTCTGTAAATCTGACTTTCCAATAAAGGAAGTTAGAATAACAAAGAAGGGGCAGAGAGGGATCAAAATCGATCTTCCATCTGCTGGTTCACTCTCCAGATAACTGCAATGGCCAGTTCTGGTCCCTCCTGGAGCTTCATCTGGATTGTCTACAGATGGGTGACAGAGGCTCAAACACTTGGGCTATCCTGCTGCTTTTTCCAGGCTATTAGCAGGGAGCTGCATTGAAAGTGGAGCAGCCAGGACATGAACCAGCACCTATATGGGTTGCAGCTGGTGGCTTTACCCACTATGCCATGATTTGATTATTAAGGTTGGTGGTTGAAAGGAAACATGGAGAGGAAAGGGGATATACTTGCCTAAGGATATAAAGTTTCAGTTACATAAAAGGTATAGGTTCTTCTGATCTATTGCATAATATGACAGCTATGATTACAATAATGCATTATATGTTTCAGAATAACCAAAAGAATGGATTTTAGGTGTTCTCATCACAGTCTAGAGATAAAGCTTATGATGTGCTGATTGGATTAATTGGCCTGATTAAATAAATACATTGTCTGTATTTATCAGAGCGCCACACATGCTTCATAAATATAAAGTGTATTTGGCAATTAAAGTGTTTTTTAAAAATTTAGATGTCGTGACCGGGAGGATATGAAAAGGAAGGTATTGGAATTTGATCAGCTTAAGTTTTGTTAGAAGTGGTGGGCTTCAGTGAGTACATAATTACAAGGTTCCTGTTGAAGTAATTCAGTAGTGTTATCGAGCCACATACAGGGTATTCTCTCTCCAAAGTGATCAGTTTTCATGATCTTCCACAAGAAATTTTTGTACTCTTACAAGAACAACTTCTTTTCTTATTTATCCCTGTGTGCCCCTCTCATCAATGCCTGATTTTCTGCTCTTTCATTTTCATTGATATTATTTACATCATCATTTTACATAGTGCTGTCATGATGTGTTATTTTATTTAATTCCCACTATTGCTATATGGGACATTATTTTACAGATGAGAATAGTAAGATTTAGAATAATTAACTTTTTAATATTCATTTCATTTTTGAAAGGGAGAGAGACAGAGAGGTCTTCTGTCCACTGTTTGATCCCCCAGATGCTCACAGCACCCACGAGGGTGAGCTGAAGCCAAAAGCCCAGAACCTAATGTGAGTTCCCATGTGAGTGGTGGGCACTTTCCCGCCTCATGTCCACATTGGTGGGAAACTGAATCAGAACCAGGGCTGAGACCCAAATGGAGCACTCTGGATGAGAGGATGTGGATGTCCCAAGGAGCGTCTCAAATGCCTGCTCCTGGGGAGACTAGCTTCTTTACAGTCATGTAACAATACTAGGTCAGAACTCAGATATATAATTTAGTATTAGGTTCAGATGGATAAAAACCTGAACTACAGAGATTGTATTCTCTTACATCAAGAGACTCTACCACTTGGCTGCTCCATTTTGGTAGATGCTCAGCCTTGTCCAGTTTTCTGTTTGAAATCCTAGGATTCATGTATTATTTTCAGACCATGGTTAAGGCTGAGAAGGAAGGAGGACTGAAGAGTGCTGTAACTGCCCGGCAGTTAGTGGTGGCCTTCACCCCAGCCCAGGGCAGAGCTTTTCAAGCTGCTTCCTGGTAGCATGCCCTACTGCTCCTCACAATCACTGGAAAGGTGAATTAAAAGCAATGTATTTTATGTGTCGTTGTCTTTTTACATTTTCTGTCCCATTTTTTTCTTCATCCCTCTCCTACACCTGAGGCTGAGAGAAGAGATTGAGTGATGTGTTTAGGCTTTAAGGGAGTTCATATCCTGGCACTCGTGTTGGAACTTGCTTGTGAAAATTGTGCTGGGTAATTAATTAGATGTCTGTAGAGAATCCAGAAGTTCAAAGTTTCTATATCTTGTTAGTAGAAATTTGGTTTCCAAAAACAGAGTTTGGTTTTGTTTTTTGCTTTTTTTTGGGGGGGGGGGAGAGAGGGAGGGTTGTTTTCTTTTTTTGTTAATTTTCTCTTCCCACCCACTCCCTTGCTCCCATCTGTATTTCCAGCTATGGTTGGTAAGCTCACCACCCATTTGTTGTTGCATGCTTTTCCCAGGTGCACCTCATAGACACTGATGCTTGAAGTTAAGTCTGTGTGTAGCCTGGGCTCCTCTCCTGACAGGCTGGACTTCTGCATTCCTTTAACATTGGATGTTTCTTGAGCACTTGGGATGTGCCATGCATTAACACAGAACTAGCGATTCTGTGGCGAGTGAGACAGACACCACTTCCAAATCCTGGACGTTAAAATGTAAGGAAAGGGAGACAGGGAGCAAGCCAGGAAAGGGGATAAGCAAAATAAAGTCAGTGTGTACCAAATACCGTGAAGCAAATAAAATGGTAACTTGAAGAGACAGATGGTGAGCTGATTCAGTCAGTCATGTAACCTTATTTTCACACCTACTTTGGGCTCCTGTTTCGTCACTCTGACTATAGAAGGATTTATAGTCAGTAGTAGTCATAAATCAGGCTTCACTTTGTCCTTGCACAAATTAGAACTGTTTTGGTGATTGATCCTGGTCTCTACCCAATTGTTTGGAGTTTTTAAAATAAATAAGTCTAATATTAAAATACAGACAAGAGCTGTGGACCCGGTGAGGTAGCCTAGTGGCTAAATCCTTGCCTTGCATGCACCAGGATCCCAGATGGGTGCCAGTTCTTTGTCCAGTGGCCCTGCTTCCCGCCCAACTCCCTGCTTGTGGTCTGGGAAAGTAGTCGAGGACGGCCCAAAGCCTGGGGGCCTAAACCTGTGTGGGAGACCTCGTAGGGGTCCTGGAATCCTGGCTTCAGATTGGCTCAGCTCTGGCTCCTGCAGCCATTTGGGGAGCAAACCAGCAGATGAAAGATCTTCTCTGTCTCTCCTCTTTTCTGTGAGTCTGACTTTCCAATAAAAAGAAATAAATCTTTAAAACAAAAGAAAATAGTTAAAAAATCACTTGGTTCATTCTGCTTGGCTTTCAAGGGGTGAGCATTTGGCCTAAAGCCTGGGACATCCACATGTATGTATCTCTTGACAATACAGTATTTTATGACACGTTTAGACATTTGTGCCTGTGGCAAACTCTGCATATCTGCTTTGCTTGTTTGTCACCGCACTCAACATTGATTTTTAGATTTACCCATGTTGATGCACAGCAATTCTATTTAAATTTTAATTGTTATGTAATAATCCATTGAATGTATCACAGTTTATCTATTTTCTTATAGATGCATCATATTCTGCCAGGACCAATAAGCCCACATTCTCTTTGCACTGATGTATGAGTTTCTCTAAAGAAATTTATCCAGGCCCAGCACAGTAGCCTGGTGTTTGAAGTCCTTGCCTGGCATGCTCCAGGATCCCACATGGGTGTCAGTTCATGTCCTGGGCACTCCACTCCCCATCCAGTGTCCTGCTTGTGGCCTGGGAAAGCAGTCAGCAGTACAGACTGGCCCAAAGCTTTGGGACCCTGCACCCGAACGGGAAACCAGGAAGTGGTTCCTGACTTCAGATTTACTCAGCTCTGCCATTGCAGCCATTTGGGAAGTGAACCAGTGGGTGCAAGATCTTTTTTTCTGTCTCCCCTTTCTGACTTTCCAATAAGAATAAATAAATCTTGGGGCTGTTGCAATAGCGTAGTGGTTAAAGTCCTCACCTTACATGCTCCGGGATCCCATTTGGGCGCCGGTTCTAATTCCGGTGGCCCCGCTTCCCATCCATCTCCCTGCTTGTGGCCTGGGAAAGCAGTCAAGGACGGCCCAAAGCCTTGGGACCCTGCACCTGCTTGGGAGACCCAGAAGAGCTCCTGGCTGCTGGCTTCGGATCGACGTGGTGCCAGCCATTGCAGTCATTTGGGGAGCGAATCATCAAATGGAAGAACTTCCTATCTGTCTCTCCTCTCTGTATATCCGCCTTTCCAATAAAAATAAATCTTTAAAAAAATAGAAATTGATCTAAAGCAGAACCTGCTCTACTCCATCAGTTTTGCTAGCTGGTACCAGGTTACTTTCCAGAATAATCATACCTGTTTGTGTTACAATATATGATGGTATGGGAGTTCCATCTTTCCATGTTCTTGAAGAGTAGGCATTTCCAAATATTTTATTTTTACCACAGCAAAGAATTTAAAAGCATCTTATTTTGTATTTTCCTTATTAGTAGAGATAGTAAGCATTTTTATGTATGTCTATTAGCCACATGAATTTTCTCTTAATTCCATAGTCATCATTTCTGCAGATTTTCTATGCTTTTCTTCTGTTTGGTTCTTTTCTTTAATTTGTAAGTCTGGGTGTGAATTCCTTGTTAGCTATGTACTGGGCAGATTTTCCAATCGTAGTTTATTTTTTTATTTACTCATAATGTTTTCATATGTGCACAAATTTTTTTGTGACAAGCTTGTCAAGTATTTCCTCTGTGGCTCATGTGTTAAGAAATCTATCCTGGCCAGCATGATAGCTTAGAAGACCAGTCCTCCACTATGATGCCAGGATCCCATAGGAACACTGGTTTATGTCCTGCTGCTCCACTTCTGATCCAGCGTTCTTCTAATAACCTGGGAAGACAGTGGTGGAAGCCCCAAGTCCTTAGTTCTTGCACCCACATAGGAGACCAAGGAAAAGCTCCTGGCTCCCAGCTTTAAACAGGCCCAGTTCGGACCATGGCAGCTACCTGGGCAGTAAACAGAAAATGCAAGATTTCTCTATCTCTCCTCTCTCTCTCTCTTTTTTTTTCTCTTTTCCTTTTTTTTAAGATTTATTTTATATTGATTGCAAAGTCAGATATACATAGAGGAGGAGAGACAGAGAGGAAGATCTTCTGTCCGATGATTCACTCCCCAAGTGGCTGCAACAGCCGGTGCTGTGCTGATCCAAAGCTGGGAACCACAAGCAGGGAGCTGGATGGGAAGTGGGGCCACCGGGATTAGAACCGGCGCCCATATGGATCTGGGCGCATTCAAGGTGAGGACTTTAGCCGCTAGGCCACGCCGGGCCCTGGTCAGTTTCTTAGTTCTTTTTTCCTGTTCCATTGAGCCAACCAAGAAGTTACTTCAACATTCTGGTTTTTAAGTCTTTTAAGCCAATGGTACAATCTCCCCAACTTTTTTTTTTTTACGAAAGTATTGATTCTTCCTAGATAACCTTCCAAATGAGTTTCAGCTTTCCCAATTACACCAAAAACTGTAGAAATTTTGAATTGTACTGAATGTAAATATTTATTTTTGGAAGAATTGCCGTTTGTTCAGTGTTGAATCTTCCCGTCCACAAAGATGCTGTCTCGTTAGCTTATTCAGGTTTTCTTTCAGATCCTTCAAACATATTGTGTAAATTCTCTATAAAACCCTTACCATGTTTTTATTACTTATTTGAATAGCACATCTTCTAGTTAGCTGTTAATATCATTATGAATGCTTTCTTTCTCCTGACCTTATGTCTAACTACTGAACTGTTGTATTAGTTGTATAATAATAGCTGTTGTAACAAAAATTCTTACTTTGTTTATGTCTTTGATAGCAGAGCTTCTAAAGTGTCATGGTTAAATCTTATAAATCTTGTTTTTTTCTGAGAAATAACTTTTAACAGGTTAAAGGCATTCCCTGTTGCTCATGGTTTATGTGATTATAAATAAGTAGTTGAACTGTTTAAAATACTTTTCATTTGATGATTGTTTTCCATTTTTGTCTTAACATATGATAAAATTCCCAGCAACACTTTAATATTCTTCCTAAATTATCCATATACATATGTGTGTTTAATTTTAGATGCAGTTATTTACTTAAAAGGCAGAGTTACAGGGAAGAAAGGAGAAACAGGGAGAGATATCTTCCATCCACTGGTTTAGTCCTCTGATGACCCAAAGCTGGGCCTGACTGCAGCGTCATCTGGGTCTCTCGTGTGGGTGCAAGGGCCCAAGTGTTTGGACCATCTTCCACTGCTTTGCCAGACACCTTAGCAGCGAGCAGGAGCCCCTGAGACTAAGCTTGTGATGCCTTTGCAGGTAGTAATTCACTACACCACACCGGCCCCTGCCAGCATGTTCTGTTACTCCTGCAACCCTCCAAATAAGCGCATTCCTGGCTCACCATTATTCTGTGAAACATAACATCTTACTTTTGAATTTCTGCTATGTTTTTGTTCTACTGCCTGTGTGCCATTTATTTTTATCACTTTTGCCTGTTAAACTGTTCATTGCACTTGGAATACAAAGAAGAAGGAACTTAGAATCAGATCTGAGTGAGTGTGCTTCACCTTGCCTAATGGAGAACTGTGGAAGTATGATGCAGTTACATTGTGATTAAAAACAGTCTCCTTGAATATTTTACTATCATATGAAGCAACACAAGGATTTAAGGAACGAAATGACAAAATTGGGGTTATGGAGGACTAATCGTACCACTGTGAAGCAGAAGAGAAACAGTAAAGGCAAGAGACTAATCAGCTGTAACATCTTCCTTTTGGCAATGATGACAGTACAGCTGAGACTAACAGGAACAGTGTCGAAAGGAAAGGAAGTGTGTGACGTGAGTTGAAGTATGACTACTGTTTCTTTCAGTATAAAGAGGATAAAGGAGGAAGGAGTTGAATATTTTTTACAGAATAAAATAACTGGAACATTAAGCTTCTGTTAATTAGAATGAGAAAGATGATAAAACCATCTTGGGATCAGTGTTCTGGGATAGTGGGTAAAACTGACACCTGCGATGCTGGCGTCCCATAAGGACACCAGTTCAAGTTTCAGCTGCTCCACATCCAGTCTACCTCCCTGCTAATGTGCCTGGCAAAGCAGTAAATGATGACCCAAGTACATGGGCACCTCTGCCACTCAGGTGGAAGACCTAGGTGGAGTTGCAAGTTCCTGGCTTCAGCCTGGTCCAGCCTTGGCTGCTGCAGCCGTTTGAGGAGTAAACCAATAGATGTTAGATCCCTGTTTGTCTCTCTGTCGCGCCCCAGCCTCCATAATGCTGCCTTTCAAATAATTAAATGCATCTTTTTAAAAAAATTACAGGATACAGCAAAATCAACACAAGAAGAAAGTTTATTGCAATAAAGGTGTATATTTTAAAAATAAATGAATAAATACAGAGGGGACCAGCTTTGTGATATAGCAGGTAGAATTATTGCCTGCAGTACCAGCATCCTGTGTAGTCACTGGTTTGAGTACTGGCTGTTCCACTGTTCTGCTAGTGTGCTTGGGAAAGCAGCAGAAGATGGCCCAAATGGTTGGACCACTGCAACCCGTAAGGGAGACCCGAAAAAAGCTCTTGATTCCTCGCTTCAGCCTGGTCCAGCCCTGGCTTTTATAGCTATTTGTCGAGTA
The DNA here is from genome assembly GCF_030435755.1 of Ochotona princeps. Classification (NCBI taxonomy): domain Eukaryota; kingdom Metazoa; phylum Chordata; class Mammalia; order Lagomorpha; family Ochotonidae; genus Ochotona; species Ochotona princeps. The sequence goes on along the minus strand of NC_080848.1, from coordinate 38,823,288 downwards.
AACCAGCAGGTGGAAGAACTTTGTGTAGGTCTGCCTTTCAAAGAAAAAAGAAGAAAGAAAGAAAGAAAGAAAAGAAAGATGGGCTGGTATTGTCTGTGTAGCACAGCAACTTAAGATGCAACTTAGAGTAGCTGCATCACATATCAGACTTGGAACTCAGGGTCTTTAGCTACTGTGCCAAATGTTATGGCTCTCCACATGGGAGACCCAAATACAGTTCTGGTTTTGGTCTAGATCAGTGCTAGCATTCGGGGAGTGAACCTGCAAATGAAAATTCTCCCTCTCCCCAACTTCTCCTTCTCCCTCTCTCTGTCCATACCTTTTATATAAAAACAGAAAGAAAGGAGAGAGAGAGAAAAGAGTCAAATCACTAAACTTAGGCATAGGGGATAAAATCAGCAAAATCAGAAAAGGGTGATGATATAGCTCATATCACAAAAATACAACGAGTCAGTACAGTTGAATGATCATGTGCCAACAAATTGGAAAACTTTAAAAAATCAGAATCTGGAAACCTAAAAGACACTAAAACTGAATCATTAAGTTCTAGAAACCTGAGCAGAAAAGTAATCCATGATGAGAATGAATCAATAAAGAATTCATTTCTTAAACTGTTCTATTCAGTAGAAAGGGAGTGGGGCTGCTAAGCAGGTTAAACTGGCACCTGTGATGCCAGCATTCCATGTCAGAGTACTGATTTGAGATCCAGCTCATCTGCTCTGATCCAGCTTCCTGCTAACGTACCTGGGAAAGCAGCAGAGATGGCCCAAGTGCTTGGGCTCCTGTTCCTCAGCTGGGAGACACAGATGGGGTTCCTGGCCTCTGCCTTCAGCCTGGCCTACCCTAGGCTTTTGCAACCATTTAGGCAGGAACCAATAGATAAAAGATGTCTCTTTGCCCCTCTCTGACGACTTCCCTCTGTCACTGTTCCAGATAAAACAAAGAAAATGAGAGATGACTACTGTAAGGCTTGCCACTTCAGACCCTGGCTTCCTTTTTGTCATCTGGGCAATAACTGATTTTCTCCAGAACCAGATAACCTATTACTTTCCCCCCAAATTAGCTAAAAGCTTTTTCTGCCTGTGGTAAAAATGAAACCCCTTCTGCTCCTTCCTATTTCTGTAGAAGCAGAGACCAGTTTGCCTAATATAGGGTGTTTTTTTTTTTTTTTTTTTTTTTTACAAAATTCCCTGTCCAAATGAAGGTGGTGATTTAAAAAAAAAAAAAAAAAAAACGGATTGATTGTTAGAAAGGCTGATTTGCACAGAGAAGGAGAGACAGAAAGAGCTTCCATCCACTGGTTCACTCCCCAAGTGGCCAAAATGGCTGGAGCTAAGCTGATCCAAACCCAGGAGCCAGGAGCTTCCTTTGGGTTTCCCCCATGGGTGCAGGATCCCAAGACTTTGGACCATCCTCTACTGCTTCCCAGGCTACAAGCAGGGAGCTGGAAGGGAAGTGGAGCAGCTGGAACACAAACCAACAGCCAAGTGGGATCCCGCGGATGCAAAGAGAGGATTTAGCCACTAGACAGTCATGCCAGGCCTGAAGATGATGATAATTTTAAAAACACTTGTGCTTTGTTCATCATGCTAATGCTATCCGATAGGAAGGAGCATCACATAAAGAAAATCAGCCTGGGAGGCCAGCATTGAGGTACAGCAGATTAAGTCTGCTTCTTCAAGCCTGGCGTCCCATATGGATGCTGCTTTGAATTCTGGCTGCTCCACTTCAGATCCAGCTCCCTTCTAATGCACCTGGAAAAGCAACGGGTAATGGTCCAAGTGCCTGGATCCCTGCACACGGAGAGACATGTAAGAAGCTCCCAACTTCAGCATGCACAACCCTGATCTTTGTGGCCATTTTCTCTCTCTCTCTGTCCCTCCGCCTTCTCTTTCTTTCCCTCCCTCGCATATACAACTCCACATTTCAAATTAAGCAACAATAAAAAAGTGTTTGGGTGGTGGTTTTCATTGATGTCAAGAGCCTAAGATATCCCTAAAGATCACAAAATTGTATAACTCATTAATTAATGAAACCAAGAAAGTCATTATCAGGATTCATACTCCTCCCTACCAGGTGAGATACTGACCTGCAGAAAAACTGTGTCCTTGGAACTGTTCCCCAACGTTCTCTGTGCTGCCTCACCCCATTCCACCCCAGTCCACCCCTCACCCTGCAATCATCACACTAAGGACTCCCTAGGGAGATCTACAGAGCCCAGAATAAGAAAATTTTATGAGTAAAATAGGGTGTCTGAGCCTAGAGGCTGTGAAACCCAGTTCTCCGGGAAGAACATAACTTTGACCCTGGACCACCAGGAACACAATGGTGTTTTTTAAAAAGAAGGTTTGATTTATTTATTTGAAACAGTGACAGAGATCTTGTATCCACTGGTTCACGCCCCAGATGGTTGCAGTGATCAGGGCTGGTCCAGGCTAAAGCTAGGAGCCAGAAAATGGTGGATGCTGAAACTGACTACCCCACCAGGTAGCTGGTTCTGTAAAAATGACCTTTGTACCTTACTGACCCATGGCAGTACCCACCCTGTTCTCACCCCTCTCCGTGTACAGATTGCTTCTTTATTTACAACTTTTAGGTTTTCCCACACTGTAGTTGATCTGCCATCCTGCTACCAGAATCCCTTTGCTTATACCACTTGGGTGTTCTGTTGTCAGAACTTAGCAGTGTCCCTGCAGCCCCACCCAGCTGCCTCAGCTCTACTCGGTCTCTCCTGGGTTGTTGTGCTGGAATGATACTGCTCTTGGGTTTCAGCATCTGCAGTCTGACTTGGGTGGAGCCTTGAGCCAGTCACAGGAGCGCTGGTAATGTCTGGCCTTCAGTGCTGCCAAAGACAAAAAGCTGGCTTCTTTTCAATGTAGAGTTCATAGCTGGATAGCTGGGCAGTGTTAGATGGAGGGTGGGGTAAGCACATACCATGCTCTTCCTACTGTGTTTTCAGGATATAATTATAAAGCAGCCATAAGTGCAAATGAAGTCAAGAAAATGGATTGGCATCTTCTCATCCCCTCACCTTAAAGAGGGACAAGGAAACAGAGAAACACACACTCATTCTTTCGCGTGCTCTCTCTCTCTCTCTGCTCCTCTGGACTCCATCTGAGATCCACACCCTTATTGTTCTTCCGGGCCTAACTTGGTACTGTTTCAGAGCAACAAACCTTTCTGAAACTATGCATCCTCTTCCTGGAGTGAACTCGTCCCAAGTCTGCTGAACTTTCCCTCAAGCTGCACGCCTCAGGAAGAGTGTAGGCAGAAGAGGGGAGCCAGGGGTGGCCAGTGCCCAGGTTTCATCCCTTGTGTAGGGATTGGGTTTAGAACTGCTGCTAAAGTTGTTTGCAGGCATGTCAGTGACTGTGCCATCAACACACCATCATTCCTTCCTGCTGCATCCTCCCCCCCCCCTTCGGCCTGGCACTTCTGTGCAATTTAAGCCATATGACTCTTAGAGTTGTTGTCTAGAGTCTCCTAAAGTGGAAGTTATTTCCTCTGTGGTGTACAGCACCTCTGAATCGGATCCACTCCTTCCCCTCTCAGCAGCTGTTTGCATGACCGAGGTGGCGACTGAGCCTGTGTGTGTGGCCAGGGTCCATGACAAGCCTCCCACCCAGGCCTAGGGAAGCCCTCAGCCAATGTGGTTCCTGTGGCAGCAGCCAGACATGCCAGAGCTTCTCATACCTTCAGGGCTGTGGTGTAACAGCCAGCTTTACGCGGTGGCATTGTTTAGTGTTAGTTGACTTGACTTCTCTGTCCCCACCCTGCATGTTTAAAGGGAATCTGGCTCTCCCCCAGCAGGGAAGAAGCAAAGCAGGCTGGCATTTGCAGCAAGTCACTTTCTAAGGCCTCTCCCATGGCAGGAGCCAGGACCACCTTCCATCTCTGCTTCCTACCCATGTGGCAAAAATGAAGGACCTCTCTGTGCTCAGTCTTGTGCTATGGGGTTTCAAGTTGCCTATGATCAGAACAAGGCTCTGTGCCAGGTTATCTGCCCAGATAAACATTTACTGTTTACAAGGATGTGTTTCAGCTGCTCTGGCTGGTCCCACTGGCAGGCTCTTCTCCTTTCTCGAGATTTTAAGTCAGTGTATGTGGCTGACATCCAAACACAGAACTACTGGAGCTTGGGAGACACAGTGGCTGGCTGCTTCTAGCTTAGCCTCCAGTGGCCACCTCCCATACCCACCCCTGCAGAGCCAAGTGTTTATGTGTCTCTTGTCCCCAGTCCTCACTCCTGCAAATGAAAACTGACTCGCCATCATCGACATATAGGCCGTTAGAATTTGGGGATTTGAGTGAAAGTGATTACTATTTATGACATGAGCAGCTTAAGACTTCTTTTAGGTGATAAAACCACCATTCTGACACCACTTTCATTAACTAGGTTTTCCGTAATAGCTAATGAAATAGTTATTTAGTTATGATGACAGGGGTAAGGGCAGAATTTCTTTCTCTTTTTTTTTAATATATGTCCATGCCTAGAGAAGTTGTCCTTTTGTTTTAATGTGACTGGTCCTCCTATTTTTATCTTCTATTTTTAAATGGCACACAAAAATTGTACATATTTAGGGGGTACCACATAATGTATCAGTATATGTATATATGTTCAGTTGGAGTAAACATACCTATTTCTTCAGATATTTTACATTGGAATTCCTTCTGGTTTTTCCTTTTTGAAAGTCAGAGAAATGAGAGATTTCATCTGCTAATTAGCTCCCCAAATGCCCACAGCAACACAGTGGAGTTGGATCCAGAAACCAGGAACCCAGTGAGTTGAGACATCACGGCTGCCACCCAGGTTGTTCATCTTCGTGAGGCTGGAGTCAGGAGCTGGAGCTGGAAAACAGACAAGGGCAGTGCAGCATAGGGTGAGGGTCTTACCTGCTCAGCTGCACACCCACTCCTGAGTTTAAGAAGTAGAATATAGCCAGTGAGCAGTAAAACTCTGCAACTTCTTACACCCTGTGCCTATCATTTTATACCCACCCTCTCCTATACTGGATTGTACAATAAAATGGAAAGAATTTTAGTGAGCTCATTTTACCAGCACCTAGACTGTCATTCTTACTTTGCCGTAATTGCCTTATCATGTTATCTGTCCTTCAGTCTCTCCATTTAGCCATTCTTCTGGTGGTTGTTTTTTTGTTGTTGTTGTTGTTTTGGGTTTGTTTGCTTTTTTGTTTGTTTTTTGTTTTGCTAAATGTCATTAATACATTTGTCTTTTAATACTTCAGCATTTATAAGTGTATCATTAGCCAGAATTTAATGCTTAGAGGGTTTTTTTTCTTTTAAGATTAAAATTTACATCCAGTGAAATACACAAATACCAAGTGTACTTTGCTGGGTTCTGACACATGCAAATGCCTGTGTAACCTGAAACCTATCAGAATCCAGCATTTTAACCTGCCACCTAGTCACCACTTTGCCTCTAGAAGTCACCTCTGATTTTTTTTTCCCACAGTTATTTTAGAACTTTGTATATGTGGAATAATATAATATATAAACGCACAGTGGGTTTTTTATTTAGCATGATCTTTTGAGATTCCTTCAGATTGCTAGATGTTCAAGTAATTTATTCCTTTGTATTGCTAAGTAGTGTTCCACTCTACGAACGTGTCAGTTTTTCCTTAAATTCATGAGCATCGAGTCTATTTCCAGTTTGTAGCTATTATGAGTCGTCTCTATGAATAGTTCACACAAATCTTTTTGCAGACTGACAACTTCTTGGGTTAAATTTTATTTTGTTTTATTGGAAAGGCAAATTTACAGAGAAAAGAGATAGAAAGAGAGATCTTCCATCTTCTGGTTCACTTCCTAAGTGCTGCAATGGCCAGAGCTGAGCCAGTCCAAAGCCAGGAGCTTCTTCCGGGTCTCCCACACAGGTGCAGGGTCCCAAGGCTTTGGGCCATCCTCGGCTGAGATATGAATCCGTGCCAGTATGGGATCCTGGTGCAAGACAAGGACTTTTGCCACTAGGCTACTGTGCCAGGTGCAATGTTAGAATTATTGAATCATGGGCCCGGCAACATGGCCTAGCGGCTAAAGTCCTCACCTTGAACACGCCAGGATCCCATATGGGCGCCGGTTCTAATCCTGGCAGCTTCACTTCCCATCCAGCTCCCTGCTTGTGGCCTGGGAAAGCAGTCGAGGACGGCCCAAAACCTTGGGGCCCTGTACCCATGTGGGAGACGTGGAAGAATTTCCTGGCTCCTGGCTTTGGATCAGCACAGCACCAGCCGTTGTGCTCACTTGGGGAGTGAATCATTGGACAGAAGATCTTCCTCTCTGTCTCTCCTCCTCTCTGTCTATCTGACTTTCCAATCAAAATAAAATAAATCTTAAAAAAAATTGAATTATAGGAAAGATAGACGCGTTTTATTAGAGACTGCCGTACGTTTTTCCAAAGGTCATTGTATCACGTGAACTCCAACAATGTGTGAGAGTTCCAGTAGCACTGCATCCTCATTCTGGTGGATTTGTGGTGATGTGTCTTTTTGGTTTTAATTTCATTTCCCTGGTAACTGATGAAATTATTTACTTCTATTTGTGCTCGATGATCACTGTGTATATCTACATTCTGAAGAGTCTGTTCTCATCTTTTGCATATTTTCTTTAATTGAGCTGTTTGGTTTCCTCTTGGTTTCTTTATGTATTCTTGATACAAGTGTGTTGTCAGATATAGGATTAGTGAATGTTTTCGTCCAATCTGTTTATTTCATACTCATTGTCATAACTGCCTTTACTGAGTAAAAGTTTTAAATTTTATGAAATTAATTTTTGCATGGTTTTGTTTTTGGATGTTAACTTTATGAAAGCTAAAAAGTGTAAGTTCAAGGGCAGTGCAGCAAGGTGAGCTACTACATGCAGCACGAGCATCCCATATGGACGCAGGTTGAAGTCCTGGCTGCTCCACTTCCAGTACAGCTTCCTACGCAGCAGACACTGGCCTAGTGCTAGGGCTCCTCGTGCCTGCATGGGAGACCTGAGTGCAGCTCCTGGTCCCTCACTTCCACCTGGCCCAGCCCCTGCCATTTCAACCAGTTGTGGAGTAAACCAGAAGGTGGAACATAACTCTCTCTCTGCCTCTCCCTCTCTCCATAACTGTGTCTTTCAAATATAAAAATATGTCTAAGAAGGAATTTAAAAAAAAAACCTTAAGTCAATCATGCCGAGCCCAAGATTTGTTTTTGTTTTTGTTTTTTTTAAAGATTTTATTGTTGGGCCCGGCGGCGTGGCCTAGCGGCTAAAGTCCTCGCCTTGAACGCCCCGGGATCCCATATGGGCGCCGGTTCTAATCCCGGCTGCTCCACTTCCCATCCAGCTCCCTGCTTGTGGCCTGGGAGGGCAGTTGAGGACGGCCCAATGCATTGGGACCCTGCACCCGTGTGGGAGACCTGGAAAAGGTTCCAGGTTCCTGGCTTTGGATCAGCACAGCACCAGCCGTTGCGGCTCACTTGGGGAGTGAATCATCGGACGGAAGATCTTCCTCTCTGTCTCTCCTCCTCTCTGTATATCCGGCTTTCCAATAACAATAAAATCTTTTTTTTTTTTTTTAAGATTTATTCATTTTATTACAGCCAGATATACAGAGAGGAGGAGAGACAGAGAGGAAGATCTTCCGTCCGATGATTCACTCTCCAAGTGAGCACAACGGCTGGTGCTGTGCTGATCCAAAGCCAGGAACCTGGAACCTTTTCCAGGTCTCCCACGCGGGTGCAGGAACCCAAGGCTTTTTGGGCCGTCCTCGACTGCTTTCCCAGGCCACAAGCAGGGAGCTGGATGGGAAGTGGAGCTGCCGGGATTAGAACCGGCGCCCATATGGGATCCTGGCGCGTTCAGGGCGAGGACTTGAGCTGCTAGGCCATGCTGCCGGGCCCGCCCCGACAGATTTTCCCCATTTTACTACAATGGTGTGGTCCTTCATAAGGAGCCATAATCCTATAAGTCTGTTATTTAAGTGTACCCCGACATTGTTGGTACAGACAATGTCAGACAGTCCAGCGTCCCATTGAATACACATGTCCACCATTTTCATTGGGAATCCATCTTTTGCCTAGAAGCAGGGATGCATGTTCCATTATTCCCCCACAGCTGTATATGATAGACCCCAGTACTCCATCACTATACATTTCCTTATTTGAGAAGCCATGAAACAAGGTCAACAACTGGTATGGATTAGAACAACACAACAACAAATTACATCACCATGAAAAAACATACCACTGAATAACCAACACATGAGTAACAAAAACAAAACATGGAAGTGTCTTGGGAAAAATGTTGCCACCATGTAATCCATGAGCCAGTGATGAATTCGACAAGAGAAAATAAATTATTTGGAATAAACAAAACTGAAAAAAAACATCAAAACACATGGGATACAGTCAAAAAAACAAACAAATGCAATTTTATTCTTGTCTTGAATCCTATTTAGGTTTTTTTCTTCTGTTTTTTTTTAATGTTTGCCAAACAAATACTAGCATATACATTCCCTTTATTTAAAATATATATATATATATATATATATATATATATATATATATTTAAAAATTTTTTTTATTGGAAAGGTACATCTACAGAGAGAGATACAGAAAGAAATACAGCAAGATCTTCCATCCGCTGGTTCACTCCATGGCCGCAGTGACTAGAGCTGAGCCAGTCTGAAATCAGGAACTTCTTGCTGGTTTCCCGCATGGGTACAGGGTCCCAACGCTTTGGGCCATCCTCCACTGCTTTTCCAGGCCACAGTCAGGGAACTGGATGGGAATTGGAGCAGCCAGAACACAAACCGGTGCCCATATGGAATCGCGGTGCATGCAAGGGGAGTACTTAGCCACTAGGCTACCATGCTGGGCACAGTGTATCTTTGCTAAATAGTATTTGTACGATATATGTTTAAATGTATTATTTGAACTGTAGTTCATATAACTTAGTATTAGCCATTTAAACAATGTAGTAACGTTTAGAACATTCACAGTTTTACAGCTGCCACTGCTGTATACTTTGCGGTTTAATTCCAGTCATCTTTAAGTTGTAAAATGAAATACTTTCAGTTCTTTTCTTGTACTTATCAACTGAAGAATTAAACAGAATGTAACAGTCTCTCACTTTAACTAAGATTATGTTCAGCTACAAGAAACAAAATCCCAAGATAAGTGTAACTCAAGAATAAAAATAGGTTTCCTTCTCAAGAGGAACCAGTGCAGAGGTTTTCTCAGATTGGGGCTTAGTGGGGTCCAGAACCCAGGCTCTTCCTATTTTGTTGGTTTATGATAGGTGGTTTTTATTTTCAAGGATGGCTCAGGAGCTGAGATAGCCGGTAGACCCCTGTGTGTGAGGAGAGAAAAAAAGCTGAAGAATGAATGTATGGTGAGCGTTCAGTGCAACAGCTGAACCACTCGGACTACTTGTATGCTGTGTCAGTGTGCCTGGGTCTGAGTGTTGGCTTCCTTTTGGATTCTTGCTAAGGCAAACGATCAGAGGCACAGGTGCAGAATCCCAAGGCTTTGGGCTGTCCTCAACTGTTTTCCCAGGCCAACAAGCATGGAGCTGGATGGGAAGTGAAGAGTTCGGGACACGAACAAGCACCCTAATAGGATATTGGTGCTTGAAAGGGGGTGATTAGCCAATTCAACCATCACACTAAGTCTCCTCTCTGCTTTTAAGTAAATGAAAATAAGGGTTTTTTTTTTTACTTTTTTTTCTTGTATGAATTTTATTTTTGATAATTTTTACATATTTGATTAGGATGCAGGTCAAGGGAGAGGAAAGCGGGTGAGACTATTGTTTTCACATTTTCTTCTTTCTATCTTGTAATTGGGGAAAGGGGAGAGATAAGGGGAGAAGCCGCACCCAGCCTCCCAACCATCCCAGGGTCCCCAATGTGGGGCATGATCCGAGGGTCCTGCTCAATTTTTTTTTAAGATTTATTTATTTTTATTGGAATGGCAGATATACAGAGAGGAAGAGAGACAGAAAGATCATTCATCGAACGATTTACTCCCCAAGCAGCTGCAACAGCTGGAGTAGCCAGAACCTCCTCCAGGTCTCCCACGCGGGTGCAGGGTCCCAAAGCCTTGGGCCGTCCTCGACTGCTTTCCCAGGCCACAAGCAGGGAGCTGGGTGGCAAGTGGGACCTCCGCGATTAGAACCTGTGCCCATATGGGAACCCAGTGCATCAAGGTGAGGACTTTAGCCGCTAGGCTACCATTCTGGGCCCTCAAGTGGTTTTGATAGTTCAATAGTTCTGTATTGTTGCCGATCTTGCCACTCCAAGAAACTAAATTATTTTTTAAAAGGGGAAAAAATGCAGCTGTATAAAGAGAGGAAGAGAAAAAAGAGATTCTTCTTGCACCCCAGGACTCACCCTGGAGTTTATGCACTCCCCTGTGTCTTGGCAATCACTGAGGAACATGACCAGGTCTAGCTGCAGTATACACTGGGAAGTATATTTATTCTAGGAAACTGCCTGCATAACCAAAAAGCAGAGGCTTATCACATCGGAAGAGGAGAACAGGCCATGAGGAACAACCAGCAATTTCTGCCAGTCTCCCCCCATGCAAATGTAGCACTTCTTACTGAATTCTCCTACTGCCCCTCTGTTTTCCTAATTGTTGTTACTAGTGACTATTTTTTTAATAATAATCACTATTATTAAAGGTTTATAATGTGCCTGTTTGGAGTAAATATTCTTGTTATTCCGTTTCTGCAGCTGAGGAAACCAAGACCTGCTAAGATCTGACTTTAATTATTAACCATCTTAACTTTCTTTTTAACCATCTTACCTATTTCATAATCCTAATAATATAACTTACATGCAGTTAAATGTCTTTCATTATTTTTGCCTCATCTTTTAAAATTCAGCATATCTACTTTTGTTCTTGAGAGTTTTGTTTCATTTTTTATTTTTCTCTGTGAAAAATATAAAACAGTGAAAGAGTGAAAACAATAGTATAATGAGTCACCACACAGTTGAGCAGTTATCAACCTTTCCCAATACTTTCAAATCATTTTTCTTGTTCCCCTGCCAGATTTTTTTTCCTGCAGGTTTTAAATGAAGTCCCATTCATCATGCTGAAAATACATCAATAGTTAGCTCTAACTTGTTAGGCTTTTTTCACTAGTATACTGTATCCTTTTAATTTACATATCAAAATCAATAATCTTTTGATATGATATAGTCCATTGTTAGAATCTCCACATTATCTCAGAACTTGCAGTTAACAGTAGGTCTCTCAGAATTTAGATCTAAGCACTTGAGTTTGATGAATATGTTTTTTTTTTTTTTTTTGAGAAATTTATTTATTTGAAAGGCAGGGTTAGAGAGGTGTTTTGTTTTTTTTTTAAGATCTCTTTATTTTGATTGGAAAGTCAGATTTACGGAGAGAAGGAATGACAGAAATATCCTCCATCAGCTGGTTCGTTCCCAAAGTGGCCAAAATGGCCAAAGCTGAGCTGATCCAGAGCCAGTAGCCAGGAACTTTTCACTGGGTTTCCCTTGCAGGTGCAGGATCTCAAGAGCCACAAGCCATCCTCCACTGCTTTCCCAGGCCACAAGCAGGGAGCTGGATGGGAAGTAGAGCAACTGGGGCATGAAATAGCACCCATGTGGGATCCTGGCACATGCAAGGCGAGGATTTTAGCCATTAGGCTACCACAACAGGCCCAGAGAGAGAGATTTTCCATCCATTGGCTCACTCCCAAAAACCACAATAGCAGAAGCCATCCCCATCTGAACTCCATCCAGATTTTCCCACAGGAGTTGCAGGGCCCCCCAAACACTTGGACCATTTTCTGTTGTCTTGTTCTGCACACTAACAGGAGGTGGAATTGGAACTGGAGAAACAGGAATCAAACTGGCATCCATTGGAGATTCCAGCATTACAGGTGGCAGCTTAACACACTGCACCACAACACAGGCCCCTGTATAATTCGCTTTTAGAGTGGCTCTCTGGCACCTGGTGCAGTCGCTCAGCAGCTGAATCCTCGCCTTGCACATGATGGGATCCCATATGGGTCCCAGTTCACGTCCCAGCCAGTTCATGTCACATCTCTCTGTCTGCTTGTGGCCTAGGGAATCAGTGGAGGATAGCCCAAGTCCTTGGGACCCTGCAAGAAACCTGAAAAAAGCTCCTGGCTCCTGGGTTTGGCTGTGGCAGTCTCTGCTCTCTGTAAATCTGCCTTTCCAATAAAAATAAATCTTTTTTTTTCTAAAGTTTTTTTTGTTTTTTGTTTTTAAAGATTTATTTATTTTATTACAAAGTCAGATATACAGATATACAGAGAGAAGGAGAGACAAAGACGAAGATCTTCCGTCCGATGATTCACTCCCCAAGTGAGCTGCAATGGGCCAGTGCGCGCCAATCCAAAGCCGGGAACCTGGAACCTCTTCCGGGTCTCCCACATGGGTGCAGGAACCCAAGGCTTTTTGGGCCGTCCTCAACTGCTTTCCCAGGCCACAAGCAGGGAGCTGGATGGGAAGTGGAGCTGCCGGGATTAGAACCGGCGCCCATATGGGATCCCGGGGCTTTCAAGGAGAGGACCTTAGCTGCTAGGCCATGCCGCCGGGTCCAGGATTTATTTTATTTTTATGGGAAGTCAGATATACAGAGAAGAAGAGACAAGACAGAGAGAAAGATCTTCCATCCGTTGGTTTACTCCGTGTGGCCGCAATGGCCGGGACAGAGCTGATCCAATGCCAGGAGCCTCTTCCGCTTCTCACATGTGGGTGCAGGGTGCCAACGCTTTGGGCTGTCCACGACTGCCTTCACATCAAGCAGGGAGCTGGATGTGAAGCAGGGCGGCCGGGATTAGAACCAGCACCCATATGGGATCCTGGCACGTGGAAGGCAAGGACTTTAGCCACTAGGCTACTGTGCCTCGCCCAAAACTTTTTTTTACTTTTTTTTTTTTTTAGTGTTTCTCCAAAACTTTGTTTTTAGGATTTATTTATTTTTATTAGAAAGGCAGATATATAGAGAGGAGTAGAGATAGAGAGGAAGGTCTTCCGTCCCATAATTCACTCTCCAAGGGAGCGCAACGGCCAGTGCTGTGCCCATCTGAAGCCAGGAGTCTGGAACTTCCTCCAGGTCTCCCATACGGGTGCAGGGTTCCAAGGCTTTGGGCTGTCCTCAGCTGCTTTCCCAGGCCACAAGCAGGGAGCCTGGATGGGAAGCAGAGCTGCTGGGATTAGAACTGGCACCCATATGGGATCCCTGCACATTCAAGGCGAAATTAGCTGCTAGGCCATTGCGCTGGGCCCCAAACATTATCCTTGATTGTTTACTAATATCTCATTCTAATGGTTGGTTCTACTAGGGTACATATTTAAGTAATATTTTCTGCTAACAGAAAAATATGTGTTATATATCTAAGATTTTGCTCATCTGATAGTGTTTTGTGTCCTATTGTATGAGCTTAGTGCTGAGACACGAATACCTGAGGCCAGTCAAATTTGTGTGTGGAGCTTGACTTCTTTTTGTAAGACTTATTTATTTTTATTGGAAAGTCAGATTTACAAAGAGGAGTGACAGAAAAATCTTCCATCTACTTATTCACTCCCCATGTGGCTGCAGTGGCCGGAGCTGAACTAATGCAGAGCCAGGCGCCTTCTCTGGATCTCCCAAATGGACACAAGGTCCCAAGGCTTTGGACCATCCTCCACTGCTTTCCCAGAACACAGACAGGGAGACAGAAAGGAAATGGAGCGGCAGGAATATGAACTGGTGCCCATATGGGATCCTGGCACATGCAAGGCAAGGACCTCAGCCACTAAGCTATCACTCCGGGCCCAGAGTTTGATTTTTTTAATGCTCTTAGAATTTATTTTTTCATTGCCTGAAAATGAAAGATTGGATCAATATACATCATTATCAGGGATGGCAGATATCTGTTAGACTCAGCTAGGCTTTCATTGTGTGCCAAAGATCAGGCATGACCCTCTGTGCTACTAAAGAATGATGAAGTCTCAGATTTCTTCAGAAAGCAATACCATTCACCATTTCTGATGGAAGTGTTGGTTGGTTGTTATTAAGTTTCTTTTTTGAAAAATGACATTTACTTATTTAAAAGGCAATATCAGAGAGATAGAGGTCTTGCGTCTGCTGGTTCATTCCCCAAATAGCCACAGAGGCTGGAGCTGGGTGATGCCACGAGCCGGGGACTGCATCTGGGTTTCTCACATGAGTGGCAGGGGCCCAAGTACTAGGTCTGTCTTCGGCTGCTTCCCAGCCATCTAAGCAGGAATCTGGATCAAAACAGAGCAGCTTCCTCCAGATCTGGAGGTGGTACTCCAGTATGGGATACCAGTTTTGTTTGTTTTTCAGGTGGCAGCTTAACCCATGGCACAGCACTGAGCCCTGTTAAGTTTCTTATCAGAAAATCTGTGTGCTTTTTGATGATGCAGGTTTTATGGGGTCAGCTTAGTGGACTAGGTGCCACCTGCATCATCCGCATCTCATATGGGCACTCATCCAAGTGCCCCTGCTTTGGTTCTAACCCAGCTTCATGCTGATGGCTCAAGAGAAGCTGCAGAAAATGGCCTGGGTGCTTAGGACCCTGCATCTATGTGAAAAACCTGGAGGAAGCTCCTGGCTCTTGTCTGCCCAGCCCCAGGCTTCTTGGCTGCTACTGGATCTTGAGCCAACAAATGGAGAATCTGTCTCTGTCTCTTTATTTCTTTCTCTCCACCTCTGCCTTTAAAATAAAGAAATATCTGCAGGGGTCGGGGGGAATGCAGGTTCTTGGGCTTGGTGCAATGGCCTAGTGGCTAGGGTCCTCACCTTGAGCGTGCCGGGATCCCATATGGGTGCTAGTTCTAATCCCGGCAGCCCCACTTCGCATCCAGGTCCCTACTTGTGGCCTGGGAAAGCAGTTGAGGATGGCCCAAAGCCTTGGGACCCTGTACCCGCGTGGGAGGCCTGGAACAAGTTCCTGGCTCCTGACTTGGGATTGGCGCAGCACCAGCCATAGTGCTTACTTGGGGAGTGAATCATCGGACAGAAGATCTTCCTCTCTATCTCTCCTCCTCTCTGTATATCTGACTTAGTAATAAAAATAAATAAAAATCTTAAAAAAATAATAATAAAAAATAAATTAAGATGTTGGAAGCTTATCATTCTTTTTTTTTTTTTTAGAAGTGTTTCTTTGAAAGGCAGAGTGGTAGAGTGAGAAAGAAATCAGAGTGGCCAGGACTAGATCAGGCTGAAATCAGGACACTGGAGTTCACATATGTGGCCCAAACTCTTGGGTTATTCTCTGCTGCCTTCCAGGCATGTTAGCAAGCGGCTGGTTGGGAAGCAGAGCCACTAGGACTCAAACCAGCACTCCAGTACAGGACACCAACGTTGTAGGCGGCAGCTTGGCTCACTACACCACACACTGTCCAAGTTGAAGGTTTCCTATGGAAAATAGCCCAGACATTTTAAAATTTATATATTGTAATTTTTTTAAAGATTTATTTATTTTTATTGCAAAGTTAGATATACAGAGAGGAGGAGAGACAACGAGTAAGATCTTCTGTCCCATAATTCACTCCCCGAGTGATTACAACGGCCTGTACTGCGCCGATCCAAAGCCAGGAGCCAGGAACTTCCTCCAGGTCTCTCTCCCATGTGGGTACAGGGTCCCAAGGCTTTGGACCGTCCTTGACTGCTTTCCCAAGCCACAAGTAGGGACCTGGATGGGAAGTGGAGCTGCTGGGATCAGAACCGGCGCCCGTATGGGATCCTGGCACATTCAAGGCAAGAACTTTAGCTGCTAGGCCACTGCACTGGCCTCTAAATTTGCATGTTGTAATTTAAATACAAGAACTTGGAGTTGCTTTTTCGTTGACCTTGGTTTTTGTTTTTATTTGTTTTAAGATTTATTATTTTTATTGCAAAGTCAGATATACAGAGAGGAGGAGAGAGGAAGATATTCCGTCCGATGATTCACTCCCCAAGTGACCGTAATGGCCGGTGCTGCACCCATCCTAAGTCAGGAGCCTGGAACCTCTTCCGGGTCTCCCACGTGGGTGCAGGATCACAAGGATTTGGGCCGTCCTCAAAAGTTCTCCCAGGCCACAAGCAGGGAGCTGGATGGGAAGTGGAGCTGCCAGGATTAGAACCAGCGCCCATATGGGATCCTGACGCATTCAAGGCGAGGACTTTTGCCGCTAGACCACTGCGCCGGGCCCTTGTTTTTTTTTTTTAAGAGGAAAAAAGTAATAGAAAATTTAACTAGGAAAATACTGAGCTACAGTTGTGAAGGTATTTCTTTTTTCTGAGAGTTAGACCTAATCAACATTCACACACCAAAATGGAGGATGGGGATAAATCGTAACTAAAGGTCTTGGCACTTTTGTAAGAAATTTAAATAACAGGCAGACATATAGAGATTTGTAAATATGTACTCGGTGCCAGCTAAACCACAGAGAAGATACTGTATTAGTGGTCCGGAGAAGTTTAAATATTTGTGGTCAAACTTAAAATTCAACATAAAACTCTCATCTGGGATGGAAACTTTCCAGAAACTGCATTGAGGGCATTCAAACTTCATAGACTCTGAAAGACCACTCCTCTCACCAGGCTGGGCTAGAGAAGCCATTCTCCTTCCTTGGTGCCCTTATTCTATGTGGCTGATGGGCCCTTGGAGGAGAGAAGGGACGCGCTGGCACTCTAGATACCCATCCAGCAAGCCTATGCCAAGAACCTTGCTGCGCGACAGCTTGCTCTCAGCTCTTGCCAGGTGTCACCTTGACTTGGAGCTTTTATCTATCTGCTTTATGTAAAATAACAGCAAGCTTTCCCACCTTGCTTCTCTCTGCCCCCCTCCCACTTTATTTTTCTCACAATGTTTTTGTAAAAGGTTTTTGTGTTTGTTGGAAAAGCAACAATAGTGAAGGGAAAACAGAGTGGGAATGTGTACACATGTGGAAGGGAGAGAGAAAGCTCTCCCAGCCGATTCATTCTCCACTCTCAGATGCCACAACAGCCAGGACTGGACCAGGCCAGAGCAAGGAACTCCATCCTGGTCTCCCATGTTGATGGCAGGAACCCAAACTCTTGGGCCAGTATCTGCTACTTTCCCAAGTATGTCAGTAGGAAGCTGGATCAGAAGCAGAACAGATGAAATGGGACCCATGCCAAGGGGTAGAATGGACACAGCCACCTGAGGGAAAGAAGGCCAACAGGTGGGGACCAAAACAAACCAAAAAAGCAGCCGGGACTTGAACCAGTACTCACGTACGGAATGCCATCATTTGTAATTGCATCCTTGGTGCCAACTATGAGAGGATGCTGTGCTGCAGCACCTCCCATTCATCATGTTGCCGCCACTGTGCTTATTTTACTCACTGTCCCATAGAATGTTAATTTCCATGCAAGCAGGAATCTTGGCTTTAATCAGTGCTGATAGCTGTATTCCTAGCACCTTGAGTATGGACCTGCTAAGATGTAATAGGTGCCCAGTAAATATTTATTGGGTGGATTTAGTAGAATATGTTAAAACATCTTAGAAAGTACAGTCCAGGGGAGTAATGAGTTAGTGTGCAGTGGTTTCACAGTAGAACCACAAACTGAACTCAGCCTGAAATCCTTCAGATGGGTTACTCTGTTCTATGGTAGCTGGCAGCTCCAGTGGCTCCTGGTGCAAATGGCACTTCAGGTGGTGCATCAGCCTTCAGATGTACAAGAGACCCCTACTATAATGCCTAGCTCACTCGAAGACGTAGAATAATGATAGAACAGTTTAATATTTTTAAAAGTTGCTCTCCTGTTTCTGTCCTTGAATTTGTCTGATGTTGGTTGCTATGCTGTGGGAGCTCCTTCTAGACAGCGTAGGGACGACAGCCTGTACACATACTTTGTACCTTTTCTCTTCCCTTTCCACCTTCTCTTCCGGGTAGATGCACTGTGTCTCATCCAACCTTTTGTCATTTGAGACCCTGCCTATCTGAAGAGCCTAATGTAGCTGGCCTCCCCCAGGCCTTTAGAACTTGACAATGACTGGTGAACTTGAATCTGTCTGTCCTTCCAACCCAGAAAAACTGTTGGGATAATACATTAGGTTTTCTCAATCTAGTTCATAACCTTACTGTTGATGATGCTTAGCATTTGATACGAAATGTGTTTCACAAATGATGTTGAGGACTAGCATTGTGGCATACCATGTTAAACTGCTGCCTGTGATGCCCGCATTCCATATAGGGGTCCAGTTCAAGACCCAGCTGCTCCACTTCTGATCTTACTCCCTGCTAATGCGCCTGGAAAAGCAGCAAGTGAAGGCCCGTGTACTTCGCCTGCTGCATCTCTGGGTGGGACCTGGATGGAGTTCTAGCTTCTGATTTCCATTTGACCCATCCCTGGCCATTGTAGCCATTTGGGGAATGAATTAATGGATGAAAGATCTCTGTCATCTCTCCCTCTTTTTCTCCCTCTCGTTCTCCCTCCCCACCCCCTCTACCTCTCAAATAAATAAATACATCTGTTTCTAAAAGGAGATGACATATGGCAGAATATGCCTGTCTCTCAAGGACTTGCCAGAAACTGCCAACAAGGACTACAGAACAAAGGATCCAGAAGTGGGAAACAGGAAGATTTTGCTTTAAAATTCAGTCTTTCGTTGTTTTTGTTTTTACCCTGTACCCAACCCCTCCTTTTTAAGACAGGGGAGGGAGGGAGAGTAGAAGGGGAGGAAAGAGAAAGAGAATCAGTCATTCACAGATTCACCACCCAAACAGAGCTGAGCCAGGCCAGAGTGGGAGCCTGGTGCTCTGGGTTTTGCACATCAGTGGCAGGGGCCTCACACATGGGCTGTCTTCTACTGCTCTTATAGGTGCATTGGCAGGAAAATAGACCAGAAGTAGAGAGGCTGGGTCTTAACATGGAATGCAGCCATAAGAAATGGTGGCTTAACCTGTTGCACCATAACAGTGGTCCCTTCACTATATATATATATATACTTTTTTTTTAAAGATTTGTTTATGTTTTTATTGGAAAATCAAATTTACAGAGAGAAGGAGAGACAGAGGGAAAAATCTTACGTCCATTGGCTCACTGCCCAAGTGGCTGCAACAGCCAGAGCTGAGCCAATTCGAAGCCAGGAGAAGAGCTTCCTCTGGGTCTCCCATATGGGTGTAGGGTCCCAAGCTTTTGGGCTAGCCTCTACTACCCTCCCAGGCCACAAGCAGGGAGCTAAATGGGAAATGGAGCAACCGGGACATGAATTGGCACCCACATAGGATCCCAGTACATGCAAGGCAAGGACCTTAGCTACCTTAGCTACGCCAGGCCCTTTACCATATATATATTTTTTTATTATTTCATTTTCCTTTACCATATTTTTAAAGTACACATTTGTGAGCAGCTTAGTTTGGCCTGTTAAGTTTTTGTTGTTGTTATTGTTGTTTGTTTAATGTGAGGGTAAAAGAGAGAGATTTTCCCATCTGCTGGATCACTCTCCAGATGTCTACATTCAGGACTGAACCAACTCAAAGCCAGAAGCAAGGAGCTTCAGGTCTCCCATGTGGGGTGCTAGGGCACAAGGTCTTGGACTGTCTCCTGCTACTTTCTCAGACACATTAGCAGTGAGCTACATGGGAAGTGAAACAACTAGGATTAGAACTGGCACCCCTGTGGAACGCTGGCCTTACAAGCAATGGCCTAACCCCCTATCCCTGACTCTTAAGGGTGAGGTGCCACCTAGAACAGAGGCCCTCATTGGACTTTTTCCACTTTGTCAGAAGTAAAAATAGCATTAACCATCTCTGACAGCTTTCAGTTCTGTGTTGTTGCTTGTGTGCAGGTTTCCCAAGCTAGTTCAGAATCTTTCTATCTTATGAGTGTTAAGCACTGAAACTAATACTTCAAATTCATCTAAACTTATTTTCATATCTTGCTAGGTGTGGGCTTCAAAAATAGGAAAAGCTGCATTCATAGTTATTGGGTTGTTGCCTGTTAGCCTGTGCTTAATGTACTGACTTGGAAAATTTTAATAAATCAGAAATATATTGTAACAGTAGGCTCTTGGTCTCTTTCAAATCCTGTAAGGATTTGCCACACAGGCTTGATGATCAAAAATGGAGCAAATGAGACACTCTCTACCCAAACTGCAAATCATTTTAGAATGATTTACAGGAACACCCACCCATCTCTCAGTTCTAAATGGAAGTCTTCATTATGGGCAGTGCCAGGCACAAGAGAGCCCCATGTCATTCATTTGTTCTATCTAGACTTGAGTTTACTCTTTATAAAATGGGGATGCCAGAGGTCACTTCATAAGATTTTAAAAAGAACTGAATGACACACCAACATTGGAGCTCAGGAGTTAAACTGCCACCTACAGAACAGAATGTCCCAAATTAGAGTACTAGTTTGAGTTCCAGTTACCCTGCATCCATTGTTCCCTGACAATGTGCCTAGGAAAGTATTGGAAGAGAGTTCAAGTAATTGGGCCCCTGCTACTCATGTTGGAGACCAGATGGAGTTACTGGCTCCTGTCTTTAGCCTGGCTCAGCCCTGGCCATGGCTGTCATTTTGGGAGTGAACCAGCAGATGGAAGATCTCATTCTCTCTTTGGCTGCTCCCCCATTTCTGTCACCCTGCTTCTGAAATAAATAAAATTGTAGCATTTATTTATTTTTAATAGAAAGGCAGTTATACAGAGAGAAGGATCTTCCATCTGCTGGTGCACTCCCCAAGTGGCTGCAGTGGCTGAAGCTAAGCTGATCAAAGCCAGGAGGTAGGAGCAGGGTCCCAAGGCTTTGCACTGTCCAACTGCTTTCCCAGGCCGCAAGCAGGAAGCTGGATGGAAAGTGGAGCAGCCAGGATACAAGCTGGCGCCCATATGGAACGTTGGCACACATAAAGCAAGGATTTAGCCACTAGGCTGTCATGCCGAGCCCTGAAATAAAACTTTGAAAGAGAAACAAGATTTTTTAAAAGTATGACAAACCTACTTTGTAAAATAAAATTGTTTTTGGTAGGTTAAGGGAGAAGGACAACCAGGGATACTCCAAAGAGATAAGCAGTTTCAATCCAATCATAAATTCCCATATCATCCTGTAGTTTCTGTTAGTATTTCCATACTTCATGTGAATTCCTTTAGATCCTCTACCAGTTCATCCCTCCCTTCTCAACTGTTGTCATTGTCTTGTGAATGTGAGAATAGAAAACCTGTTAGATTTTACTCAGAAGCTAGGAACCCAGGAGACAGGGTCCAGGTAGCCCCTAGGTGGGAGCAGGGGGTTGGGGGGCTGGAGGTGCAGAGGAGATTGCAGTCACATCATCCCAGGATTCCCCTGTAAGTGGAAACCCTAGAGTAAGGATTTCTGAGCCCTTAAGAAGATCAGCAAAATGCCACTTTGGAAATAAAATCAGGATGACCTGGGCGTTTCAGCCTTGCCCATGCTGGCGTCTCTTTCTGCACTCCCTCCCCACTCTTGGCCCTGGCACTTCACCCCAGGAACATGCCACCTGCCTTCTCTTTCTGGCTGCATCCTTTGGCTGCTCACTTTATTTTTTTCCACATCCTCATCCTCTTCCAGCTCCAAGCTAAATAACCCTCACAGCTAGCTTGCCATCAGAGCGGGGTCCGGGAGGAGCTGCCAGAACCTGACACTGCCCTCTCTCTGGTGATTCAAGGCAGCGTTTTTGTCTGCTCCCTAGAAGTCCATGGGCCACAAGTGAAAGGCCAGCAGGTTGGGTGGTGCAGTGTCTCTTTATCACCATGTGCCTCCAGCAGCACACAGCAAGTTCTCACTTAGATTTACAAGTCAGAGCCTGGAGCGGGATCTGTTGTCGTGCACTCAGGTTTCCACAACCGAGGCGAGAGCACTTTGTGGCTGGCATTTTTCCTCCGCCTTTACAGCATGGAAGCCCAACCGGAAATGGAAGTCCCATTTATGTTTGGGCTGGTGGTTTGAGTCCTCACTGAACCTCTTCTTGAACTCCTCCGAGGTCTAGATCCCTGCCCTGCCTGACCTGAAGGGCAGTATTCCCAGCTGTTAGCACGCCCTTGGGAAGAGGGAAGCTTCAGAAGCCCAGCAGAAAGCCTCCAGAGAAGGATGCCCTGATTGTCCCCCTTTCTTTCCTGTCAGTAGGGACATGGAGGTTTCCTGTCTGCCTTGTCATCGGCTTTGGAGCACTTTCCTCTGACAGCCCGCCTCCCCCCTGCCCCAGGGGTATGCAGTGGTCTGTGTGCTTTGTGCCATTCACTTTCCCAGCACCCTCCTTCCTTCAGACACAATCAGATGGTCTGACTAACTTTGCCCTTGTGACAGGATTGCTTTCTTGTCCTCACAGTTATTCCTGAGGGACTGGAGACTTCTCAGATCCTGTCCCCTCTTTCTTCCATGTTCTCTCTTCCCTCCCTAGCAGGATCCTTTGTAGATCGGTTCCTCTGAGGTCACCAAGGAAGGGCAGTGTGTGCCATGTGCTGCCACAGGAGCCCCTTCCTCAGTAAGCAGAGTTCCTTGGGGAGACTCCCTCCCTTCCTCCAGCAAAAACATGTTGGCAGAATAGCTGCTTCAACTCCGGAGTAACAGAGCAGGGAACAATGGCACATGCAGAGTGGCCTGGCCAGGCCAAGGGAAGTTAACTCTCAGCCTGGGAGAGGAGACAGTTTGAAGAAGCTTCCTCTGGAAAGGAGAGGGATGCGTTGGAAAGGGAAAATTCTGTGGCAGTGACACGTTCTCTGAAAATTCTAATCAGAAGCCTGCCGCTTCCTGAATGTGATTCTTCTCCTGAAAAGTACACTGTTGTCACTCTCTCCTCCCCACTATACCTTGCTCAAAGATCAAGGATTGACAGAGGAACAACACAGCCTCTTGGGTTGACAGACTTGGGGGCCAGATGGAAGGAGGAAGCAGGTTTCCATCTCCCTGTCCCCATACTGTCCAGTGAACTTCTCTAAACAGTGCATCAGTGTATGGGGTCTAGAGTGGTGCTGAGTGCTTTCAGGACACCCTTGTGGACAGGTCTTCATTTGGCATCCAGCAGAGACTGGCTCCCTGAGAACCGTTACTTCATCTGCTAATGAGCAGAGAACCTGTTTGTGTTACACCCAGGGAAGTGAAATGAATTCAAATGATAGATCTACTTTCAGCACAGGGACCCTGAGGAATGCCTAATTTTAGGATTTCTTTTCTTAACCTATAGTTTTGCTGAGCTTCCATTCAGTTTATGCTCATCTAGAGGCAAATGTATCACAAATCTATGCTCATCTAGAGGCAAATGTATCACATCCTGGCTTGGGGCTGCTGGGAGGCCTGGGTGGGTGTGGCACCCTTCAGGTGAGTGTCTGCATGGCAGTTGTGCTGAGCCTGTTGGCGTGTGCTGGCAGGGTGTGCTGCGGGCAGGCTCATCTCTAGAGCACCTTGTAGCATCATCACTTGCAGCACCTTGACTCTCCTTAGGGCTTCTTACGGACTTTGATGAGAGGTGAGCCAGAGGGGTGTTCTCAGGCTCCTGAGATCTCCCAGCTTTGGGCTCCACCTGCCAGGATGCCCAGGGAGCTAGAGCCGTGGGAAAGCAAGAGCTCACACAAAAAGCAGGGCGTAGGAGCCAGCCGCTCCCTGCTGCCTGCTGGAGTGAGCTCCATGAGGCTGCTGACAAGAGTCTTCAGAACACTAAACAGGTGATTAAAACATCAGTGTAAGTCTTTCCAAACTCTACAGAAAGCCAAAACCTTCGTTTGGACACCAACAGAAACTTTCCGCTCTGGAGCTTTACAAGCCGGTCTGCCGTTTCTTCCTCTGCTCCAGGGCCAGGGGAAGCTCTGTGCTAACGATTCCATAAAACCCTCCAAGTCTCTGTGAGTGCCTTATCATGTGAGGAAGGCCTGTCTCTCCTTTCCTCCTGTCCAACATGACTGCTCACAGACATAGAAAACTGTAAGAACGGAAAGTGCTGCAGCCACCCCACTTCTGGGAATTCACCTAGAAGATGGGAAATCTGCACTGCCATGTTCATGGCAGCATGTTCTCAATAACTGAGATACGGAGCCAACCTAAGTGTCCATCAGCAGAGGAATAGATAAAGAGAATGTAGTTTATATGTGTGGTGAAGTATTATTCAGCCTTTAAAAAAGAAAGACCCGGGCTCCGCAGCGTGGCCTAGTGGCTAAGGTCCTCGCCTTGATCCCATATGGCCGCTGGTTCTAATCCCGGCAGCTCCACTTCCTCTCTATCTCTCCTCCTCTCAGTATATCTGACTTTGTAATAAAAATAAAATAAATCTTTAAAAAAAAAAAAAGAAAACAGAATACAACATGGATGGAATTAGAGAAGATTGTAAATGAAATAAACCAGAAAGAAAAAGACAAATACCATGTGTTCCCACTTACATGTGGACTCTAAACAGAGTAGCAGCAGGCGTTTGTAGTGTTGTAGTGCAGGAGAGACTTAGAACTCCCACACAATCCCATATCAGAGGGCCAGATCCAGGCCCAGCTACTCCGTTTCCTATCCAGATTCCTGCTAACAGGCCTGGAAAGCAAACAACATGTGATGGCCTAAGAACTTGGGTCCTCCCCACACATGTGTAAGACCCAGATGGAATTCCAGGCTTATAGATCAACCTATCCCAGCTCTCTCCTTCCTATCTCCAACAAATAAAAATGAAGAAGCATGAAAAGTAGAATAGTGGTTACCCCGAGTTGATGATAAAAGGAATGGGGAGGATAATGATCAAATAATGATATAAAGTCCCCAAAAGGAGGATTAGGGTTTTATATTTTTGTTTGCTTGTTTGTTTCTCTTTATGAGATCTATTGCATAAAGGGATGAATATAGTTAAATAGTATATGATGGGTCTGACTTTGTAGCACATCTGGTTAAGCTGCCACTTGCCATGCCAATGTCAGCATTCCATATTGGAATGCCAGTTTGAGTTCTGACTGCTCCACTTCCAATCCTGCTGCCTGCTCATGTGCTTGGTAGAGCAGCAGAACATGGCCCAGGTGCTTGGAGTACTCAGACCTCTGCCATCTGTGTGGGGAATCAGTCTCAGGTTCTTAGTCCAAACCTGGCTGTTACATTTGTCTGAAAAGTGAACTATTTGCTCATCTATTTTTCTTCCTTTCAAATTAATTTGAAAAGTCTTTTAATAAAAATAAAAAATGTTAATAATAAATACAATAAATTAATTAAATAATAAATGAAATACTTTTAAAAAAAACTGAATTGTACATTTCAGAATTACCAGATTAAATTTCAGATGTTCTTACCACAAAAAGTAAGCATCTGTTATGATGGAAGTTAGTGACATTTAATCACTCCACATTATATCCTTTAATTATAACATCACTTTTAAAAATATATTTTATTTATTTGAAAAAGTTACAGAGAGGGAGAGAGAGACAAAAAAGATCTACCATCTGCTAGTTCACTCCTCCAGTGGCTGCAGCTTG
This sequence comes from Ochotona princeps, assembly GCF_030435755.1. Classification (NCBI taxonomy): domain Eukaryota; kingdom Metazoa; phylum Chordata; class Mammalia; order Lagomorpha; family Ochotonidae; genus Ochotona; species Ochotona princeps. The sequence continues at coordinate 38,797,890 of NC_080848.1, read as the reverse complement.
CGCAAGGTAAAACCAGGAGCCAAGAATTTCTTCCAGGTCTTCCATGTACGTAGCAAGGGCCCAAGCACTTAGGCCATCCTCCGCTGCCCTTCCTGGGCCATCATCAAGGAGCTGCATTCCAAGTGGAACAGTCAGGACAGGAACAGGGTGACTATGAGGGGTTGCCAGTATTGCAGGCAGTGACTTTACTCATTATGCCACAATGCTGGCCCCCATACATCACTTTGTAGCTATAAATATATAACAATAATAGATGGTCAATTTAAAACACAAACTTTGGGCGCAGCACAGTGGTCTAAAGACTTAAGTCCTCACCTTGAACGTGCCTGGATCCCATATGGGCACCGGTTCTAATCCCGGCAGCTCTGCTTCCCATCCAGCTCCCTGCTTGTGGCCTGGGAAAGCAGTCGAGGATGGCCCAAAGCCTTGGGATTCTGCACCTGAGTGGGAAACCCAGAAGAAGCTCCTGGCTCCTGGCTTTGGATCGGCGCAGCACCGGCCGTTGTGGTCACTTGCAGAGTGAGGAATCATCAGACGGAAGATCTTCCTCTGTGTCTCTCCACCTCTCTATATATCTGACTTTGCAATAAAAATAAATAAATCTTTTTAAAAAAATAAAGTAAAATACAAACTTTAAAAGAATAGGAAAAGAGCCATCAGCATTTTATAGGCAAGATTCAGTCATTTATCCAAGATTGCACAAGGAAGGAGATCACTGCCATCCGCTTGCACTAAACCTGTGCCGGTTTACTTCATCTTCTGTGGCCACTGCCCTTGTGGAGATGAGAACGGTCTCTACCTGAAGCACATGCTGTTGCTCTCATCCCTGAGGTCCTGGGACAGTTGGAGCAACACCTCAGGGCACCCCGCAGCTCCTCCTCTTACTAGCTGCACGACCTCCAGTAGGTTACTTGACCTCTGTGCCTTGGTCTCCTTACCCACCTAGTGGAGTTCCTCAGACAGTACCTGCTTCATGAGGTGGTGAGAATTACAAGAGTTGTTTTCTGTAAAGCATTGGGCACAGTGCCTGGTGTGTAATAACCACTCCATTCCTTGTACTGTTCAGGGTGACTGGAGCTTGCAGCAGTTTTTTGTTTTATTTTAAGGTGTTTTTTTTTTTAATTGGAAAGGCAGATCTACAGAGAGAAGGAGAGACAGAGACAAAGATGTGATGATTCACTCTCCAAATAGCTGCAGCAGCTGTTGGTGAGCGGATTAGGAGCCAGGAGCCTCCTCTGAGTCATCCATGGGGTATAGGGTCCCAAGGCTTTGGGCCATCCTCAACTGCTTTCCCAGGCCACAAGCAGGGAGCTGGATGGGAAGCGGAGCCAGGCCCCAAGTAGAATAAATCTTTAAAAAAAAAAAGGGAAGACGCTGTCGCTGCTGCCGGGAGGGCTACGTCGGCCACTCCGGCTCCTGACTCACCGCTGTTCGCTCTCGCCGAGGAACAAGTCGGTCAGGAAGCCGCGCCGCAGCGATGGCTTTTAAGGATGGCCCGAGGTGGCCATCCATCGCATCAGGATCACGCCACGTCAAGTCCCCGGAGAAGGTGTGTGCTGACTTGATCAGAGGAGCAAAGGAGAAGAATCTGAAAGTGAAAGGACCAGTTCGGATGCCTACCAAGACTTTGAGAATCACTACCAGAAAAACGCCCTGTGGGGAAGGGTCCAAGACCTGGGACCGCTTCCAGATGAGGATCCACAAGCGGCTCATCGACCTGCACAGTCCTTCGGAGATTGTGAAGCAGATCACCTCCATCAGCATTGAGCCGGGAATGGAGGTGGAGGTCACCATGGCAGATGCCTAGCTCCCTAAACATTTCTCATTCTTTTGTGTTGGGACCTTGGAATCTTCTTTCCTTTAATTCTTCATCAGACATAAAATAAATTGCTGTAGGCTCTCGTCACCCTACTATACTATGCTGTGTAGGACACTAGAACCTACTCCTGTCTCTCTTTTGGTACTCCTCCCTCCCCCTGCCGCCTTTTTCCCTGTAATAACCACTACTCCTCTCTGCTGCCATGAGAATACTTCTGTTTGCTTATGTGTGTGAGAGCATGCAGTGTTTGCCTTTCTGTGCCTGGCTTATTTCAGTCAGTATGAATTCCTCCAGTTCCAAATGTGTGTGGTATCACAAATGACAGGATGTGTGTGTGTGTGTGTGAGAGAGAGAGAGAGAGAGAGAGAGGGAGGGAGGGAGGGAGGGAAAGACTGAGACTGGTCTGTTGTGTGTATGTTCCACATTTTCTTCATGCTTTCATTGACAGATACATTGATTACGTATTGTCAGTGATGCAGCAGTAAGCATGACAGTGCAGGCATCTCTTTGATAATGCTGTTTTCTCCTTAATATATGCCGAGTCACAGGATATGGAAGCTTGTTTCAGCTGAGGCACGTGACAGTTTTAGGCATCTATTCTGAAGGAACCTCCATAATAGCCTTGTTTTCCATCATGACTGTGCTAATTTATCTTCCCACCAACAGCAGAGGCACCTTAGCCAGGGAAACTATTAGTGAAAGAACAAACAGGGTTTTGAGAAGACGCTGACATGAGGAACAGTTGAGGAAGTGGAACTGTCTTCCATTCAAAGGTATAACACAAGACCTCAGCTGATGTGAGGCCAGTTAGCTAGAAGCAGTTTCATGTGGCCCCAGAGAAAAAATCTAGTGGGTGACTAGACCCCTGCCTGTGACACTGCATTCTCCTGCTTGGGCAAGAGTTTGTGTCCCAGCTTCTCTGCTTCCAATCCAGCTCTGCTTTGGGCCTGGGGAAAGTAGCAGAGGATGGTCCAAGTGCTCAGGCCCCTGCCGCCAACATTGGAGACACGCAGAAAGGACCTGGTTCTTGGCCTCTGCTTGGCTCAGCGCTGGCTCTTACAGCCAGCTGGGGAGTGGACTGGTAGATGGAAGAACGCTCTGTCTGTCCCTCCTCTCTCACTGCCTCTCTGCAACTCTTTCAGATAAATCCTAGGGACTGGCACCATGGCATAATAGTTTAAGCCTCTACCTGCAATGCCAGCATCCCATATGGGTGCCGGTTGGAATCTCAACTACTCCACTTCTGATCCAGCTCCCTGGAAAGCAGTGGAGGATGGCCTGAGTCCCACGTGGAAGATCGGAAGAATCCCCAGGCTCCTTCTCCTGGCTTCTGACTAGTCCGGCTCTAGTTGTGGTGGACATCTGGGGAGTGAACCAGTGGGTGGAAGGTCTCTTTCTGCCTTTCCTTCTCTCTCTGTAAATCTGCCTTTCAGATAAGAAATAGATTAAAATAAATAGGTAAATCTTGAAGAAGAAAAAAAAAAAGGCTGAGGGGCAGGTTTGGGCTTTAAAAAGGCTAGATGTTTCCGAAACACCAGATCAGCAAAAATAAAGCAGGTTCCTGGTAGATGAGTTTTGTGCAGTGATTAGGACTGAAAGTCAACAGAGAAAAACTGTTAGTGCAGATAATGGTAAGAAAATTCACTTCTGTGTTTTTTGAATATTAAGTAGTGATTATTTTAAAACTTTCTCCAGGGTCTTGAATTGTTTTCACCTGAAGTATTCAAGAAAGGGTTGGATTCTAGAGGATGTTGCCCTGTGGCTGTAAAGTTATGAAGGTCTCTTCCAAACACAGGCCAAGGTCCTGGGTATGTAAATGATGTCGATATTGAGGGCTCCAGAGGAGTCAGGGAGGGTGATTGAAGTGCCGAGGGACCAGCCGCAGTCTTCAGCTCATGGTGGAGTCCTTTGCCATGCAGTCTGGGATTAATCTGCTCTCTCTTCTCTTGTATAACTAGGAGAGAGCTAGAAGAGTTCCTGTCCCACAGTAGGACCTTGATAAAGATTTGTGAATTGTTGGCTGGCAGCTGGACAGTAGCTGATCATCTTGAAAGACAGACTTTCTGTCACACCAAAAGACAAGGGAATGAATTGATTGCATGCAGAAATGTAAAGTCCCTGTAGGTATGGGGAGCATCCGAAGTTTACCGAGGTGTTTAACAAGAGGAGCCCCCCCAGCGCTTCCTGAAGCCAGAGTCCAGATGAGGGAGCTGACAGGCAGGACTGCAGTGGTGATGGGGTGGCAGAGGCAGGGAGGAGTGGAGCACAGTGGGGGAGGGTAGCAAAGCCCAGCCCAAGGGAGGTCTTCCTGTAGGCCTCCCCAGGAAAGAGTGGTGTGCCAGGTCTCTGCAAGGGTCCCCCCTTCTCCCACAACTTGTTCTCCTGATTCCTTATGAGAAGGGGTGCGGATTCTGCCTTTCTGAGTGCTGTGCGTAACGGGGAAGGGATATATATTTCTCTCTTAACCAGAGAAGTCTTTTTTAAAAATACTTATTGGGATTGGTACCATGCTTGAGTTAACTAAGCCTCATGTGGCACTGGCATCCATATGGGCACTGGTTTGTGCCCCACTTCCAATCCAGCTACCTGCTAATGCACCTGGGGAAGCAGCGGAGAATGGCCCAAACCCTTGCACCCGTTTGGGAGATTCAGAAGGACCCAAAAGTGCACCAGCAATGGAAGATCTTTGTGTCTCTCCACTTTCTGTAAATCTGCTTTCCAAATAAAAATAAATAAATCTTGAATATATACGTATGTATTTCGCAAGGCAGAGAGACAGAAAGTTCCCATCTGCCGCCTACCTCCCCCAAATGCCTGAGCCAGGTCAAAGCTTGGTCTCCCATGTAGGTGGTAAGGATCCGACTACTCTAACTGCTACCTGCTGCCTCCTGGAGTTTTCATTAGCATAAAGCTGGGATTCAGAACTAGGCTGGGACTTGAACCAGGCAGGAGGGAGACAAGAATCCCTAAGGGTGTCTTAACCACGAAGCCAGAAGCCTGCCTGGGGGTCTTGATGTGCCTGATGTGAATGTCTCTCTGTCTCTGTCTCTGTCTCTCTCTCATACACACACATACATGAACACACAGGATGTTTGCTTTGTTCCTCTCCTAATCACCAGGAGCAGAACAGCATCTCACACATAGTAGGCACTTAGTAAATATTTGCTCAATGGAATGTTGGCTAAATCTGTTGCATGCTGTACTCAGAAAAGGCACTCTCTCCATACACATAAAAATAAATAAATCTGGGGAAGGAGCAGCTGTCTTGGCGGCAAACAAGGTGGCTCAGGGTGTATGAGTGAGGCCTGAGGTTGAGTGCTCCCAGCCCAGAAATAGCTGGCAGTGTGGAACAGAACACACAAGGCCCTCACAGGCTGAGACAGCCTGGAGCACTTTCATCCCCCAGGGGCTGAGCTTGGAGCCTCCCCTGCTGGTTCAGTAAGTGAGAGCCCTGCTGCCTGTGTTCCAGGTCTCAGACTTTTTGAAGCCAGCCAGACCTGAAAGGCTTATGTTGGCAGTACCAATATCCACCCCAGCCCTGCCAGTGTGGGTGGTTGTTCTCAGAGCAGAGTGCAGGCAAAGCAGGCCTGGACTGCAGCCCAAGCTACTGCTGCCTATAGCTGGATCCCTGAGATGCCCTAACTGCTGAGAACACACCCTGCTGGTACAGCCACAGCCCGGAACCCGAAAATAGAGAACCACTTCTTCCCAGACGGAGAGCAGTTCGTGGTCTACCTAGGAAAGAGCTGACTCCTGACAGTATGTTCAGGATGTCCATCTGAGCTCAGGAAGTTCAGGTAGGTAGAAAATTTCCATATTGAGATTTTCTCATACTCTTGTATTGGAAAACTTAAAGCAGGAATTGCGCTCCCTGCTAATATGCCTGAGAAAGCAGCAGAGGATAGTCCAAGTGCTTGGGACCCTACATCCACATGGGAGACCTGGAAGAAGCTCCTGGCTCCTGGCTTCGAACCAACTGAGCTCCAGTTGTTGTGTCCATTTGAGGAATGAACCAGCAGATGGAAGATCTCTCTCTCTCTCTGTCACTCTACCTTTCAAATCAAATAAATCTTTATATAAATAAGGAAATGTTTTGAATATTTTTTATTTACAATTTTTAAAACATACATTTATTTGAATAGCAAAATGAGAGAGAAGGGAGACAGAAATCTGCTGGTTTGTTCCCCAAAAAGCTATAATATTAGGGCCTGGGCCAGACCAAAACCCAAAGCCAGGAGCTTCTTCCGAGTCTTCCACATGAATGCAGGGACTCAGGCACTTGGGCTGTCCTTTGCTGCTTTCCTAGCCATGTTAGCAAGGAGCTAGATGAGAAGTGGAGTAGCTTGAGAGCCCAGTGTAATGTATGAATTGGCCAGTCTTCCACCAACAAGTGCCAAAATCCTGTATGGCCACCAGTTCATGTCCTGGCTGCTCCACTTCCCATCTAGTTCCTTGCTTGTCACCTGGGAAAGCAGTAGAGGATGGCCCAAAACCTTGGGACTCCGCACTGGCATAGGAGACCCGGAAGAAGCTCCTGGCATCTGATTGGCTCAGTTCCAATCACTATGATTGTTTGGAAAATGAACCAGTAAATGCAAGATCTTTCTTTCTGTGTCTCCTTCTCTCTGTAAATCTGCCTTTCCAAAAAAATAAAATAAAATAAAATAAATAAATGAATAAATAAATAAATCTATCTTACTTTTAAAAAAGGAAAGGAAAAGAAAGGAGTAGAGCAGTTAAAAATCAGACTGGCACCTGATATGGGATGCTGGGGTCATGAGTGGCAGCTTAACCGATTATACCACTGTGGCAGCCCCCAGAAATCTTTTTTTAAAAAATAGGAAGAGGGACTGCTAGAGAGAAGCTAGGCCTTCCCTTTAACAAGTAGCCTGCAAAGCAACCTCAGTCTAGCACCTGAGCTCTGAATAAAGCATCCCAGCAGCCTTGGCAGCTGGTGAGCATTCCTGGCCTTTGCCCCAGCCCAGACTGGTGCTAGCTCTGAGCTTCCCACCTGCCCTCTGACTCGGCTTACAGACATCTGAGTTACCCCTGCCCTCCAAGCAGACAGGGACAGAAACGGGGAGCATCCGCAGGGCGCTGGTTTCTTGTTCAGTATTCGGTGTGCATCATTTCTTTTTCTTTCTTTTAAAATGTTTTTGTTTGAAAGAGCTGCAGAGAAAGAGAGAGATTGTCCATTTGCTGATTTGCTCTGCAAATGGCCTCTACTGTTGCGACTGGGCCAGGCCAAAGCCAGGTGTCAGGACCTGGTCTCTATCATGGATGGCAGGGACCCAGGGACTTGGGCCAAGTTCCACTGCTTTTCTCGGCACATTATCAGGGAGCTGAATGAGAAGTAGAGCCGCTGGGACTCAAACTGGTGTTCCTGTAGCATGCCATCACAGCAGGCAGTGGTCTAACTTGCCATGCTGGAACACTAGCTCCTGCATCTTTTTTAGTTTAAGAGTACTGGAGCTAGCACAAGTTTAAGGAGAGGTTTAACACAAGTACACAGAGTCGGGAGGTGGCCTTTTAGACCTGAGCTCAGGTCTGTGACGATGGAACATGGGCTCTTGCCCAAGCCTTAGTGCTCATCTTGTTTCTTCCCAGAATGGACCCATTTCTCCTTCTGGATCCATCTCTTCCTCACTGTGTGTCCCACAGTTGCTCTGTTCATCCCGGCACTCCAGTATGAACATAATCTTTTTGTCCGATAGTCAAGTACCTGTGCAGAAATCCCTGCGACCAGTACAAGTCTTGCCCACTAGCCTTACCCTCTTGGGAAGACACACTGCCAGTGTGTGTGCAGGGCCAGCTATTGGGCAACCGCCCATGTTGCTTCCACTCGGAGGAACACAGCCGGTAGAACCCAGCACACTTAATGTGTAGCTACTGTGGGTTGACTGATGACATTAACATGTCATCTCATAACTCATGGACCCCCTCCATGGGCACAGAAGACCAGCCGTCAGACAGGGCAGGGCCGACACTCAGGCCTGGAGCAGTGGTGACTGCCGCTTCAGAAATGGCTGGGAGACATGGACCACCGTGTGAGTTGGTCCCTTGGACACCTGCCACACCGGGTTTGAGGCCTGCCCATTTCTCCCCATGTCCTGCCTGCCTGTCTGCTCCTGCGCGGGCTCCTCTTTCCTCTCCCTTTGGCATCACAGTGCATCTGTTGCAGATCAGCCATGGATGTCCGTCTTGCCTCCCTGAACCAGTGCCCATCTGCAAAGTGACTGCGTGCTTGTGGCCCGTTTCCCTCCTGCCTGTGGAGTCCACTCCCTACCAGGAAGCCCCTGCCCTAGGAATGTGGACAAACCATTTCCTCTATCCTCCCAGCTCCAGAGGATTCCCTGTGTGGTATTTTTTAATGTCTTGTGTCTGAACTTTTCCTTGGCAGACCCCTTCTCAGGCCGACCCACCCTTGGCCACTACAGAATTGTGCTTCCCACCCTTCAGTCTCCTGTAAGGGGGAGCTGTGCGTAACTAGAGGTTCCCAGTTTGTTGGAAACACGTTAGCCTGAGTTAAATATCTTGTAGCCAGTCCTGGAGGCTTGGTTAATTAAAGACGATAATTAACCCATTGCTAATTGACCTCAGAAGCCAGCCAAACAGCTTGTATTTTACCAGCGTTGATGGTGGATTTGGAGGCTATTTTAGGGTTTCTTAATAATCTCAGCAAGACTTCACTTTCCTGTCTGCATCTTATTTGCTCTAAGGACATTCTGTAAAATTAACAAGCTATAAAGTTTGATTGAAGGTTTCAACAAATGTGACAATAATTGGCTCCGTTTAGAGAAACAAGAAAAAACAACCTGTAAACTTGAGTTTGTGGGGGAAACCCGTGTGATTTTTCTCTTTAACCAAAGGAGCAGTAGCAAGCTGGACTTTTTAGGACCAGAAAAAAAGAACTGGCTGATGTGTGACTTTAATTTCTGAGTCCCCAAACCAAAAGTTGGGGGAAAAAAAGAGATGTTGCAGTGTGAGTAGCCACTGTGGTGCTTATGCCTTCCAAAAACTGTCTTTGGAGAAAGCAGGGACCCAATTAGGAGTGGAGCAAGTCCCACATTCCCTAAAGGTTGTTTCCAAGAGGCCTGCTTCGGCTTTCCAACCAGTCCCGGCCCGATCAGGGGTTCTCCCTTCCCCACGGCTGTGTTCAGCAAAGCATGATGTCTCGCAGCTCAGACCATATCACATCGCTGTGGGGCCCAGTATACGGCTCCTTTTCTCTCCCATCCTCACCCACCTCCCGTAAGGCAGCATAGATCTCCTGGGCACAAGCCCTGGCCGAGTGGTTGTGTGAGGAGTCATGAGATTTCAGAACACATCAGCCTGCTTACCCACCCTTCCCCTCAGACACCCCAGTCCTTGCTGCCATCCTGACCTACAGGTCTCTTCCTGCCTTCCTCTGGACCTCAGCCCTCCTCCTCACCTGCGGCCCCCACTCACCTGGAGCTGGCTCACAGGCACCCTGGGGACCTGAGCCTGCTGTGCCAGGCTCCTGACTGCCTCTCCAGGTGTACTTTCAGTTTTCCTTTCTGCCTGGCTCTTTGCGTGTGTGGACCGATCCGGGTGATGGCTGGAGCCCTGAAGCTCAAGGTTTCAGTTCCCGCTGGTGAGGCAAGTTGCCTCCAGTTGGCTCGAGGGGAAAGGGATGGGGCTTTCTCTGGGTGCCTTTCTTTCCCCTCTTCCCTGACCTAAAGTCCCAGTATCCTTTTCAAGGTTGATTGAGACGATTCATGTGAGACATTGTGCCCAAGAACTGAATAATCTATGCTGTGAGTCTCCCTCCAGAAGGGGGCCTGCCACTGAGAAAGTTCCCGGCTCCCCAGGATGCTGCCTGGCCAGCGACACCTTGGCCCCACCTGTTTGAGCCTGGCGAGAAGACCTCTGCTGCCTGACTCTTCCACTGGGGAAGAGTTTACCCAGAGTGGCCATGTACATGCTACTTACATTCTTTGCTTCTCATTGATACAGGATGGAAAAATGTGCTCACAAGCAGTTACTGTGGGGATTATGTCACAGACTCCATCTGGACTCCTTCCCCTGCAACAGGGAGCCCAGCTTTAACCCTTCTCCTGCCACGGAGTCTTCCTTGGCCAAGCAGAAATAATCTTGCAGTTGGCTTTTCATAGAAACTTAGAAGGCTTTTTCCATCATGATAGCGCTTATTAACCATGTGTAAACTGCTTGCGTTGTTTGTTTGCTTGCTTGCTTTTTCTTTCCTAATTCAAATGCTGGCAGCTTTGTGAAGGAGACTCTTTCCATCAGCCCCCCAAGTACAGGGGCAGGAGAGGTTGGGGGTCTTCTCACTGGGCTTTCTCCTGCCACCTTAAGACAGAATGCTGTCACAGAGGAACCTCTGGGCCCCTGGGCATGTCCTGGACATAGTGCCTCTGTTTCCCCAAACAGTAGGTACTCCACATTTCTGCCTCCCATGATGTCCATTAGAAACCTATGGCACTGTGTTTAGCCTTGGCTGCTCTCACTGCTGGTTGGGTTGAAAGGACAGATGGTACCTCCCAAAGACTGAGTGGCTTTGCTTTCTCCAAGCAGGTAGAGTCCTTCCAGGCTGCTTAGCAACAGCTCCAAGACCTAAGTGGAGCACTGCCCTTTCGCAGACCAGTCAGGGCTATCCTTGCCAAGTCCCCGCATCAAGCAAGCCAGGTTCCTTCTAAATGGCATGAAATGAAAACCAGGGAGGAAAAGCCCCTTCTTGTTTGTGTGTGTCTGTGGTGGACAGTCCCCACTGTTCTCTAAGGATGTGCCACTGGCAGACTCAGGATGTACACATCCCTGGGTCCCGCTGTGCCCTGGAAATCCCCGCCTCCAGGAGCACCACGTCCACACACACGGCCTTTTGCCTTCTTAGCTGGCCGTCACGCTCTTCCCGAACTGGTCACCATACCATCCGGCCCGTGCCCTACCCATGCACCCCTAAGCCACCATCTCTCCACGGCAAATTCCTGTGGCACACTGAGCGGGATTGCCAGTGCTCACCAGCCAGATGAGGCCAGGGGCCGTTGCAAGCTTCTCCTCAGTCCTCACCCCCACCTACTCTCCATTCAGTGGCAGCAGCCTCACACCAGAAAGGAAAGTCCTGGACCCATTACATAATTCTCCATAGTGCAAGCAGTAGCTGGGGCATAAGGTCAGAGGTCAGAGTGGGGTCAGGTGGCTGACACACACTGTAACGACAAGGTGGTTAAAATTAGACCACAGAGAGGAAACTGGCAGTCTTGTGGAAATGCAGAAGTTTCCTCTGCAAGTGAGAGGCTGGGGATGCAGGGAGGCCACTGTGCGTGCTGGCTGCCAGGCCATTACTCATTTCAGCTCTGTTCTTTAATGCCTTGTAGCCCCTGCTTCTGTATTTCTAGCCTTCCTCATCACATGTTTGAACACACGCGATAGAACCATGGTTACCTACTCTGGGCCAAAGTGAACTTCCTTCCTCCTTCAAGAAGGTGAGCCCAGGGCCAGGTGCCCTCAGCCCTAGAGGCTTGCTCTTTCCTGGCCTCTTCTGTATAGCTCCAAGCTTTGAGGTGCTGTGCCTCAAGAGCACAGCCTAGAGTGGTAACAAGACCTTTGATGAGGGCGAGTAGGGACCAACCTTGGGCAGAGGGAAGGCAAGCTTGGTGAGAGTGGCAGAGGACGTGGGTTACTCCTGCCACATCCACTCCCTGTGCTGCCCCACCACACTTCCCTGCACCTCCCAGTCTGCACTGCTTGTCCAGTTGGTTCTCACAGCCCAGTGAAATATGAGAGTGATTGGTGTGGTTGCTGTCCAGACGAAGGAGCTGGTCCACCCACCTGTAAGACTGAGCAGAAAAAGTTTCCCCATGAATCCTTCACTGTGGATGCAGAAAGGACAGCAGGGGCACCAGTGTGGTTTGGAGTCAGTGAGAGTGAAGGGGCTGCCCCCAAGGGGCGCATGTGACCACTGCTGCGAGTTGCCCTTGGGGGAATGGCTTTGAGCTGCCTGAGTGCAGGTCAGCCAGATCCCATCTGTTGGTGAGCACCTGGCCACAGGGAGGAGCAGATCACAAGAGTCAGAGAGGGGCACAAACGGGCAAGGATGGCACTGGGAGGTATAAGCAGAGAAGGTGGGTTTGGAGATCAGTGGATATGTGTTGCTTTCCAGGAAGATCCAGGACTGGGTAACTGTGCTTCATCTCAGACAGTTGCAAGTTTGACGCTTGCTCAAGATGCTGAATCAGTGCCTCTGTCTGTGACAGCACTGGTCTTGTGTGCCAGCGTAGCCACACCGGAGCAGTACACGTGGACCCCAAAGAAGCGGAGCTCAGCCAGAAGGCCCCCACCTGCTTGGCCTGCCTCCCTGCCCCAGCAGCTTCCTGCCTGGCCCCGGTCTCCTGAGCATGAGACGCTCTCAGGTGGGGCAGGAACCTGGCAGGGGAAGCCCAGCGTAATCTGGCTGAGATGGAACAGCCTAGAAAGCCTTCCTCATTCATTCTGCACTGGGCTGAAAGTTCTCCTTTTTGGCATCTGGGGAGAAGCTTGGGCAAGAGGCACCCAAAGGCCGTGTTCTATGGGAGCCAGCGTTTCACACCCCACTGCTCTTACTGATGACAGACCAAACTCAGAAGAATTTCATTTATTTTTTCCTTGTATCAGGGCTATGGTAAAAGAGAGGCAGTCCCCAAGGGCACCTGGCGTTGGTCCCAGGGACATCTGCTGCCCAAGGGACAGCCTGAGGAGAGACTGTGTGGACATGTTTGACTGATCCACCTTGGCCCTCGCTGCAGCACACAGCGCACACCTGTGCTCCTCCACCTCCCTGGCACTGCAACTTTGACACACTCCTGTAGGCCCCTCAGCCAACAGGCTCTCTCCTCCATCTTCCCTTTCAAAAACTGCTGTTTTTCTTCTTTCCCTCTCACCCTGTAGGTTATTGCAGCCGACTGCAAAAGGGTCACAGTGCTGAAGTATTTTCTGGAAGCCCTTTGTGGACAAGAAGAGCCTCTGCTGGCATTCAAGGGTGGAAAATATGTGTCAGTGGCACCCGTCCCAGACACCATGGGAAAGGAAATGGGAAGCCAAGAGGGAAAACAACTGGAAGATGAGGTACTATGCGGGAAGAGCCCGCTGTGGCAGAGGGAAGGCTCCCCTCCCCCGCCCATGGTCTCAGCTTCTACCCCGGGTTATTTATAACCACGCCGAGCAGTGTCTGTGTTAACGTGACCAGTCAGCCTCTCGAGAGTGCGCTCTGCTGGTGCCCCTTCCTGCCAGTCCACCCCAGTGCCTTCATCTCACTCCGCTACGAGTTCCAGATGCTTCTTTTTAATGTTGCATTGGAAGAGAAGGGAGGGAAGGAAAGAAAGAGTTTAATAATGTGCAGCTCTGGAGGCTTAGGAAAGGGAGTGCAGAGAGGGGGGTGTTGGGGTTCAGGCTGAGGATCAAGTTTATAGATGTGTGGGGCTCAGGGCAGCACAGGCCTGAACTCCAGCCTCCAGCACACGTACAGGAAGAGCTGACATTGCTGGCCCCACGTGGAAAATCACCCCCTCCCCCGGCCTGCCTTCCCTCCCTTGGTCCCTCCCTCCCTCCTGCACATCCTGATGTGATTAAGGAATTCTCCTCTTGTTTGTTTGCCCTTGGTTGTTCCTGTAGCCCTTGTTTCACTCCACAGTGTGTGTGAGAGAGAGTGTTCACACGCATGCACGCATGCGCCTGTGTACTCACCCCTGCAAAATCCCACGGGCAGTTGCCATCTGCGTAGCTTTCTGAAGGTGACGTTGATGTGGGTGTGGGTGTGCATGGGCCCTGGTTTGTGTGTCAGTCTAAGTGAACATTGCCACCACTGACCTGCCGTGTGTGGTTCTGAGCAGGTGTGAATGTGATGGTGTGAGAGTGGGTGTGCATTTAGCATCGCTGCCAGCTGCCCTGCTGTGAGTATGGGTGTGGGCATGCACACACCTCACTGTTGCCAGAAAGCTCACTCTCCACCCCCATAGTGTTCAAGACAGAGGGGCCTTAGGTGGGAAGGAACACAGGACTGAGGGAAGGGACGGAAGCAGTTCTAGCCAAAGGCCAGGTCACCCATAGGCCAACCCAGTCATTTGGCCCACAGCAGTGTCAAGCGCCCGGTGGAGCAGGGCGGGGTGCAGGGATGAAATCAGCAGCAGGCCAGGGAAACCAGATGTCAGCTGGAAGCTGTCGTGTGGGATCTGAAAGCAGTGATAGAGTGGCCACCTTCAGAACAGTCTTCAGAGCAGCCGGGCTTGGACTGGCTTCATTAGAATAGCTGAAGGACCCACCCCACCCTGATGACACAGGGCTCGGCTTCCAGGACAGAGGTGGTTCCAGGGATAGAGCTGAGCCCATGATTCCAGACTCTCCCCATGAAACCTGGACAGGGAACAACGGGAAAGAATGAGCTGTCTGTGTGGGAGGAGATGGCGGGGTTGCCAAAGCCCTGGTGTGCAGACCTTGGGCACACAGCAGTTCCACTGAGTCCCGGGCATGGTGCGGGAAGCCCAGGTGGGGCCGCTCGCAGCCCTGTTATCTCACCCACGCTGCAGGGCCGAGGCAGACCATGGAGAATAGGAAGGCCAGCTTGCCAGGCCTGCTGTCATAAGAAATGTGTTCTGGCCAGTGGAGCCAGCTGCACAAAACTCAGGCAAGTGAGGCCCAGAAAGAAGGCAGCAGCATCCGAGCCAAGGAGGCCCCTCTACTCACAAGAACACACTAGCTCTCTGGTCCCGGATCCTGGCTATGCCACACACTCTTTTCTTCTGAGGCATTTTGACCAGACAAAGGTTGTGACCCACACCAGGCTGCCCACTTCTTCCTTTTCCCACGAGCCTCTTGTGTTCCTGTAGGTTAGTGGCCCCTGGGAAACCCTACTTACCCTGGTCTGTGTAATTTCATAACCCAGCACTTCCTCGTTTACTGTGAGAGCTGAGCCAACCTCAGACAAGCTTCTCTGACCCTCCTTTGACCTTAGTCAAGCCCCATGATAACCCTGTGTACCCCTGTTCAGAGCAGACATAGGCAGTGTTCCCCCAGGAGCAAGCAAGCATCCCCTGCTACTCACTGCCATCCTGCTTAACCCCGCAGACAGGAAAACGAATATGCAGAAAGCCTTGGGCCTCCCTGCAGGCGTGAAAGGGAGTGCTGAGTTATCTGGCAAAGTGGCTTGACCAGGACCCCTGACCCCCTGGGCCTGTCAGGGCAGCAGCAGTTCTGGCCCCATCCTTAGATGTCCATCCTCCCCAGGCTGCAAGACCAAGTCACTTAAGCTACCTGATATAAGTCAAGAGAGCTGTCTCTTCCAAAAATCACTTGTTGTAAACAGGAGTCCAGTTCCTTAGACATACCACTGAATTCCCATCTTTCCATTCCTATGTTCTA